>NW_028270176.1:33289019-33605845 GCF_037043375.1 Chiloscyllium plagiosum | reverse complement strand
CTCCCTGTGAGAGTGAGTGTCACATTCCTCCCCTCCAACTCCCTGTGGGAGTGAGTCCCACATTCCCCCCCTCCAACTCCCTGTGGGAGTGAGTCCCATATTCCCCCCCTCCAACTCCCTGTGAGAGTGAGTCCCACATTCCTCCCCTCCAACTCCCTGTGGGAGTGAGTGTCACATTCCTCCCCTCCAACTCCCTGTGAGAGTGAGTGAGACATTCCTCCCCTCCAACTCCCTGTGAGAGTGAGTCTCACATTCCTCCCCTCCAACTCCCTGTGGGAGTGAGTCCCACATTCCTCCCCTCCAACTCCCTGTGGGAGTGAGTCCCACATTCCTCCCCTCCAACTCCCTGTGGGAGTGAGTCCCACATTCCTCCCCTCCATCTCCCTGTGAGAGTGAGTGTCACATTCCTCCCCTCCAACTCCCTGTGGGAGTGAGTCCCACATTCCCCCCCTCCAACTCCCTGTGGGAGTGAGTCCCACATTCCCCCCCTCCAGCTCGCTGTGAGAGTGAGTCACACATTCCCAGACCTCCAACTCCCTGTGGGAGTGAGTCCCACATTCCTCCCCTCCATCTCCCTGTGAGAGTGAGTGTCACATTCCTCCCCTCCAACTCCCTGTGGGAGTGAGTCCCACATTCCCCCCCTCCAACTCCCTGTGGGAGTGAGTCCCACATTCCCCCCCTCCAACTCCCTGTGAGAGTGAGTCACACATTCCCAGACCTCCAACTCCCTGTGGGAGTGAGTCCAACATTCCTCCCCTCCAACTCCCTGTGAGAGTGAGTGTCACATTCGCCCCCTCCAACTCCCTGTGGGAGTGAGTCCCACATTCCTCCCCTCCAACTCCCTGTGGGAGTGAGTCCCACATTCCCAGACCTCCAACTCCCTGTGGGAATGAGTCCCACATTCCTCCCCTCCAACTCCCTGTGGGAGTGAGTCCCACATTCCCAGACCTCCAACTCCCTGTGGGAGTGAGTCCCACATTCCTCCCCTCCAACTCCCTGTGGGAGTGAGTCCCACATTCCTCCCCTCCAACTCCCTGTGAGAGTGAGTCACACATTCCTCCCCTCCAACTCCCTGTGGGAGTGAGTCCCACATTCCTCCCCTCCAACTCCCTGTGAGAGTGAGTGTCACATTCCTCCCCTCCAACTCCCTGTGGGAGTGAGTGTCACATTCCTCCCCTCCAACTCCCTGTGAGAGTGAGTGTCACATTCCTCCCCTCGAACTCCCTGTGGGAGTGAGTGTCACATTCCTCCCCTCCAACTCCCTGTGGGAGTGAGTCCCACATTCCTCCCCTCCAACTCCCTGTGAGAGTGAGTGTCACATTCCCCCCCTCCAACTCCCTGTGGGAGTGAGTCCCACATTCCTCCCCTCCAACTCCCTGTGGGAGTGAGTCCCACATTCCCAGACCTCCAACTCCCTGTTGGAGTGAGTCCCACATTCCTCCCCTCCAACTCCCTGTGAGAGTGAGTGTCACATTCCCCCCCTCCAACTCCCTGTGAGAGTGAGTCCCACATTCCTCCCCTCCAACTCCCTGTGGGAGTGAGTCCCACATTCCCAGACCTCCAACTCCCTGTGGGAGTGAGTCCCACATTCCTCCCCTCCAACTCCCTGTGGGAGTGAGTCCCACATTCCCAGACCTCCAACTCCCTGTGGGAGTGAGTCCCACATTCCTCCCCTCCAACTCCCTGTGGGAGTGAGTCCCACATTCCTCCCCTCCAACTCCCTGTGAGAGTGAGTCACACATTCCTCCCCTCCAACTCCCTGTGGGAGTGAGTCCCACATTCCTCCCCTCCAACTCCCTGTGAGAGTGAGTGTCACATTCCTCCCCTCCAACTCCCTGTGGGAGTGAGTCCCACATTCCTCCCCTCCAACTCCCTGTGAGAGTGAGTGTCACATTCCTCCCCTCGAACTCCCTGTGGGAGTGAGTGTCACATTCCTCCCCTCCAACTCCCTGTGGGAGTGAGTCCCACATTCCTCCCCTCCAACTCCCTGTGAGAGTGAGTGTCACATTCCCCCCCTCCAACTCCCTGTGGGAGTGAGTCCCACATTCCTCCCCTCCAACTCCCTGTGGGAGTGAGTCCCACATTCCCAGACCTCCAACTCCCTGTGGGAGTGAGTCCCACATTCCTCCCCTCCAACTCCCTGTGGGAGTGAGTCCCACATTCCTCCCCTCCAACTCCCTGTGAGAGTGAGTCACACATTCCTCCCCTCCAACTCCCTGTGAGAGTGAGTCCCACATTCCCCCCCTCCAACTCCCTGTGAGAGTGAGTCACACATTCCTCCCCTCCAACTCCCTGTGAGAGTGAGTCCCACATTCCTCCCCTCCAACTCCCTGTGAGAGTGAGTCCCACATTCCCCCCCTCCAACTCCCTGTGGGAGTGAGTCCCACATTCCTCCCCTCCAACTCCCTGTGAGAGTGAGTCACACATTCCTCCCCTCCAACTCCCTGTGAGAGTGAGTGTCACATTCCTCCCCTCCAACTCCCTGTGAGAGTGAGTGTCACATTCCTCCCCTCCAACTCCCTGTGGGAGTGAGTGTCACATTCCTCCCCTCCAACTCCCTGTGGGAGTGAGTGTCACATTCCTCCCCTCCAACTCCCTGTGAGAGTGAGTGTCACATTCCTCCCCTCCAACTCCCTGTGGGAGTGAGTCCCACATTCGCCTCTCCTCCGACTCTCTGGGTGAAGACGTTTCTCCTGAATTCCCAATGGGAGTTATTCAGGACTGTCTCTTACCGACGGCCTTTCCTTCCGGTCGCTCCCTCCCACTGTACCGCCTCCCCTCCCCAACACACACAGAAGTAGAAATATCTTCCATCTGTCTCCCCGAGTGAAATCCTTTTAAGAATTGTAAACACCTCGATCAGGTCACCTCCTCAGACCCCTCTTCTCGAGAGAAACCTGCCTCAGTCTGTTCACAATCTCCCAATGGTTATAACCTCCAAATTGGGTACCATATTTGGAATAATGAGATAGGAACTATGGACCGTGTTTCGTGTGTGGTCTATCCAAAGGATACAGAGACTGGAACTGTGCACAGTGCTCCAACTGAGGGTCTATCTGAGGGATACGGAGACTGGAACTGTGCACGGTGCTCCGAGTGTGGGTCTAACTGAGGGATACGGAGACTGGAACTGTGCACTGTGCTCCGAGTGTGGGTCTAACTGAGGGATATGGAGACTGGAACTGTGCACGGTGCTCCAACTGAGGGTCTCACTGAGGGATACGGAGACTGGAACTGTGCACCGTGCTCCGAGTGTGGGTCTCACTGAGGGATACGGAGACTGGAACTGTGCACGGTGCTCCGAGTGTGGGTCTAACTGAGGGATATGGAGACTGGAACTGTGCACGGTGCTCCGAGTGTGGGCCTGACTGAGGGATATGGAGACTGGAACAGTGCACAGTGCTCCGAGTGTGGGTCTGACTGAGGGATACGGATACTGGAACTGTGCACGGTGCTCCGAGTGTGGGTCTAACTGAGGGATACGGAGACTGGAACTGTGCACAGTGCTCCGAGTGTGGGCCTGACTGAGGGATACAGAGACTGGAACTGTGCACAGTGCTCCAACTGAGGGTCTATCTGAGGGATACGGAGACTGGAACTGTGCACAGTGCTCCAACTGAGGGTCTATCTGAGGGATACGGAGACTGGAACTGTGCACAGTGCTCCAACTGAGGGTCTATCTGAGGGATACAGAGACTGGAACTGGACACAGTCCTCCAACTGAGGGTTTATCTGAGGGATACGGAGGCTGGAACTGTGCACAGTCCTCCAACTGAGGGTCTAACTGAGGGATATGGAGACTGGAACTGTGCACAGTGCTCCAACTGAGGGTCTATCTGAGGGATACGGAGACTGCAACTGTGCACGGTGCTCCGAGCGTGGGTCGAACTGAGGGATACGGAAACTGGAACTGTGCACAGTGCTCCGACTGAGGGTCTAACTGAGGGATACGGAGACTGTAACTGTGCACAGTGCTCCAACTGAGGGTCTATCTGAGGGATACGGAGACTGGAACTGTGCACAGTCCTCCAACTGAGGGTCTATCTGAGGGATACGGAGACTGGAACTGTGCATGGTGCTCCGAGCATGAGTCTAACTGAGGGATACGGAGACTGGAACTGTGCACAGTGCTCCGACTGAGGGTCTATCTGAGGGATACGGAGACTGGAACTGTGCACGGTGCTCCGAGCATGAGTCTAACTGAGGGATACGGAGACTGGAACTGTGCACAGTGCTCCGAGTGTGGGTCTAACTGAGGGATACGGAGACTGGAACTGTGCACAGTGCTCCGACTGAAGGTCTAACTGAGGGATAGGAAAACTGGAACTGTGCATGGTGCTCCGAGTGTGGGTCTGACTGAGGGATACAGAGACTGGAACTGTGCACGGTGCTCTGAAAGTGGGTCTAACTGAGGGATACAGAGACTGGAACTGTGCAGGGTGCTCCGAGTGTGGGTCTGACTGAGGGACACAGAGACTGGAATTGTGCACGGTGCTCCGAATGTGGGTCTAACTGAGGGATGTACAGTCTGGGGAGCTGTGCACAGTGCTCAGTGTGTGGGCATAACTGAGGGATATACAGTTTGGGGAGCTGTGCACAGTGCTGTTAGTGTGGGTCTGACTGAGGGATATATAGTCTGGGGCGCTGTGCACAGTGCTGTGTGTGTGGGTCAAACTTAGGGATATACAGTCTGCGGAGTTGTGCACAGTGCTGAGAGTGTGGGTCTAACTGGGGGCATTACAGACTGTGGAGCTTGACACAGTGCTATGAGTGTAGGTCTAACTGAGGGGTATACAGTCTGGGGAGGTGAGCACAGTGCTGAGAGTGTGGGTCAAAATGGAGGATTTACAGTCTGGGGAGCTGTGCACATTGCTGTGAGTGTGGATCTAACAGAGGGATATACAGTCTGGGGAGCTGTGCACAGTGCTGTGAGTGTGGTCGAACTGAGGGATATACAGTCTGGAGAGCTGTGCACAGTGCTGTGAGTGTGGTTTAACTGAGGGATATACAGTCTGGGGAACTGTGCACAGTGCTTTTACTGTGGTCTAACTGAGGGATATACAGTCTGGGGAACTGTGCTAGGTGCTGAGATTGTGGTCTAACTGAGGGATATCCACTCTGGGGAGCTGTGCACAGTGCTGTGAGTGTGGTTTAACTGAGGGATATACAGTCTGGGGAACTGTGCACAGTGCTGTGTGTGTGGGTATAACTGAGGGATTTACAGTCTGGGGAGCTGTGTACAGTGCTGTGTGTGTGGGTCTAACTGAGGGATTTACAGTCTGGGGAGCTGTGCACAGTGCCTAGACTGTGGGTCTAACTGAGGGATATCCAGTCTGGGGAGCTGTGCACAGTGCTGAAAGTGTGGTTAACTGAGGGATATACACTCTGGGGAGCTGTGCACAGTGCTGTGTGTGTGGTCTAACTGAGGGATATACAGACTGGAGAGCCGAGCACAGTGCTGTGAGTTTGGTGAAACTGAGGAATATACAGTATGGGGAGCTGTGCACAGTGCTGTGAGTATGGGTCTAACGTAGGGATGTACAGTCTGGAAGGTGTGCACTGTGCTGCGTGTGTGTGTATAACAGAGGGATATACAGTCTAGGGAGCTGTGCACAGTGCTGTTACTGTGGTCTTACTGAGGGATATACAGGCTGGGGAGCTCTGCACAGTGCTGTGTCTGGGTCTAACTGAGGGATATACAGTCTGGGGAGCAGTGCACAGTGCTGTGTCTGGGTCTAACTGAGGGATATACAGTCTGGGGAGACGTGCACAGTGCTGTGAGTGTGGTGTAACTGAGGGATATACAGTCTGGGGAGCTGTGCACAGTGCTGTGTGTGTGGTCTAACTGAGGGGTATACAGTGTCGGGCGCTGTGCACAGTGCTGAGAGTCTGGTATAACTAAGGGATATCCAGTCTGGGGAGCTGTGCACAGTGCTGAGAGTGTGGTCTAACTGAGGGATATACAGTGTCGGGCGCTGTGCACAGTGCTGAGAGTCTGGTATAACTAAGGGATATACAGTCTGGGGAGCTGTGCACAGTGCTGTGACTGAGCGCAACAGAGGGATTATACGGTCTGGGGAGCTTTGTACAGTGCTGTGAGTGTGGGTCTAACTGAGGATAGACAGTCTGGGGAGCTGTGCACCGTGCTGTGTGTGTGATCTAACTGTAGGATATACAGACTGGGGAACTGTGCACAGTGCTGTGAGTGTGGGTGTAACTGAGGGATATACAGTCTGGGGAGCTGTGCACAGTGCTGTGTGTGTGGGTGTAACTGAGGGATATACAGTCTGGGAAGCTGTGCACAGTGCTGTGTGTGTGGTCTAACTGAGGGATATACAGTCTGGGGAGCTGTGCACAGTGCTGTGAGTGTAGTCTAATTGAGGGATATACAGTCTGGGGAGCTGTGCACAGTGCTGTGTGTGTGGGTGTAACTGAGGGATATACAGTCTGGGAAGCTGTGCACAGTGCTGTTAGTGTGGTCTAACTGAGGGATATACACTCTGGGGAGCTGTGCACAGTGCTGTGTGTGTGGGTGTAACTGAGGGATATACAGTCGGGAAGCTGTGCACAGTGCTGTTAGTGTGGTCTAACTGAGGGATATACACTCTGGGGAGCTGTGCAGAGTGCTGTGAGTGTAGTCTAATTGAGGGATATACAGTCTGGGGAGCTGTGCACAGTGCTGTGTGTGTGGGTGTAACTGAGGGATATACAGTCTGGGAAGCTGTGCACAGTGCTGTTAGTGTGGTCTAACTGAGGGATATACACTCTGGGGAGCTGTGCAGAGTGCTGTGAGTGTAGTCTAACTGAGGGATATACAGTCTGGGGAGCTGTGCACAGTGCTGTGTGTGTGGGTGTAACTGAGGGATATACAGTCGGGAAGCTGTGCACAGTGCTGTTAGTGTGGTCTAACTGAGGGATATACACTCTGGGGAGCTGTGCAGAGTGCTGTGAGTGTAGTCTAACTGAGGGATATACAGTCTGGGGAGCTGTGCACAGTGCTGTTAGTGTGGACTAACTGAGGGATATACACACTGGGGAGCTGTGCACAGTGCTGTGAGTGTAGTCTAACTGAGGGATATACAGTCTGGGGAGTTGTGCACAGTGCTGTGTGTGTGATCTAACTGAGGGATATACAGTCTGGAGAGCTGTGCACAGAGCTGTGAGTGTGGTGTAACTGAGGGATATACAGTCTGGGGAGCTGTGCACATTGCTGTGAGTGTGGGTCTAACTGAGAGATATACAGTCTGGGGAGCTGTGCGCAGTGCTTTGAGTGTGGTGTAACTGAGGAATATACAGTATGGGGAGCTGTGCACAGTGCTGTGAGTATGGGTCTAACGTAGGGATGTACAGTCTGGAAGGTGTGCACAGTGCTGTGAGTGTAGTCCAACTGAGGGATATACAGTCTGGGGAGCTGTGCTCAGTGCTGTGTGTGTGCGTATAACAGAGGGATATACAGTCTAGGGAGCTGTGCACAGTACTGTGTGTGGTCTAAGTGAGGGATATATAGTCTGGGGAGCTGTGCACAGTGCTGTGTGTGTGGGTCTAACTGAGGGATATACAGTCTGGAGAGACGTGCACAGTGCTGTGAGTGTGGTGTAACTGAGGGATATACAGTCTGGGGAGCTGTGCACAGTGCTGAGAGTGTGGTCTAACTGAGGGATATACAGTCTGGGGAGCTGTGCACAGTGATGAGAGTGTGGTCTAACTGAGGGATATACAGTGTCGGGCACTGTGCACAGTGCTGAGAGTCTGGTATAACTGAGGGATATACAGTCTGGGGTGCTACGCACAGTGCTGTGTGTGTGAGGCCTAAGTGAGGGATATACAGTCCGGGGAGCTGTGCACAGTGCTATGACTGAGCGTAACTGAGGGATATACAGTCTGGGGAGCTTTGTACAGTGCTGTGAGTGTGGGTCTAACTGAGGATATACAATCTGGGGAGCTGTGCACCGTGCTGTGTGTGTGATCTAACTGTAGGATATACAGTCTGGGGAGCTGTGCACTGTGCTGTGAGTGTGGTCTAACTGAGGGATATAAAGTCTGGGGCGCTGTGCACAGTGCTGAGACTGTGGTCTAACTGAGGGATATACAGTCTGGGGCGCTGTGCACAGTGCTGAGAGTGTGGTCTAACTGAGGAATATACAGTCTGGGGAGCTATGTACAGTGCTGTGTGTGTGTGGCCTAACTGAGGGATATCCAGTCTGGGGAGCTGTGCACAGTGCTGAGAGTGTGGTCTAACTGAAGGATATAGAGTCTGGGGAGCTGTGCACAGTCCTGTTAGTGTGGTCTAACTGAGGGATATACACTCTGGGGAGCTGTGCACAGTGCTGTGAGCCTGTGGTCTAACTGAGGGATATACAGTCTGGGGAGCTGTGCACAGTGCTGAGAGTGTGGTCTAACTGAAGGATATAGAGTCTGGGGAGCTGTGCACAGTCCTGTTGGTGTGGTCTAACTGAGGGATATACACTCTAGGGAGCTGTGCACAGTGCTGCGAGTGTGGGTCTAACTGAGGGATATACAGTCTGGGGAGCTGTGCATAGTGCTGTTAGTGTGGTCTAACTGAGGGATATACAGTCTGGGGAGCTATGCACAGTACTGTGAGTGTGGTGTAACTGAGGAATATACAGTATGGGGAGCTGTGCACATTGCTGTGAGTATGGGTCTAACGTAGGGATGTACAGTCTGGAAGGTGTGCACAGTGCTGTGAGTGTGGTCTAACTGAGGGATATACAGTCTGGGGAGCTATGTACAGTGCAGTGTGTGTGTGGCCTAACTGAGGGATATCCAGTCTGGGGAGCTGTGCACAGTGCTGTTAGTGTGGTCTAACTGAGGGATATACACTCTGGGGAGCTGTAACTTAGGGATATACAGTCTGGGGAGCTGTGCACAGTGCTGTGTGTGTGGGTGTAACTGAGGGATATACAGTCTGGGGAGCTGTGCACAGTGCTGTGTGTGTGGGTGTAACTGAGGGATATACAGTCTGGGAAGCTGTGCACAGTGCTGTTAGTGTGGTCTAACTGAGGGATATACACTCTGGGGAGCTGTGCACAGTGCTGTATGTGTGGGTGTAACTGAGGGATATACAGTCTGGGGAGCTGTGCACAGTGCTGTGAGTGTAGTCTAATTGAGGGATATACAGTCTGGGGAGCTGTGCACAGTGCTGTGTGTGTGGGTGTAACTGAGGGATATACAGTCTGGGAAGCTGTGCACAGTGCTGTTAGTGTGGTCTAACTGAGGGATATACACTCTGGGGAGCTGTGCACAGTGCTGTATGTGTGGGTGTAACTGAGGGATATACAGTCTGGGGAGCTGTGCACAGTGCTGTGAGTGTAGTCTAATTGAGGGATATACAGTCTGGGGAGCTGTGCACAGTGCTGTTAGTATAGTCTAACTGAGGGATATACAGTCTGGGGAGTTGTGCACAGTGCTGTGTGTGTGATCTAACTGAGGGATATACAGTCTGGAGAGCTGTGCACAGTGCTGTGAGTGTGGTGTAACTGAGGGATATACAGTCTGGGGAGCTGTGCACATTGCTGTGAGTGTGGGTCTAACTGAGAGATATACAGTCTGGGGAGCTGTACGCAGTGCTGTGAGTGTGGTGTAACTGAGGAATATACAGTATGAGGAGCTGTGCACATTGCTGTGAGTATGGGTCTAACGTAGGGATGTACAGTCTGGAAGGTGTGCACAGTGCTGTGAGTGTAGTTCAACTGAGAGATATACAGTCTGGGGAGCTGTGCACAGTGCTGTGTGTGTGCGTATAACAGAGGGATATACAGTCTAGGGAGCTGTGCACAGTGCTGTTACTGTGGTTTTACTGAGGGATACACAGTCTGGGGAGCTCTGCACAGTGCTGTGTGTGTGGTCTAACTGAGGGATAAACAGTCTGGGGAGATGTGCACAGTGCTGTGTGTGTGGTCTAACTGAGGGATATACAGTCTGGGGAGCTGTGCACAGTGCTGTGTGTGGGTCTAACTGAGGGATATACAGTCTGGGGAGCTGTGCACAGTGCTGAGAGTGTGGTCTAACTGAGGATATACAGTCTGGGGAGATTTGCTCAGTGCTGAGAGTGTGGTCTAACTGAGGGATATACAGTGTTGGGCGCTGTGCACAGTGCTGAGAGTCTGGTATAACTGAGGGATATACAGTCTGGGGTGCTATGCACAGTGCTGTGTGTGTGTGGCCTAAGTGAGAGATATACAGTCCGGGGAACTGTGCACAGTGCTGTGTGTGTGGGTCTAACTGAGGGATATACAGTCTGGGCAGCTTTGTACAGTGCTGTGTGTGTGGGTCTAACTGAGGGATATACAGTCTGGGGAGCTGTGCACCGTGCTGTGTGTGTGGTCTAACTGTAGGATATACAGACTGGGGAACTGTGCACAGTGCTGTGAGTGTGATCTAACTGAGGGATATACAGTCTGGAGCGCTGTGCACAGTGCTGAGACTGTGGTCTAACTGAGGGATATACAGTCTGGGGAGCTGTGCACAGTGCTGAGACTGTGGTCTAACTGAGGGATATACAGTCTGGGGCGCTGTGCACAGTGCTGAGACTGTGGTCTAACTGAGTGATATACAGTCTGGGGCGCAGTGCACAGTGCTGAGACTGTGGTCTAACTGAGGGATATACAGTCTGGGGAGCTGTGCACAGTGCTGAGACTGTGGTCTAACTGAGGGATATACAGTCTGGGGAGCTATGTACAGTGCTGTGTGTGTGTGGCCTAACTGAGGGATATCCAGTCTGGGGAGCTGTGCACAGTGCTGAGAGTGTGGTCTAACTGAAGGATATACAGTCTGGGGAGCTGTGCACAGTGCTGTTAGTGTGGTCTAACTGAGGGATATACACTCTGGGGAGCTTTGCACAGTGCTGTGAGCGTGTGGTCTAACTGAGGGATATACAGTCTGGGGAGCTGTGCACAGTGTTGCGAGTGTGGGTCTAACTGAGGGATATACAGTCTGGGGAGCTGTGCATAGTGCTGTTAGTGTGGTCTAACTGAGGGAAATACAGTCTGGGGAGCTGTGCACAGTACTGTGTGTGTGATCTGACTGAGGGATATACAGTCTGGGGAGCTGTGGACATTGCTGTGAGTATGGGTCTAACGTAGGGATGTACAGTCTGGAAGGTGTGCACAGTGCTGTGAGTGTGGATCTAACTGAGGGATATACAGTCTGGGGAGCTGTGCACATTGCTGTGAGTGTGGGTCTAACTGAGAGATATACAGTCTGGGGAGCTGTGCACATTGCTGTGAGTATGGGTCTAACGTAGGGATGTACAGTCTGAAAGGTGTGCACAGTGCAGTGAGTGTAGTCCAACTGAGAGATATACAGTCTGGGGAGCTGTGCACAGTGCTGTGTGTGTGGGTATAACAGAGGGATATACAGTGTCGGGAGCTGTGCACAGTGCTGTTACTGTGGTTTTACTGAGGGATACACAGTCTGGGGAGCTCTGCACAGTGCTGTGTGTGTGGTCTAACTGAGGGATATACAGTCTGGGGAGCTGTGCACAGTGCTGTGTGTGGGTCTAACAGAGGGATAAACAGTCTGGGGAGATGTGCACAGTGCTGTGTGTGGGTCTAACTGAGGGATATACAGTCTGGGGAGCTGTGCACAGTGCTGTTAGTGTGGTCTAACTGAGGGATATACACACTGGGGAGCTGTGCACAGTGCTGTGAGTGTAGTCTAACTGAGGGATATACAGTCTGGGGAGTTGTGCACAGTGCTGTGTGTGTGATCTAACTGAGGGATATACAGTCTGGAGAGCTGTGCACAGTGCTGTGAGTGTGGTGTAACTGAGGGATATACAGTCTGGGGAGCTGTGCACATTGCTGTGAGTGTGGGTCTAACTGAGAGATATATAGTCTGGGGAGCTGTACGCAGTGCTGTGAGTGTGGTGTAACTGTGGAATATACAGTATGAGGAGCTGTGCACATTGCTGTGAGTATGGGTCTAACGTAGGGATGTACAGTCTGGAAGGTGTGCACAGTGCTGTGAGTGTAGTTCAACTGAGAGATATACAGTCTGGGGAGCTGTGCACAGTGCTGTGTGTGTGCGTATAACAGAGGGATATACAGTCTAGGGAGCTGTGCACAGTGCTGTTACTGTGGTTTTACTGAGGGATACACAGTCTGGGGAGCTCTGCACAGTGCTGTGTGTGTGGTCTAACTGAGGGATAAACAGTCTGGGGAGATGTGCACAGTGCTGTGTGTGTGGTCTAACTGAGGGATATACAGTCTGGGGAGCTGTGCACAGTGCTGTGTGTGGGTCTAACTGAGGGATATACAGTCTGGGGAGCTGTGCACAGTGCTGAGAGTGTGGTCTAACTGAGGATATACAGTCTGGGGAGATTTGCTCAGTGCTGAGAGTGTGGTCTAACTGAGGGATATACAGTGTTGGGCGCTGTGCACAGTGCTGAGAGTCTGGTATAACTGAGGGATATACAGTCTGGGGTGCTATGCACAGTGCTGTGTGTGTGTGGCCTAAGTGAGAGATATACAGTCCGGGGAACTGTGCACAGTGCTGTGTGTGTGGGTCTAACTGAGGGATATACAGTCTGGGCAGCTTTGTACAGTGCTGTGTGTGTGGGTCTAACTGAGGGATATACAGTCTGGGGAGCTGTGCACCGTGCTGTGTGTGTGATCTACCTGAGGGATATACAGTCTGGGGCGCTGTGCACAGTGCTGAGACTGTGGTCTAACTGAGGGATATACAGTCTGGGGAGCTGTGCACAGTGCTGAGACTGTGGTCTAACTGAGGGATATACAGTCTGGGGCGCTGTGCACAGTGCTGAGACTGTGGTCTAACTGAGTGATATACAGTCTGGGGCGCAGTGCACAGTGCTGAGACTGTGGTCTAACTGAGGGATATACAGTCTGGGGAGCTGTGCACAGTGCTGAGACTGTGGTCTAACTGAGGGATATACAGTCTGGGGAGCTATGTACAGTGCTGTGTGTGTGTGGCCTAACTGAGGGATATCCAGTCTGGGGAGCTGTGCACAGTGCTGAGAGTGTGGTCTAACTGAAGGATATACAGTCTGGGGAGCTGTGCACAGTGCTGTTAGTGTGGTCTAACTGAGGGATATACACTCTGGGGAGCTTTGCACAGTGCTGTGAGCGTGTGGTCTAACTGAGGGATATACAGTCTGGGGAGCTGTGCACAGTGTTGCGAGTGTGGGTCTAACTGAGGGATATACAGTCTGGGGAGCTGTGCATAGTGCTGTTAGTGTGGTCTAACTGAGGGAAATACAGTCTGGGGAGCTGTGCACAGTACTGTGTGTGTGATCTGACTGAGGGATATACAGTCTGGGAAGCTGTGCACATTGCTGTGAGTATGGGTCTAACGTAGGGATGTACAGTCTGGAAGGTGTGCACAGTGCTGTGAGTGTGGATCTAACTGAGGGATATACAGTCTGGGGAGCTGTGCACATTGCTGTGAGTGTGGGTCTAACTGAGAGATATACAGTCTGGGGAGCTGTGCACATTGCTGTGAGTATGGGTCTAACGTAGGGATGTACAGTCTGAAAGGTGTGCACAGTGCAGTGAGTGTAGTCCAACTGAGAGATATACAGTCTGGGGAGCTGTGCACAGTGCTGTGTGTGTGGGTATAACAGAGGGATATACAGTGTCGGGAGCTGTGCACAGTGCTGTTACTGTGGTTTTACTGAGGGATACACAGTCTGGGGAGCTCTGCACAGTGCTGTGTGTGTGGTCTAACTGAGGGATATACAGGCTGGGGAGCTGTGCACAGTGCTGTGTGTGGGTCTAACTGAGGGATAAACAGTCTGGGGAGATGTGCACAGTGCTGTGTGTGGGTCTAACTGAGGGATATACAGTCTGGGGAGCTGTGCACAGTGCTGTTAGTGTGGTCTAACTGAGGGATATACACACTGGGGAGCTGTGCACAGTGCTGTGAGTGTAGTCTAACTGAGGGATATACAGTCTGGGGAGTTGTGCACAGTGCTGTGTGTGTGATCTAACTGAGGGATATACAGTCTGGAGAGCTGTGCACAGTGCTGTGAGTGTGGTGTAACTGAGGGATATACAGTCTGGGGAGCTGTGCACATTGCTGTGAGTGTGGGTCTAACTGAGAGATATATAGTCTGGGGAGCTGTACGCAGTGCTGTGAGTGTGGTGTAACTGAGGAATATACAGTATGAGGAGCTGTGCACATTGCTGTGAGTATGGGTCTAACGTAGGGATGTACAGTCTGGAAGGTGTGCACAGTGCTGTGAGTGTAGTTCAACTGAGAGATATACAGTCTGGGGAGCTGTGCACAGTGCTGTGTGTGTGCGTATAACAGAGGGATATACAGTCTAGGGAGCTGTGCACAGTGCTGTTACTGTGGTTTTACTGAGGGATACACAGTCTGGGGAGCTCTGCACAGTGCTGTGTGTGTGGTCTAACTGAGGGATAAACAGTCTGGGGAGATGTGCACAGTGCTGTGTGTGTGGTCTAACTGAGGGATATACAGTCTGGGGAGCTGTGCACAGTGCTGTGTGTGGGTCTAACTGAGGGATATACAGTCTGGGGAGCTGTGCACAGTGCTGAGAGTGTGGTCTAACTGAGGATATACAGTCTGGGGAGATTTGCACAGTGCTGAGAGTGTGGTCTAACTGAGGGATATACAGTGTTGGGCGCTGTGCACAGTGCTGAGAGTCTGGTATAACTGAGGGATATACAGTCTGGGGTGCTATGCACAGTGCTGTGTGTGTGTGGCCTAAGTGAGAGATATACAGTCCGGGGAACTGTGCACAGTGCTGTGTGTGTGGGTCTAACTGAGGGATATACAGTCTGGGCAGCTTTGTACAGTGCTGTGTGTGTGGGTCTAACTGAGGGATATACAGTCTGGGGAGCTGTGCACCGTGCTGTGTGTGTGGTCTAACTGTAGGATATACAGACTGGGGAACTGTGCACAGTGCTGTGAGTGTGATCTAACTGAGGGATATACAGTCTGGGGCGCTGTGCACAGTGCTGAGACTGTGGTCTAACTGAGGGATATACAGTCTGGGGAGCTGTGCACAGTGCTGAGACTGTGGTCTAACTGAGGGATATACAGTCTGGGGCGCTGTGCACAGTGCTGAGACTGTGGTCTAACTGAGTGATATACAGTCTGGGGCGCAGTGCACAGTGCTGAGACTGTGGTCTAACTGAGGGATATACAGTCTGGGGAGCTGTGCACAGTGCTGAGACTGTGGTCTAACTGAGGGATATACAGTCTGGGGAGCTATGTACAGTGCTGTGTGTGTGTGGCCTAACTGAGGGATATCCAGTCTGGGGAGCTGTGCACAGTGCTGAGAGTGTGGTCTAACTGAAGGATATACAGTCTGGGGAGCTGTGCACAGTGCTGTTAGTGTGGTCTAACTGAGGGATATACACTCTGGGGAGCTTTGCACAGTGCTGTGAGCGTGTGGTCTAACTGAGGGATATACAGTCTGGGGAGCTGTGCACAGTGTTGCGAGTGTGGGTCTAACTGAGGGATATACAGTCTGGGGAGCTGTGCATAGTGCTGTTAGTGTGGTCTAACTGAGGGAAATACAGTCTGGGGAGCTGTGCACAGTACTGTGTGTGTGATCTGACTGAGGGATATACAGTCTGGGAAGCTGTGCACATTGCTGTGAGTATGGGTCTAACGTAGGGATGTACAGTCTGGAAGGTGTGCACAGTGCTGTGAGTGTGGATCTAACTGAGGGATATACAGTCTGGGGAGCTGTGCACATTGCTGTGAGTGTGGGTCTAACTGAGAGATATACAGTCTGGGGAGCTGTGCACATTGCTGTGAGTATGGGTCTAACGTAGGGATGTACAGTCTGAAAGGTGTGCACAGTGCAGTGAGTGTAGTCCAACTGAGAGATATACAGTCTGGGGAGCTGTGCACAGTGCTGTGTGTGTGGGTATAACAGAGGGATATACAGTGTCGGGAGCTGTGCACAGTGCTGTTACTGTGGTTTTACTGAGGGATACACAGTCTGGGGAGCTCTGCACAGTGCTGTGTGTGTGGTCTAACTGAGGGATATACAGGCTGGGGAGCTGTGCACAGTGCTGTGTGTGGGTCTAACTGAGGGATAAACAGTCTGGGGAGATGTGCACAGTGCTGTGTGTGGGTCTGACTGAGGGATATGCAGTCTGGGGAGCTGTGCACAGTGCTGTGTGTGGGTCTGACTGAGGGATATGCAGTCTGGGGAGCTGTGCACAGTGCTGTGTGTGGGTCTAACTGAGGGATAAACAGTCTGGGGAGATGTGCACAGTGCTGAGAGTGTGGCCTAACTGAGGATATACAGTCTGGGGAGATTTGCACAGTGCTGACAGTGTGGTCTAACTGAGGGATATACAGTGTCGGGCACTGTGCACAGTGCTGAGAGTCTGGTATAACTGAGGGATATACAGTCTGGGGTGCCCTGCACAGTGCTGTGTGTGTGTGGCCTAAGTGAGAGATATACAGTCCGGGGAGCTGTGCACAGTGCTGTGAGTGTGGGTCTAACTGAGGGATATACAGTCTGGGCAGCTTTGTACAGTGCTGTGTGTGTGGGTCTAACTGAGGGATATACAGTCTGGGGAGCTGTGCACCATGCTGTGTGTGTGATCTAACTGTAGGATATACAGACTGGGGAACTGTGCACAGTGCTGTGAGTGTGATCTAACTGAGGGATATACAGTCTGGGGCGCTGTGCACAGTGCTGTGTGTGTGGTCTAACTGAGGGATATACAGTCTGGGGCGCTGTGCACAGTGCTGAGACTGTGGTCTAACTGAGGGATATACAGTCTGGGGCGCTGTGCACAGTGCTGAGACTGTGGTCTAACTGAGGGATATACAGTCTGGGGAGCTGTGCACAGTGCTGAGACTGTGGTCTAACTGAGGGATATACAGTCTGGGGCGCTGTGCACAGTGCTGAGACTGTGGTCTAACTGAGGGATATACATTGTCGGGCGCTGTGCACAGTGCAGAGAGTCTGGTATAACTGAGAGATATACAGTCTGGGGAGCTATGCACAGTGCTATGTGTGTGTGGCCTAACTGATGGGTATACAGTCGGGGGAGATGTGCACAGTGCTGTGTTTGAGCGTAACTGAGGGGTATACTGTCTGGGGAGCTGTGTACAGTGCTGTGAGTGTGGGTCTCACTGAGGATATACAGTCTGAGGAGCTGTGCACAGTGCTGTGGTGTGGTCTAACTGAGTTATATACAGACTGGGGAACTGTGCACAGTGCTGTGAGTGTGGTCTAACTGAGTTATATACAGTCTGGGGAACTGTGCACAGTGCTGTGTGTGTGGTCTAACTGAGGGATATACAGACTGGGGAACTGTGCACAGTGCTGTGTGTGTGGGTGTAACTGAGGGATATACAGTCTGGGAAGCTGTGCACAGTGCTGTGAGTGTGGTCTAACTGAGGGATATACAGTCTGGGGAGCTGTGCACAGTGCTGTGTGGGTGGGTGTAACTGAGGGATATACAGTCTGGGAATCTGTGCACAGTGCTGTGAGTGTGGTCTAACTGAGGGATATACAGACTGGGGAGCTGGGCACAGTGCTGTGTGTGTGGTCTAACTGAGGGATATACAGACTGGGGAACTGTGCACAGTGCTGTGAGTGTGGGTGTAACTGAGGGATATACAGTCTGGGAAGCTGTGCAATGTGCTCCCAGTTCTCCACTTGTGCTCACCTCTCATTGTGTTGCCTTAGGCCTTCCCTCCATCTCCCTCTGGTTATCCCCATCCTGCCAGGAGTATTTCCTCACTGCCGTGTCAGGGGTACCTGAACGAGACTCAGTTCCACCAATAACCCTCCACACAGAGATCTGTGCCACTTACACTGCCCACTCAATTCAATACCCTCCGACCTGCCGCTCCCAATACTGTTCCTCGCTTCACAGAAATATTCCCCAAACTGCGAGTAGGTGATGTCTCTGATTTTCATGGTTTGACCCCGAGTGCTGGGGAGGTCAGCCCTGTCCTGATACCAGGAATACCGGGTGACGGCTTCTTGACTGTAGAGGACATGAAAGTGAACAAACAGACAGAGTGAGCCATTCACTCTGGGTCACTCTCGAGAAGGTCACACCTCAGTCACCTCAGGAGGGGTCAGGGAGAGAGGACCCGAAACATTCAGTCAGTGTTCAGCTGTAAAGAGGAGAGACAGTGGGAGGGAGGGACAGAGTGGGGGAGGGAGGGAGCGAGAGAGAGAGAAAGAGAGAGAAAGTGAGGGAGAGATGGAGAGAGAGACAGAAACCCTGAGAAAGTATGAGAGAGAGAGAGACAGTGTGTGTGAGAGAGAGAGAGAGAAGGTGGAAAGATTTCCGGAGGGAATTCCAAAGCTCTGATCTCCCAACCATGTGAGGCACAGCCCCAGTGGTGGAACGCTGGGAATTGGGGGATACTTGAGAGTCTGGGATTGTAGAAGGTTACAGAGATAGGGAGGGGGTGTAGGGGCTGGAGGGGTTTACAGAGATAGGGAGTGAGTGTAGGGGCTGGAGGGGGTTACAGAAATAGGGAGGGGGTGTAAGGGCTGGAGGGGTTTACAGATATAGGGAGGGGGTGTTAGGGGCTGGAGGGGTTTACAGAGATAGGGAGGGGGTGAGGGGGCTGGAGGAGGTTACAGAGATAGCAAGGGGGTGTAGGGGCTGAAGGGGTTTACAGAGATAGAGAGGAGGTGTAGGGGCTAGAGATAGGGAGGGGGTGTAGGGGCTGGAGGAGGTAACAGTGATTGGGAGGGAGTGTAGGGGCTGGGTGGGGTTACAGCGATTGGGAGGGAGTGTAGGGGCTGGATGGGGTTACAGAGATAGGGAAGGGGGTGTAGGGGCTGGAGGGGGTTACAGAGATAGGGAGGGGTGTAGGGGCTGGAGGGGGTTACAGAGATAGGGAAGGGATGTAGATGCTGGATGGGATTACAGAGATAGGGTGGGGTGTGAGCGCTAGAGGAGGTTACAGACATAGGGTGGGGGTGTAGGGGCTGGAGGAGGTTACAGAGATAGGGAGGGGGCGTAGGGACTGGAGGGGATTACACAGATAGAGAGGGGGTGTAGTGGCTGGTGGGGGTTACACAGATGTGGAGGGGGTGTAGGGGGTTACAGAGATAGGGAGGGGATGAAGGGGTTTGAGGGAGTTACAGAGATAGGGAGGGAGTGTAGGGGTTGTAGGGGGTTACAGAGATAGGGAGGGAGTGTAGGGGTTGGAGGGGGTTACAGAGATAGGGAGGGGGTGTAGGGGCTGGAAGGGCTTCCAGAGATAGGGATGGTTTAGGGGCTAGAGAGGATTACAGAGATAGGGAGGGGGTGTAGAGACTGGAAGAGGTGGCAGAGAGAGGGAAGGTGTGTAGGGGCTGGAGGAGGTAACAGAGATAGGGATGCGCTGTAGGGGTCAAAGTAGGTTACAGAGATAGTGAGGGGTGTATGGGCTGGAGGAGGCTACAGAGATAGGTAGGAATAATTTGAAATCCCATGCAGACTAATCCTATGCTCCCCCTTGCCTCCTGTTTTGAAGATGCGGGTGTACTGCACTTGTAAGAGAGGTGAAAGCTCACAGAACAACTTGACAGCACCAAATGTTCTCAATGACCTAACAATGTAACACTTGGTCGAAAACTAGGTTAGCTGGGTTGCCGAGAATCGACAAAACAAATTCGAGTGAGGCCAATCAGTTTAAATTATACCCTGAAAAATACCAAATTCCAATCAAGTTTGAATTTAGTTTTTTGACAATTTTAAAAGTCAATGACATAATCCGATGGTTTGGGGGTAAAAGACTGAGGAAAATCGAACTGTTGGGAGGAGAGCTGCCAAGCCAGCAGCATGTCGAGACTGCCTGAAAAATCGCTCTCTTAAAGGTACCTTTATCGATCAATAGCCTGTGAAGCAGAATCCCCGAGAAGGAGGAATGAAGACAGGAATGCAGAGAGCTGCCTTTCGAGATAAGAAGTTTTGTTTTGTAAATTTTAACCGGAGTTTAATTAGACTAGTATTGCAGAAGGGAAAGTGAAAGATTGGTTAGAGGAGGGAGATGAAAACAATTGCTGGTTAATTATTCTCTCGTCTATCTTAAGAAATAAAGTTGTTAATTTTTCCTTCAAATAGTTCTTGACCTCTCGAATTTTCACAGATTACTTGTGAGGCAGGTTTAAATTAAGCAGGAGGGGTTAACCATGTCATAATACTCCTCATTCCTCTTACTATCCCACCCAGTCTAATCCCACTCTCCCCCTCGCTCCCAGCTCCCTTTAATATCCCAACCAGTCTCATCCCACTCTCCCCCATCACTCCCCACACCCTTTAATATCCCACCCAGTCTAATCCCACTCTCCCCCTCACTCCATGCTCCTTTTAATATCCCACCCAGTCTGATCCCACTCTCCCCCTCGCTCCCAGCTCCCTTTAATATCCCAACCAGTCTCATCCCACTCTCCCCCATCACTCCCCACACCCTTTAATATCCCACCCAGTCTAATCCCACGCTCCCCCCTCACTCCCTGCTCTCTTTAATATCCCACCCAGTCTAATCCCACTCTCTCCCTCGCTCCCCACACCCTTTACTATCCCAACCAGTCTAATCCCACTCTCCCCGATCACTCCTCACACCCTTTAATATCCCACCCAGTCTCATCCCACTCTCCCCCATCACTCCCCACACCCTTTAATATCCCACCCAGTCTAATCCCACTCTCCCCCCTCACTCCCTGCTCTCTTTAATATCCCACCCAGTCTAATCCCACTCTCTCCCTCACTCCCCACACCCTTTAATATCCCACCCAGTCTAATCCCACTCTCTCCCTCGCTCCCCACACCCTTTAATATCCCAACCAGTCTAATCCCACTCTCCCCCTCACTCCCTGCTCCCTTTAATGTTCCACCCAGTCTAATCCCATTCGCCCCCTCACTCCCCACTCCCTTTAATATCCCACCCAGTCTAATCCCACTCTCCCCCTCACTCCCTGCTCCCTTTAATGTTCCACCCAGTCTAATCCCACTCTCCCCCTCACTCCCCACTCCCTTTAATATCCCACCCAGTCTAATCCCACTCTCCCCCTTGCTCCCTGCTCCCTTTGATATCCCACCCAGTCTAATCCCACTCTCTCCCTCACTCCCTGCTCCCTTTAATATCCCACCCAGTCTAATCCCACTCTCCCCCTTGCTCCCTGCTCCCTTTGATATCCCACCCAGTCTAATCCCACTCTCTCCCTCACTCCCCACACCCTTTAATATCCCACCCAGTCTAATCCCACTCTCTCCCTCGCTCCCCACACCCTTTAATATCCCACCCAGTCTAATCCCACTCTCCCCCTTGCTCCCTGCTCCCTTTAATATCCCACCCAGTCTAATCCCACTCTCTCTCTCGCTCCCCACACCCTTTAATATCCCAACCAGTCTAATCCCACTCTCCCCCTCACTCCCTGCTCCCTTTGATATCCCAACCAGTCTAATCCCACTCTCCCCCATCACTCCCCACACCCTTTAATATTCCACAGTCTGATCCCACTCTCCCCCTCACTCCCCACCCCCTTTAATATCCCACCCAGTCTAATCCCACTCTCCCCCTCGCTCCCAGCTCCCTTTAATATCCCAACCAGTCTCATCCCACTCTCCCCCATCACTCCCCACACCCTTTAATATCCCACCCAGTCTAATCCCACGCTCCCCCCTCACTCCCTGCTCTCTTTAATATCCCACCCAGTCTAATCCCACTCTCTCCCTCGCTCCCCACACCCTTTACTATCCCAACCAGTCTAATCCCACTCTCCCCGATCACTCCTCACACCCTTTAATATCCCACCCAGTCTAATCCCACTCACCCCCTCACTCCCCACCCCCTTTAATATCCCACCCTGTCTAATCCCACTCTCCCCCTCACTCTCCACTCCCTTTAATATCCCAACCAGTCTAATCCCACTCACCCCCTCACTCCCCACCCCCTTTAATATCCCACCCTGTCTAATCCCACTCACCCCCTCACTCCCCACCCCCTTTAATATCCCACCCAGTCTAATCCCACTCTCCCCCTTGCTCCCTGCTCCTTTTGATATCCCAACCAGTCTAATCCCACTCTCCCCCACACTCCCCACCCCCTTTGATATCCCACCCAGTCTAATCCCACTCACCCCCTCACTCCCCACCCCCTTTAATATCCCACCCAGTCTAATCCCACTCTCCCCCTCACTCTCCACTCCCTTTTATATCCCACCCAGTCTAATCCCACTCACCCCCTCACTCCCCACTCCCTTTTATATCCCACCCAGTCTAATCCCACTCTCCCCCTCACTCTCCACTCCCTTTAATATCCCACCCAGTCTAATCCCACTCTCCCCCATCACTCCCCACACCCTTTAATATCCCACCCAGACTAATCCCACTCTCCTCCTCACTCTCCACTCCCTTTAATATCCCACCCAGTCTAACTCAGTAACATGCTGCCCTTCATAATATCCCAGTCTCTCCATGTTCCATTTTCTAATTAGAATCTGTCTTTGTGACTGATATTTCCTCATCCTTTCTGCCTTTTGCTGTCTCTCTCTCTCTGTGTCTCTCTCTCTCCCCAAGTCTCTCTCTTCCCCCACCCTGCTCTCTTTCTCTCTCTCCCTCTCTGTCTCCCCTCCTCTCTCACAAGGCTCCTCTGTATATGTGGATGTACATTGAGAAAGACACATACCACAGGCTGAAGGCAGGAACAGTGACAAGAAGAGGAACCACTTCATTGGCAAAGACCTGAAGAGAAATGGAGACAATTCATGAAAAGATTTCCATCATCATTGTTGAAATTCATACTCCCTGTCTGAACCAACCCATTGAGAGGGTCATCACTGACGGAATGCCGCACTGTCGGAGGGTCAGTGCTGAGGGAGTGCCGCACTGTCGGAGGGTCAGTGCTGAGGGAGTGCCGCACTGTCGGAGGGTCAGTGCTGAGGGAGTGCCGCACTGTCGGAGGGTCAGTGCTGAGGGAGTGCCGCACTGTCGGAGGGTCAGTGCTGAGGGAGTGCCGCACTGTCGGAGGGTCAGTGCTGAGGGAGTGCCGCACTGTCGGAGGGTCAGTGCTGAGGGAGTGCCGCACTGTCGGAGAGCCAGTGCTGAGGGAGTGCCGCACTGTCGGAGGGTCAGTGCTGAGGGAGTGCCGCACTGTCAGAGGATCAGTGCTGAGTGAGTGCCATAATGTCAGAGTGGTCAGTGCTGAAAGAGTGCTGCACTGTTGGTGGGTTAGTACTGAAGGAATGTTGCACTGTCGGAGGGTCAGTGCGAAGGATGTGCTGCACTGTCACAGAAAGCAAGCAAGGTGAAAACAATGAGTGTTTTTACGAAACTGTTAGAAATTATTTTAAGTTCTCATCGGTATTTATTGGAGAAGATTCTCAGAGTCAGGATTTACTCATATTTGGAAAAGAATGTTCTGATGAAGGATATCCCCATGGCTTTATGCAGGGGAAGTCTGTCTCACAAACTTGATTGAGTGCTTTGAGGAAGTGATGAGATGACTGATGAGGGAAGCGCAGTGGATGTTGTTTACTCAGACTTTACTAAAGCATTTGACAAGGTCCCTCATGGTAAAATTCTTCTGAAGATTAAGGCACACAGGATGCAGGGTCAGTTGGTCAGTTAGATACAAATTTGGCTTGGTCATAGAGCACAGAGAGTCACTGTGGAGGGATGTGGGGGAAATGAGGGTCTGTGACCAGTGGTGTTAAACAGGGTCCAGTACTGGGCCCCCTGTAGTTTATGAAACAGATAAATAATTTGGATGATAATGTCAGCGGTCTGTTTAATAAGTTTGCAAACATCATGAACTTTGGTGGAGTTGTGGATAGTGATGAAGGTAGTGAATGGATTCAGCAGGGTATAGATCATTTGGAAAGTTGGACAGAGAAATGGCAGATGGAGTTTTATCTGGATAAGTGTGAGGTGATGCATTTTGCCAGGACAAATGTTTAGGAAAATATAAAATAAATGGCAGGACCCTAAGGAGCGTTGATACACAGAGGGACCTTTGGGTGCTGTGGGTCTGGAGTTACATGTAGGGTGAGACTGGAGAGGAATGGCAGATTTCCTTCTCTGAAGTATATCAGTGACCCCAATTGGTTTGACCAACATATGGACATATGGCCATCATTAGATTATGATTTGGAGATGCCAGTGTTGGACTGGGGTGTACAAAGTTAAAAATCACACAACAAAGCACTAGCTTTCAGAGTGCTGCTCCTCCATCAGATGGTTGTGGAGCATAAGATCACAAGATACAGAATTTACAGCAAAAGTGTAGTATGATGTAACTAAAATTATATATTGAAAAAGACCTGGATTGTTTGTTAAGTCTCTCATCTTTTAGAATGAACATATTGGTTTCAGTTCTTTCATATGTAAATCACAAAAAATGTAAAAGTTATGTTCTCAATGAACTTTAACAACTGGTGTCATGTCAGCCCAGATAATGCATTGAAGGTGTGAGCTGCCCTGTGTTAGGCTGTCTGTGCCACAATGGGCAGACTGATTCTAATCTAAAAAAGGGATTTACAGAATTTTATATGGCTTCATGCAGTTTTTGAGCAAAATAAAATGTAATTCTGCAAGTACAAATTCACACCACAAACTGATGTGTGTATGTGTGCATGTGGGTGTTTTTGTGTGCAGGGGGGCGCTGAGTGTCTGTGGGAGAGTGTGTGCATGTGTGTAAGTGTAAAGGGGTATAAGTCTGTGAGAGGGTGCATGTGGGAGTGTATGTGTGAGCGTATGAGAAAGGGTCTGGGTGTGTGTATGGGCCAGTAGGAGAGTGTGTGCGTCTGTAGGAATGTGTGTTTAGGAGTGTCTGTGTGTGTCTGTCTGTCTGTGTATGTACAGTGCAATGGGGTCACCTGTAGTGTGACATGAACCCAAGGTCCCAGTTGAGGCCATCCCATTTGCTGTCTGTTGATTATTGTGTGGTGTCCAATCATCCATTACCATAGCCTCTGCTCGGTCTTGCCAATGTACCATGCCTCAGGGCACCCTTGCTTGCAGCGTATGAGATAGACAGCATTGGCTGAGTCACGTGAGTACCTGCCATGTACACGGTGGGAGGTGTCCTCATGCGTAATGGTGGTATCCATGTTGACACTCTGACACACCTTGCAGTGTCTACCATAACAGGGTTGTATGGTGCTGTCCTGAAAGTTGGGCAGTTTGCTACAAACAGTGATCTGTTTGAGGTTTGGTGGTTGCTTAAAGGTGAAATCCCTGGCAATTACCAGTCAGTCTTACGTCTGTGGTCAGCAAGGTTTTGGAAAGAATTCTGAAGGATAGGATTTATGACTATTTGGAAAAGCATAGCGTGATTAAAGGCAGTCAGCATGGTTTTGTAAGGGGCAGGTCATGCCTCACAAAACTTATTGAGTTCTTGAGGAGGTGATGAGACAGGTAGATGAAGGTTGAGCAGTCGATATGGTGTATATTGACTTCAAGGTATTTGATAAGGTTCCCCTGGTAGGCTCATAAAATCAGAAGGTATGCGATATAGTGAGATTTGGCTATCTGGATTCAGAATTGACTGGCTGACAGAAGGCAGGGAGTGTTGGAAGAGCACAGCAGTTCAGGCAGCATCCGAGGAGCAGTAAAATCGACGTTTCGGGCAAAAGCCCTTCATCAGGAATAAAGGCAGAGAGCTTGAAGCGTGGAGAGATAAGCTAGAGGTGGGTGGGGGGTAGGGAGAAAGTAGCATAGAATACAATAGGTGAGTGGGGGAGGGGATAAAGGTGATAGGTCGGAGGCAGGGGGAGGGTGGAGTGGATAGGTGGAAAAGAAGATAGGCAGGTAGGACTAGTCATGGGGACAGTGCTGAGCTGGAAGGTTGGAACTGGAGTGAGGTGGGGGAAAGGGAAATGCGGAAACTGTTGAAGTCCACATTGATGCCCTGGGGTTGAAGTGTTCCAAGGTGGAAGATGAGGTGTTCTTCCTCCAGGCGTCTGGTGGTGAGGGAGCGGTGGTGAAGGAGGCCCAGGACCACCATGTCCTCGGCAGAGTGGGAGGGGGAGTTGAAATGTTGGGCCACAGGGCGGTGTGGTTGATTGGTGCGGGTGTCCCAGAGATGTTCCCTAAAGTGCTCTGTTAGGAGGCGTCCAGTCTCCCCAATGTAGAGGAGACTGCATCAGGAGCAATGGATACAATAAATGATATTAGTGGATGTGCAGGTAAAACTTTGATGGATGTGGAAGGCTCCTTTAGGGCCTTGGATGGAGGTGAGGGAGGAGGTGTGGGCACAGGTTTTGCAGTTCCTGCGGGTGCAGGGGAAGGTGCCAGGATGGGAGGGTGGGTTGTAGGGGAGCGTGGACCTGACCAGGAAGTCACGGAGGGAACGGTCTTTGTGGAAGGCGGAAAGGGATGGGGAGGGAAATATATCCCTGGTGGTGGGGTCCGTTGGAGGTGGCAGAAATGTCGGCGGATGATTTGGTTTATGCGAAGATTGGTAGGGTGGAAGGTGAGCACCAGGGGCGTTCTGTCCTTGGTCGTCATTAATGGAGATGGAGAGGTCCAGGAAGGGGAGAGAGGTGTCAGAGATGGTCCAGGTAAATTTAAGGTCAGGGTGGAATGTATTGGTGAAGTTGATGGATTGCTCAACCTCCTCGCGGGAGCACGAGGTGGTGCCAATGCAGTCATCAATGTAGCGGAGGAAGAGGTGGGTTGTGGTGCCGGTGTAATTACGGAAGATCGACTGTTCTACGTAGCCAACAAAGAGACAGGCATAGCTGGGGCCCATACGGATGCCCATGGCTACCCCTTTGGTCTGGAGGAAGTGGGAGGATTCGAAGGAGAAATTGTTAAGGGTGAGGACCAGTTCGGCCAAACGAATGAGAGTGTCGGTGGAAGGGTACTGTTGGGGACGTCTGGAGAGGAAAAAACGGAGGGCTTGGAGGCAATGGTCATGGCGGATGGAGGTGTAGAGGGATTGGATATCCATGGTGAAGATGAGGCGTTGTGGGCCGGGGAAACGGAAGTCTTGGAGGAGGTGGAGGGCGTGGGTGGTGTCTCAAACGTATCTGGGGAGTTCCTGGACTAGGGGGGATAGGACAGTGTCGAGGTAGGTAGAGATGAGTTCAGTGGGGCAGGAGCATGCTGAGATAATGGGTCGGCCAGGGTGGTCAGGCTTGTGGATCTTGGGAAGGAGGTAGAACCGGGCAGTTCGGGGTTCCTGGACTATGAAGTTGGAAGCTGTGGGTGGGAGATCTCCTGAGGTGATGAGGTTCTGTATGGTCTGGGAGATGATGGCTAGGTGATGGGGGGTGGGGTCATGGTCGAGGGGGCGGTAGGAAGAGGTGTCCTCGAGTTGGCGTTTGGCTTTAGCGGTGTAGAGGTCAGTGCGCCAGACTACCCTTTATCTGCTGGCTTGATGGTGAAGTTGGGATTGGAGCAGAGGGATTGGAGGGCTACGTGTTGTGAGGGTGGAGTGGGGGAGGGGGGTAGACAGGTTGAGGCGGTTAATGTCCCGGCGGCAGTTGGAAATGAAGAGGTCGAGGGCAGGTAATAGGCCAGTGCGGTGTGTCCAGGTGGATGCAGTTTGTTGGAGGTGGGCAAAGGGGTCCTCGGAAGGTGGGCGGGAGTCCTGATTGTGAAAGTAAGCTCGGAGGCGGAGGCGACGGAAGAGGTGTTCGACGTCACGGCGTGTATTAAATTCATTGATGCGTGGAAGGAGGGGATGAAGGTGAGTCCTTTGCTGAGGACTGATTGTTCGTCTTAATCCACCATCGTCTCATGCAGAGTTCCACCAGGGGATATCAGGAAACAGCAGAATGAAAATATGAGAGTGAGAGACAAAGAGAGTGTGATACAGATTGACAGAGAGAGAAAGAGAGAGAGAGTTGGAGAGTTTTAGGAACTCATCCCAGAGCTCAGGGCCCCTTGGCAGCTGAAGGCACATCGGAGAATAGTGGAGCCAAGGAATTAGGAGGTACTCGAGAATCGGAGGAGCACAGAGATCTCGAATTTTCATACCCACTGAAGGAGGTTATAGAGATAAGGGAGGGGGTGTAGGGGCTGGAGGGGGTTACAGAGATAGAGAGGGGGTGTAGGGGCTGGAGGGGGTTACAGAGATAGGGAGGGGGTGTAGGGGCTGGAGGGGGTTACAGAGATAGGGAGGGGGTGTAGGGGCTGGAGGGGGTTACAGAGATAGGGAGGGGGTGTAGGGGCTGGAGGGGGTTACAGAGATAGGGAGGGAGAGTAGGGGGTGGAGGAGGTTACAGAGATCAGGAGGGTGTCTAGGGGCTGGAGGGGGTTATAGAGATCTGGAGGGGGTGTAGGGGCTGGAGGGGGTTACAGAGATAGGGAGGGAGAGTAGGGGGTGGAGGAGGTTGCAGAGATAGGGAGGGGGTGTAGGGGCTGGAGGGGGTTTCAGAGATAGGGAGGGGGTGTAGGGGCGGGAGGAGGTTACAGAGATAGGGAGGGGGTGTAGGGGCTGGAGGGGGTTACAGAGATAGAGAAGGGGTGTAGGGGCTGGAGGGGGTTACAGAGATAGGGAGGGGGAGTAGGGGCTGGAGGGGGTTACAGAGATAGAGAGTGGGTGTAGGGGCTGGAGGGGGTTACAGAGATAGGAAGGGGGTGTAGAGGCTGGAGGAGGTTACAGAGCTAGTGAGGGGGTGTAGGGGCTGGAGGGGGTTACAGAGATAGGGAGGGAGAGTAGGGGGTGGAGGAGGTTGCAGAGATAGGGAGGGGGTGTAGGGGTGGAGGGGGTTTCAGAGATAGGGAGGGGGTGTAGGGACTGGAGGGGGTTACAGAGATAGGGAGGCAGTGTAGGGGCTGGAGGAGGTTACAGAGATAGGGAGGGGGTGTAGGGGCTGGAGGGGGTTTCAGAGATAGGGAGGGGGTGTAGGGGCTGGAGGGGGTTACAGAGATAGGGAGGGGAGTAGGGGCTGGAGAGGGGTTACAGAGCTAGTGAGGGGGTGTAGGGGCTGGAGGAGGTTACAGAGATAGGGAGGGGGTGTAGGGGCTGGAGGGGGTTTCAGAGATAGGGAGGCAGTGTAGGGGCTGGAGGAGGTTACAGGGATAGGGAGGGGAGTAGGGGCTGGAGAAAGTGACAGAGATAGGGCAGGGGTGTCGGAGATGGAGGAGGTAACAGAGATAGGGAGGAGGTGTAGGGGCTGGAGGGGGTTACAGAGATAGGGAGGGGGTGTAGGGGCTGGAGGGGGTTACAGAGATAGGGAGAGGGTGTAGGGGCTGGAGGGGGTTACAGAGATAGGGAGAGGGTGTAGGGGCTGGAGGGGGTTACAGAGATAGGGAGAGGGTGTAGGGGCTAGAGGGGGTTACAGAGATAGGGAGGGGGTGTAGGGGCTGGAGGGGGTTACAGAGATAGGGAGGGGGTGTAGGGGCTGGAGGGGGTTACAGAGATAGGGAGGGGAGTAGGGGCTGGAGAAAGTGACAGAGATGGGGCAGGGGTGTCGGAGATGGAGGAGGTAACAGAGATAGGGAGGAGGTGTAGGGGCTGGAGGAGGTTACAGAGATAGAGAGGGGGTGTAGGGGCTGGAGGGGGTTACAGAGATAGGGAGGGGGTGTAGGGGCTGGAGGGGGTTACAGAGATAGAGAGTGGGTGTTGGGGCTGGAGGGGGTTACAGAGATAGGGAGGGGTGTAGGGGCTGGAGGGGGTTACAGAGATAGGGAGGGGGTGTAGGGGCTGGAGGGGGTTACAGAGATAGGGAGGGAGAGTAGGGGGTGGAGGAGGTTACAGAGATCAGGAGGGTGTCTAGGGGCTGGAGGAGGTTATAGAGATCTGGAGGGGGTGTAGGGGCTGGAGGGGGTTACAGAGATAGGGAGGGGGTGTAGGGGCTGGAGGGGGTTTCAGAGATAGGGAGGGGGTGTAGGGGCTGGAGGGGGTTACAGAGATAGAGAGGAGGTGTAGGGGCTGGAGGGGGTTACAGAGATAGGGAGGGGGTGTAGGGGCTGGAGGGGGTTACAGAGATAGAGAGTGGGTGTAGGGGCTGGAGGGGGTTACAGAGATAGGGAGGGGGTGTAGGGGCGGGAGGAGGTTGCAGAGATAGGGAGGGGGTGTAGGGGCTGGAGGGGGTTTCAGAGATAGGGAGGGGGTGTAGGGGCGGGAGGAGGTTACAGAGATAGGGAGAGGGTGTAGGGGCTGGAGGGGGTTACAGAGATAGGGAGGGGAGTAGGGGCTGGAGGAGGTTACAGAGATAGGGAGGGGAGTAGTGTCTGGAGAAGGTGACAGAGATGGGGCAGGGGTGTCGGAGATGGAGGAGGTTACAGAGATAGGGAGGGGGTGTAGGGGCTGGAGGGGGTTTCAGAGATAGGGAGGGGGTGTAGGGGCGGGAGGAGGTTGCAGAGATAGGGAGGGGGTGTAGGGGCTGGAGGGGGTTTCAGAGATAGGGAGGGGGTGTAGGGGCGGGAGGAGGTTACAGAGATAGGGAGAGGGTGTAGGGGCTGGAGGGGGTTACAGAGATAGGGAGGGGAGTAGGGGCTGGAGGGGGTTACAGAGATAGGGAGGGGAGTAGTGTCTGGAGAAGGTGACAGAGATGGGGCAGGGGTGTCGGAGATGGAGGAGGTTACAGAGATAGGGAGGGGGGTGTAGGGGCTTGAGGGGGTTACAGGGATTGGAAGGAAGGTGGAGAGGGGATAAGGAGAAGTGGGTGGAGAGCATCAAGTTCCTCGGAGTGACAATAACCAACAATGTGTCCTGGACCACCCCATGTAGATGCGACGATGAAGAGGCACATCAATGCGTCTTCTTTGACAGGAGGCGAAGGAAATTCAGCATAAGGCCCCTCACCCACCTTTGCAGATGCACCATGGAGAGCATTCTATCTGGATACATCATGTCTTGGAACAGCAACTACTCTGCCCAGGCCTGTTAATAACTACAGAGGGTTGTGAACACAGCCTAGACCATCACACAAGCTGATCATCTGTCCATTGTCTCCATGTACACCTCTCCTTGCCTCATAGAGACAGCCAACATCATCAGAGAGCCCTCCCACCCTGGTTCTAATCTCTTCCAACCCTTCCATCAGGCAGGAGATACAAAACCTTTCACACAGATACCGACAGGTTCAAGTTCAGCTTCTTCCCTGCTGCTGATGTTAGACTTCTGAATGGACCTCTCAAATTTCAAATCTAATGTTCATCTTGCTTTTTGTACAAATTCTGTGCAGGCGTATTCCCCACTCTGTACAATCACCCGATGGTCTTTGTATAGTGTGATGTGCATGTGACATAATAAATCAAAACGTCAAAACGAGAGGATTTGTCAAGTAATGTCAGTGTGCCTGCAATCTCATCCATTTGCCTCCCACAGCAGCCTGAGGTACATGTGATCTGGGCCAAAGCGACTGATCCATTTTCAAGTCAATTAAACCGTTGATACCTCCTCCATCTCAATGCTAATTCATTAAAATATATGAGAGTCTCCCTTCCTGTTTCCGAGACTTACCTTGTCCTTCTCTCCAGGGAATACAAAGTACTCATTTTGAACCTCAGCTGTGTCTTCTGGCTCCACATACACAGTTTGTGCGTTTGGTCCCTAATGGGGCCTGCTCCTTCTCTGACCCCGAATATACTTATAAAACACCTTTGGGTTTTCCTTCATGGTACCCACCATTGCTTCCTCATGTCCCCTCGTTCTTCTCCTAATTTCCATTTTCAGTAAACCCCCTGTGATTTCTCCTCTGAGGCATCCAGTGTTTTGAGCCCTCGGTGACTGTCAAAAGGGTTTTTTCCTGTATCCAATCCTGTGCATCCACTGACATTCAGGTTCTCTCAGCCTATTGGTCCTGCCCTTCACCTTCATGGGAACATGTCAGCCCTGCACTCTCCCTTCTCTATTTCGGTTATCGGACACCCTTATTGAGGTTTCTAGCACAGTGAGAATGAACAGGAAGTGCGATGCTGACCAGTCTGTCTATTCTAGGAGCTGTTGTGCTGTCTTTGTGGGAAATTCTAACTCAATCAGTAAAAAACATAAGTTTCAGTAAATTGTAACTGAACTTGCAGTGTCAGAGTAAACATTATTCCCCAGTATTTATTCCAGCTCACCCTCATGACTGAATCCTTATTCACTGAATTCCATTGGTTAACAAAGCTTCAGCTTTATGATAATCACCACTGCTTTCCCATCTCTCTGTCACCGCTCTCCACTCCCTCCCTCTGTAACCTCCTCTCGATCTGCAATGTACCCTGTGGGATCTCTGTGTTACTCCACGACTGTTGTCAGGATGGGAGCCAGTGTATATCAGTGAGCACAGGGTGATGGGTGACCAGGACTAGGTATGAGTGTGTACACTGCCTCACTGCTGCACAGGTTCCCAAACAGAGCTCGATAAGAACAATCTTTTACAAAGACTATTAACCATGAGCATGTCCGAGCTGACCGTGTCATTACCTTGGAGAAGTAACAGCAGGACATAAAATTTCTTGATCAGTGTCTGCTCCCAGATATTTCATCAGCCTCACCCTCTCAAGCTCTGAAACAGAAAGGAGTTAATGAGGCCTCACCTCTTGTCACCAGCTCTCGAGAGATCAGAACTGCTTTTAGATCACGTCCTTACAGACTACTTTGCTTCTCTGTGGGATGATAGGCGCTCCTCAGAGTCAGGAGGCTTCAAGAAAGTAAAACAACAAAATGTTTGAATTTCTATCGCAGCTTTCAGGATGTCCCAAAGTTGCTGTCTATGCATTATCCATGTTCCTTGATCGAGAAAGATATCCTGTATAACAGACTTGAGCCCTACAGTGAGATCTTCCTAACAACCGAAATTGTTCATTGGAATATATCTTCAAAACATCACAACATCAGCAAGGAATGATGCTGGTTGCGGCAGTAAGCTCTTGTCGTGAATTTAGTTACCCTGGAACTGTCCGACTGCTCGCCTGGGGAGGGTGGAATGGCCACTTCCTGTATTGTTCCCCTTGAGTTTTTAATCAGAACTGTTGTCTGTCACAGTGAGTGAAAGCAGGAAGTTGGTTCAAAGTGAGAAAGCAGCAATTTGCCCCGGATTACAAACAAGCTGTTAACCCTTTGTGTTTCCTGATATTGTCTCTTTGTAGACCTGGGCAGCATTTAACATGGTCCAAGGGGGCTGAATGGAGCTTCTCCTGTTCCTCTCTTACAGACCTGAGATGCTGAATGGGCCTCCTCCCGTCCCTGTGCAAAAGGCTTCTGGGGCTGGATGGACCTTATACTGGTCCAACGTAACGGGCTGAGTGGTCTTGTTTGTGATGGAAATGTGTTGCTGGAAAAGCGCAGCAGGTCAGGCAGCATCTAGGGAACAGGAGAATCGACGTTTCGGGCATTAGCCCTTCTTCAGGAATGAGGAAAGTTGGTCCAGCAGGCTAAGATAAAAGATAGGGAGGAGGGACTTGGGGGAGGGGCGTCGGAAATGTGATAGGTCGAAAGAGATCAAGGTGAGGGTGATAGGTCAGACTGGGGTGGGGGCGGAGAGATTCGGGAAGAAGATTGCAGGTTAGGAAGGCGGTGCTGAATTTGATGGATTTGACTGAGACAGGCTGGGGGGAGGGGAAATGAGGAAACTGGTGAAATCCGAGTTCATCCCTTGTGGTTGGAGGGTTCCTAGCTGGAAGATGAGGCTTTCTTCCTCCAACCGTCGTTTCGCTGTGGTCTGACGATGGAGGAGTCCAAAGAACTGCATATCCTTGGTGGAGTGGGAGGGGGAATTGAAATGTTGAGCTACAGGGTGGTTGGGTTGGTTGGTCCGGGTGTCCCAGAGGTGTTCTCTGAAACGCTCCGCAAGTAGGCGGCCTGTCTCCCCAATATAGAGGAGGCCACATCGGGTGCAAAGGATGCAATAGATGATATGTGTGGAGGTACAGGTGAATCTGTGGCGGATATGGAAGTTTCCTTTGGGGCCTTGGAGGGAGGTGAGGGGGGAAGTGTGGGCGCAAGTCTTGCACCTCCTGCGGTTGCAGGGGAAGGTGCCGGGAGTGGAGGTTGGGTTGGTGGCGGGTGTGGATCTGACGAGGGAGTCACGGAGGGAGTGGTCTTTACGGAAAGCTGATAGGGGAGGGGAGGGAAATATATCCTTGGTGGTGGGGTCCGTTTGGAGGTGGCGGAAATGGCGGCGGATGATGCGCTGTACATGGAGGTTAGTGGGGTGGTAGGTGAGGACCAGTGTGGTTCTGTCCTGGTGGCGGTTGGAGGGGCGGGTTCAAGGGCGGAGGATCGGGAAGTGGAAGAGATGCGGTGGAGGGCATCGTCGACCACGTCGGGGGGGAAATTGCGGTCCTTGAAGAAGGAGGCCATCTGGGATGTGCGTTTTTGGAACTGGTCCTCCTGGGAGCAGATGCGGCGGAGTCGAAGGAATTGGGAGGTCTTGTTTGTGTCTAACAGGAACCGAGAGCCTGAAGTGGAATTGTCCTGTTTGTGAGTAACAGACCCGGAGCTCAATAATAAATAGCAATCTATTGAAGGCATCGATCATTGGAATCTGTGTGTGTCACATCACATCATCAAAGATATTGGTTGTGGAAGTGAATTGCAATAGCCTCATTACTTACCAATGACCTCCCTGACTGCTTGCCTGGGGAGGTACTGCCAGGACCCTCTGCTTGGACTGAATGAACTCCTCCTTTGCTGCTACCCCCTGCCTATTTAATGACAAACAGTAAACCGCTTCTGGATAAATACCCAATCCCTCGCATTCGAGGGATTTTCTCAGTGGCAGTTGCAGTGGGAGGAGCGACAGCGAGGACCAGAGACCCGATAGGAAAGTTGGAGTAAAGTTTATTAACTCACCTCGTGTATAGGAGGAGCACACACTGAGCAGGAGTGGACACAGGACTGCTGGGTAAGTGAGGCCTTATGTTTGGGTGGTTGCTTTACCCACGACACCACTCGAGTAGTGTCTCCCACCTGTCCTCCGCCTCTAACTGAAAGGTCCTGAGTGCCAGATTGATAAGGTGACTCGTTTTTTCCTCTTTTTAGTTTTTCAGTCGGCTCGTTTGGAATTTAGAATGGTGGGAATGGTAGTTAGGGCAGTTGAAAGTTCCTCATGCAGAATATGGGAGGTAAGGGTCACCACTAGTGTCTCTGCTGACTGCATCTGTGGGAAGTGCACCCAACTCCAGTTCCTCGAAAACTGCGGTAGGGAACTGGAGCTGGAGCTGGACGAACTTCGGATCATTCGGGAGGCAGAGGGGGTTATTGAAAGGAGTTATAGGGAGGTAGTCACACCTCAGGTAAAAGAAGGTAGATGAGTTACCGTCAGGGGACTGAAAGGGAACCGGCAGGCAGTGTAGGAATCCCCTGTGGCCAATCCCCTCAACAACAAGTATACCATTTTTGGCACTGTTAAGGGAACAACTTACCGGGGTAAGCAATGGGGCACAGGTCTCCTACTCAGATTCTGTCCCTGTTGCTCAGAAGGGAAGGCAGAAGAGGAGCAGAGCATTAGTCATTGGAGACTCCATAGTTCGGGGACAGAGAGGAGATTCATTGGGAATGAGACAGACTCATGGTTGGTGTGTTGCCTCCCAGGTGCCAGGATTCGAGATGTCTCTGATCGTGTTTTCAGGAATCTTGAGGGGGTGGGGGAGCAGCCCCAAGTCATGGTCTACATAGGCACTAATAACATAGGTGGGAAGAGAGATGTGGATTTAAGGCAGAAATTCAGGGGGCTAGAATGGAAACTTAGAGCTAGGATAAACAAAGTTATTATCCTTAGTTTGTTACACGTGCCACGTGCTAGCGAGGTAAGGAATAGGGAGAGGGAGGAATTGAACACGTGAATACAGGGATGGTGAGGAGGGAGGGTTTTGGATTCCTGGATATTTGGGTCTCTTTCTGGTGTAGGTGGGACCTCTGTAAACACGATGGTCTTCACTTGAACCAGAGGCATACTGATATCCTTGGGGGAGGGGGAGAGGGAAAGGAGATTTGCTCATGCTGTTTGGGTGTCTTTAAACTAATTCAGCAGGGGAATGGGAAACTAAATTGCAATTCGAGGATAGAGGAGGTTGAGAATAAGGAGGTCTGAAATAAGGTTGAAGGGTCGCAAGCAAAAACGTTGGTTTGAAGTGTGTCTATTTTCAATGTCAGAAGCATTGGAATAAGGTGGGTGAGCTTGCAGCATGGGTTGGATCCTGGGATTTCAATGTTGTGGCTATTTCGGAGACATGGATTGAGCAGGGACAGGAATGGTTGTTGCAGGTTCTGGGATTTAGATGTTTCGGTAAGAACAGAGAAGATGGTAAAAGAGGTGGGGGTGTGGCATGTTAGTCAAGGACAGTGTTACGGTTGCAGAAAGGACTTTGAAGGACTTGTCAACTGAGGTAATATGGGCTGAGATTAGGAACAGGAAAGGAGAGGTCACCCTGTTGGGAACTTTCTATAGGCCTCTGAAAAGTTCCAGAGATTTAGAGGATAGGATAGCAAGCATGATCCTTGATAGGAGTGAGAGTGACAGGGAGTTGTAATGAGAGACTTCACCTTCCCAAACATTGAATGGGAATACTATAGTTCAAGTACTTTAGATGGGTCAGTTTTTGTCCAATGTGCGCAGGAGTGTATTCTGACACAGTGTGTAAGACAAGATTCAGGATGCATAGGATGGAGAAGGAAACTGCAGGGCATGGGCACAATCGAAATGTGGAGCTTATTCAAGGAACAGCTAATGTGTGTCCTTGATAAGTATGTACCTGTCAGACAGGGAGGAAGTTCTCAAGCGCAGGAGCTATGGTTTACAAAGGAAGTTGAATCTCTTGTCAAGAGGAAGAAGAAGGCTTATGTTAAGATGATATGTGAAGGCTCAGTTAGGGTGATTGAGAGTTACAAGTTAGCAAGTAAAGACCTAAAGAAAGAGCTATGATGAGCAAGGAGGGGACGTTAGAATTTGTTGGCGGATAAGATCAGGGAAAACCCTAACGCTTTCTATAGGTATAAAAGGGATTAAAGAATGACAAGAGTAAGATTAGGGCCAATCAGGGACAGCAGTGGGAAGTTGTGCTTGGAGTCAGAGGAGATAGAGGAAGTGCAAAATTAATATTTTTTGTCAGTATTCACAGTTGAAAAAGACAATGTGGTCGAGGAGAATACTGAGAAACCGGCTACGAGACTAGATGGGATTGCGTTTCACAAGGGGGAGGTGCCAGCAATTCTGTAAAATGTGAAAATAGATAAATCCTCTGGGCCAGATGGGATTCTCTGGGAAGCCAGGGAGGAGATTGCGGAGCCTTTGGCTTTGATCTTTATGTTGTCATTGTCTACAGTAATAGCACCAGAAGACTGAAGGACAGCAAATGTTGCTCTCTAGTTCAAGAAGGGGAGTAGAGACAACCCTGGTAATTCCAGACCAGTGAGCCTTACTTCAATTGTGGGTAAAATGTTGGAAAAGATTACAAGAGATAAGATTTATAATCATCTCGATAGGTATAAGTTGATAACAGATAGTCAGCATGGTTTTGTGAAGGGTAGGTCGTGCCTCACAAACCTTATTGAGTTCTTTGAGATGGTGACCAAACAGATGGATGAGGCTAAAGCCATTGATATGGTGTATATGGATTTCAGTAAGGTGTTTAATAAGGTTCCCCCATGGTAGGCTACTGCACAAAATACAGAGGCATGGGATTGAGGGGGATTTAGTTGTTTGGATCAGAAATTGACTAGCTGAAAGAAGACAGAGAGTGGTAGTTGATGGGAAATGTTCATCCTGGAGTTCAGTTACTAGTGGGGTACTGCAAGGATCTGTTTTGTTCCACTCTTGTTTGTCATTTTGATAAACAACCTGGATGAAGGCATAGAAGGATGGGTTAGTAACTTTGTGGACGACACTAAGATTGGTACAGTTGTGTATAGTGCCAGAATATTTGGGAGGTCACAGAGGGATATAGATAAGCTGCAGAACTGGGCTGAGAGGTGACAAATGCAGTTTAATGCAGGAATTCACTTTGCAAGGAGTAACAGGAATGCAGAGAACCAGACCAATGATAAGATCCTTTGTAGTGTGGTGAGCAGAGAGATCTTGGCGTCCATGTACACAGATCCCTCAAAGTTGCCACTGAGGTTGATTGGGCTGTTAAAAGGCATAAGGTGTGTTAGCTTTTATTGGTAGAAGGATCGAGTTTTGGAACCATGAGGTCATGCTGCAGCTGTACAAAACTCTGGTGCAGCCGCACTTGGAGTATTGTGTGCAGTTCAGGTCACCGCATTATCGGAAGGATGTGGAAACGTTTGGAAAGGGTTCAGTGGAGATTTACTAGGATGTTGACTGGTATGGAGGGAAGGTCTTATGAGGAGAGGCTGAGGGACTTGAGGCTGTTTTTGTTGGAGACATATCAGATAATCAGAAGGTTAGATTGAGTGGACAGTGAGAGCCTTTTTCCTCAGATGTTGATGGCTCGCAAGAAGGGGCATATCTTCAAATTGAGGGGTGATAGATTTAACCAATGGTGAAACTTGAAAGGGTTCAGAAAAGATTTACAAGGATGCTGCCAAGGTTGAGTGGTTTGTGCAACAGGGTGACGCTGAATAGGCTGGGGTTTCAGAGGCTGAGGGGTGACCTTATAGAGGTTTATAAAATCATGAGGGGCATGGATCGGGTAAATAGACAAGGTCTTTTCCCTGGCATGGGGGAGTCCAGAACTAGAGTGCACAGGTTTAGGGTGAGAGGGGAAAGATATAAAAGTGACCTTGTGGGCAATGCTTTCATGCAGAAGGTGGTGCGTGTATGGAATGAGCTGCCAGAGGAAGTGGTGGAGGCTGGTACAATCACAGCATTTAAGAGCCTTCTGGAAAGGTTTAGAGGGATATGGGAAAAGTGCTGGCCAATGTGACTAGATCAGGTTAATGTAACTGTTCAGCATGGACGAGTTGGATTGAAGTGTCTGTTTCTGTGTTGTACATCTCTATGACTGTAACCAGTTTAAATTATGGCCCTGGAAACTAAAACTTAATCGAGTTTGAATTTAATGTTTTGCCAACATCAAACCAATGAAATGATCTGACGTTATGAATATAAAAATGTAGAAATTTTGAATATTGCGGATAGAGCAACTGCCATCAACACAGATCCAAGCAATTAAGAAACACTCTCTGCCAAAGGTACTTATTCATATGAAACATACTCACAGTAAAAAGAAAGAAGACAACCTGGGGAGATCTTCATCCGGAAAAGACAGACACCGAAGATGACAGCCGCTGTGTGGTTTTGAAATTAAGTTGATGTATTCCAGCAAGTGTTTTATTGGAACAGCATGTTGTTATCGCGTTGGAGGCAAGTAATGAGCAGGAAAGAGAAGGGGGGGTCTTAGAATTATGAATAATTGTTGTTTAATGTTCACTTTTCAAGTTAAAAAAACTAAATTGAGTTTTTTTTTAACATAGTGGAATTTGGTAGTTCTCCGTCACTCATTACAGATTACAAGGCGAGGTGTGCTTTTCTGGGTTTTTGGTTCAACTGACAGAGGGGTTCACCATTGCGTCATAACAATTGACACTTCTTCATTCTACCGGGTATAAAAGTTTCAAATTGAAAAGCTGCAATTATAAACTCCATCTAAATAGTCTCAACTTTTTCTCCTTAAATGTTTCTAAGAACCTTAAAAGGATGTGGTCAGTATGTACTAATATCTTAGACACATTACTAACAATAGAAAAGTTGAAATATTGTAACTCCAATACTAAGCTCAAGGTTTCCTTCTTCATTGGGGAATAATTCTGTTGATGATTATTCAATTTTCTGGAAAAATACCCAATATCCATCTTCTCGTCGTCTTCTTGCAAGAGTACAGCACCAAAACCTTGAATGGCTTTGCTTAATGAGGTGTGGCTAATATTGGGGCAGTGGTTAATACAGCTTTCAGACTGGGAAATACCTTCTGATGGTTTGCTGTCCGCTGATAGGTCAATCAGTGGAAGAAACACACTGCTAAAATTGGGGATGAAATTCCATTAAAAAACACTCAATCCCAGGAATCATAGCACTACCCTCTTTGCTGCTGGGATGTAAGACTCCCCAATAACATTTGTTTTCACATCCCATGGGCCATCTGTCCATGTCCAATGACATGGCCCAGGAATGCAAGTTGGCCTTTTACAAACTCACCCTTAGCCAGGTTTATCACCAAGCCCGCCTCTGAAAGTCAATCAAACTATTCCGATAAATGCTGCAAATGTTCCTTCCATGTGTGCCTAAAAATCACCAGGTCGTCGATATATAGCACACAATTGGGTAATCCAGAAATGACTTTATTGATTCGTCTTTGAAATGTGGCTGGTGGGTTTTCAGACCAAATGGCATGACTTCAAACTGCTTTAGCTCATTCTGTGTTACAGAAACTGAAACTGTCTTCACTCATAAAGGTACCTGCCATGTAACTGAGTAGGTCCAACTTAGAAGACTATGTTCCGTGTCTCATCTTCTCAATATAGTCTTCCAAATGTGGAATAGGTTATGCCTTTGCAATAGGCTACACATAATCGTTGGGTACCACCTGGTTTTGGCACCATTACTATGAGTGAGCTGCAGTTACTGATGTTGTCTTTCAACGTGCATTCAATTTTTATTTGAACATGTGCCAACTTCAAAGGACAAGTCAATAAGGATGTTGCTTAATTGGAACAGCATTTTCTGGATTGGAATCATGCATAATTTAATTAGTACTTCCCAGCTATGTCTCTCTATGTGATTGGAATAACTCTTTCAGGCCACTTTGAATTTCCTCTGAAAGATAACTCAATAATTTATCCCAGTTTTTGAGAGCTTCTTCACTGTCTAATTTGAGGAATGCCCAATTCAGAACAATCTGATCTTAGTTCTACAATCATTCACCTTATTCAATTTCCTTTCAATTTGATCAGGTCCACTAAAACTTGCCTGTAAACGTTCGCTTACCATTGGAAATAACACTACCACTTTATCTCCACTAGCAACATTGCAATTTTTTGATTTCTTGTCTACTTTCTCTTTCATTACATTCTGAGCTACTTTCAAATGTTGTCGAGCCAACTCACTTGCTCTCTACACTAAAATCTGACACATCGTCGAATTGTATGGTCTCAAAACTCTGGCTCATCAATTTTCAATTAATTCATTTCAGTGGTCTTCTCAACTTAAGCCCAAAACTAATTCAAATGAACTGAATTTGATAGATTCATTTGGTGCACCCCAAATTGTAAAAAAAGTACAAATAGAATTCCTTTATCCCAATCCTCTGGATAGTCTTGATGATAAGCCTTCAACATGGTCTTTAAAGTTTGATGCCACCGTTCTAATGCTCCTTTTGATTCTGGATGGTATTGAGTGGTTTTGAATTGTTTTATTCCCAAACACCCTTACTGGTCAGAACACTGAATATGGGAGTTGGGAGGTCATGTTGTGGCTGTACAGGACATTGGTCAGGCCACTTTTGGAATATGGCATGGAAGAAGGATTTTGTGAAACTTGCAAGGACTCAGAAAAGATTTATAAGGATGTTGCTGGGCTGGGGGATTTGAGCTATAGGGAGAAGCTGAATAGACTGAGGTTGTTTTCCTTGGAGTGTCAGATGCTGACGGGTAACATTATAGAGGTTTATAAAATCATGAGGGACATGGATAGGATAAATAGACAAGGTCTTTTCCCTGGAATGGGAGAGTCCAGAACTAGAGGGCATTGGCTTACGGTGAGAGGGGAAAGATATAAAAGGGGCCTAAAGGGCAACTTTTTCATGCAGAGGTTGGTGTATATATGGAATGAGCTGCTGGAGGAAGTCGTGGAGGCTGGTAAAATTGTAGCTTTTAAAAGGCATTTGGAGGGGTATATGAACAGGAAGGATTTAGAGGGATATGGGCCAAGTGCTGGCAAATATGACTAGATTAGGTTGTCTATCTGGTCGGTAAGGACGATTTGGACTGAAGAGTCTGTTTCTGTGCTGTACATCCCTATGAATCTATCCATAACATCCTTGAATGCTTTGGATGTAAATGTGACCCTGATTATATCTCTGCGGGTAGTCCATATCTCGTAAAGAATTTGAGTAACTCTTCCACAATCCTTTTGACTGTGATACTGCAGAATGGAATTATATCTGATAAATCTAGTAAACTCATTCATTATGGTGAATAAACACTGATGCCCATTTTATGTTTAAATTAGGGGTCCTATGGAACCAACATAAAAGGTTCCTCAAACATGGAAATGGGCATCAAGGGTGCTGGTTTTATTACTGCTTGAGATTATCCAATTACCTGACACCAATGACATGTCTGACAATATTCACCACATCCTTATGCAGTCCAGGCCAATAAAAATGTTTCTGTGTTTTGGCTTGTGATGTCCTAACTCCCATGTGACTTCCTCCTGGTAATTCATGTGCTACCCACAACACCTCCTTTCTGTAACCCACTGGCAATACAATCTGATGGACTTCTGTCCACTTCCCTTCCGCCTGAATATGTGATGGTCTCCATTTCCTCACCAAGAAGTCATTGTTCTGGTACTAACATTCTGGGATACACTCAGATTCTCCTTCTACATATGTATTTTGATACAGCTGCTTTAATTTTTCATCTTTCTGTTGTAATTCATTTACTTTCTCTGAACTAAAGATATCCACTTCATCTTCCACCTGTTCCTGTTTGTTCTCAACCATTTGATCAGACGTAGGCTTTGATAATTGAACCTCAACTTCCTTGTCTTCATGTTTGATTTCTCCTCCTGCTTCCACCTGTGGTTTTGTGACCTTCTTACCATACAGTCAGAAAACATCCCAGGTATCCTTCCCGGAACACCTCAGTTGCCTGATATTCTACTGGCTTTTCAACTGCTGTAGGCATCACTCTCACCTGTGATCCAGCTGTAACATGACCAAGGATAAATTGCATTCCTGGAACTGAGAATTTCTCGATTACTCCTCCCACCACTTTGCCACTTTTTCCTGGACTTTCCAACCTCACTTTAAATCATGAAACACTGCATTTCTCATCCTGAATTCCATATATAACCACTTTTCTTGGCAATGTGCCTTGTGAATACATATCCCCTCATCTCTCCCTATCAAAAATTGACTTTCTCCCAAAGCACCGAAAATTTTAATTTTTTTACCCACTCCTGCTGCCATACATCAGTAAACGTTACCCTCACAAGTAAAGTCTTTATAAAGAGATCTGGCATTCTCTTCTCAACCAACCTCTTTCACATCTTTTTTTTTAGCTTCCACTGCACTTTCCTTTCCCACAATAACAATATTCACTGGTTTATCCTGTTTTCCAACATCCACCTTCCCAGTGCTTCACCTATACCAGCAGTATTGTGACTTGATAATGGCCTACTTTGTTGCAAGGAAAACACTGGAGCATTTTTACTTCTGTTTCCCCCATCATGGGGTTCCTTTCCACCCTCTGGCAAGCTATCTTTACTATCTTCAATGAGATCTCCTTTCCCTTACCACCTGAGGATTTCTCTTTTCCCCAATTGCTATCCTTCACAGATTGAGATTGATGTCGGAAGCCAAATTTTGATTTATGAACCAACACATAATCACCTGCCATTTCATCTGCTGATCTTACAGTTTTAAATCTCTGCTTTTCCACGTCAGTTCTCAGTGCTTCAGGAAGTGAATTTTTGAAATCCTTCAAAATAATTGTCTCTCTAAGAGTCTCATATTTTTGCTGCATTTTCAATGCTTTTATCAGTCTTTCAAAATTATGGTGTCTGATCCTTTCAAACACAATGTATGTTTGACCAGGGTCCCTCCTTGGATTCCTGAAACGTTGAATGTAGGCTTCTGTTCTTAGCTCATATTTTTCACCTCATTACCCTCACAAGATAGTTCACTTGCTTTACATACAAACTTTGTTTGAATCAACAATACCCACATGGTCACTGACCATTTCATTTGTTCAGCCATTTTCTGAAATGTAATGAAAAAAATCTTCTGCATCCTTCTTGTTGAACGTTGGTGATGCTTGAACATATTGAAACAGATCCCTACCAGCCCTTTAGCTCGGATGGGATTGCTCTCCGTCACTGTCCTCATTATTATTCCTACTTTCACCTTTACCTCCACCATTTTAACTTGACTTTGTGCTTTCAGTTCCAACCACTGAAGTTCAAAACTTGCCTCTTTCTCAGATTCTGCTCTCTCTCTCTCTCTCTCTCTCCCCCTTTCTTCTGTTCGGGACTTGCTCTCCTTTTTCTTTTTCTGCTGCTTTTAATCATAATTCGAGCTGTTTCATTTCATTCTCTCTTTATTTTTGTTCTGCCCGGGCTATTCTTTCCTTTAATTTTGCCTCTAACCCAAGCTGCTTCATTTGCAATTACATTTTAACCATTTCCAAAGATTCTGATGGTGTTCCTGGCAATTGTAAATGCTGCGTGATTGCCACAAATATCTCCCCTTTCCTCACAGACACCGGCAACCCCAACTCCAGCTGGTTTGCCAATTCTGAAAGTTTTGCCTTGCTCAACGGTCAAAGTAACTTTCTCCAGCCCTAAGAAACTCTTAGTGACTGAAAGAGCCATTATTACAACAAGGCCCACCCAGTTTAAACTAATTGAATTCAACACCCAAAACAAAAGACACTAACACTTACCACCCGCTACCTTTGAGTACAATAATCCGAAACCCAATGTGGAATTAGAGATTTTGATCCTAATAGGAGTCCCCAATCTGCTATGGACCAGAGTAAACCCCCACAAAACATTCAGAACACAGTCTCACCCTCACTTGTTCTTCTTTTAAAGGGACATGCAAGGCATTGTGTTCTGGATACAGTTCGGTTGGTCAAACGACCAGATTTGAAGCAAGCACACTTTATTCATACACTATATAGTTAAAATACAATAAAAGTAAGAGGCAATTAGAAAAACTTTATTGGAAAACTTAACAGGGACAAGGTAGGACTAATAAATTAAACTGCATTTATTTCAATGCAAGGGGCCTAACAGGGAAGGCAGATGAACTCAGGGCATGGTTAGGAAAATGGGACTGGGATATCATAGCAATTACAGAAACATGACTCAGGGATGGGCAGGACTGGCAGCTTAATGTTCCAGGATACAAATGCTACAGGAAGGACAGAAAGGGAGGCAAGAGAGGAGGGGGAGTGGCATTTTTGATAAAGGATGGCATTACAGCTGTGCTGAGGGAGGATATTCCCGGAAATACATCCAGGGAAGTTATTTGGGTGGAACTGAGAAATAAGAAAGGGATGATCACCTTATTGGGATTGTATTATAGACCCCCCCCCCGCGGTAGTCAAAGGGAAATTGAGAAACAAATTTGGAAGGAGATTTCAGCTATCTGTAAGAATAATAGGGTAGTTATGGTTGGGGATTTTAACTTTCCAAACATCGACTGGGACTGCCGTAGTGTTAAAGGTTTAGATGGAGAGAAATTTCTTAAGTGCGTACAAGACAATTTTCTGATTCAGTATGTGGATGTACCTACTGGAGAAGGTGCAAAACTTGACCTACTCTTGGGAAATAAGGCAGGGCAGGTGACTAGGTGTCAGTGGGGGAGCCATTTGGGGTCAGCGACCATAATTCTATTTGTTTTAAAATGGTAATGGAAAAGGATAGACCATCTAAAAGTTGAAGTTCTAAATTGGAGAAAGGCCAATTTTGACGGTATTTGGCAAGAACTTTCGAAAGCTGATTGGAGGCAGATGTTCGCAGGTAAAGGGATGGCTGGAAAATGGGAAGCCTTCAGAAATGAGATAACAAGAATCCAGAGAAAATATATTCCTGTCAGAGTGAAAGGGAAGGCTGGTAGGTATAGGAAATGCTGGATGACTAAAGAAATTGAGGGTTTGGTTAAGAAAAAGAAGGAAGCATATGTCAGGTATAGACAGGATAGATCGAGTGAATCCTTAGAAGAGTATAAAGAAAGTAGGAGTATACTTAAGAGGGAAATCAGGAGGGCAAAACGGGGACATAAGATAGCTTTGGCAAATAGAATTAAGAAGAATCCAAAGGGTTTTTTACAAATGTATTAAGGACAAAAGGGTAACTAGGGAGAGAATAGGGCCCCTCAAAGATCAGCAAGGCGGCCTTTGTGTGGAGCCACAGAAAATGGGGGAGATCCTTCATGAATATTTTGCATCAGTATTTACTGTGGAAAAGGATATGGAAGATATAGATTGTAGGGAAATAGATGGTGACATCTTGCAAAATGTCCAGATTTCAGAGGAGGAAGTGTTGGATGTCTTGAAGCGGTTAAAGGTGGATAAATCCCCAGGACCTGATCAGGTGTACCCGAGAACTCTGTGGGAAGCTAGAGAAGTGATTGCTGGGCCTCTTGCTGAGATATTTGTATCATCGATAGTCACAGGTGAGGTGCTGGAAGACTGGAGGTTGGCAAACGTGGTGCCACTGTTTAAGAAGGGCGGTAAAGACAAGCCAGGGAACTATAGACCAGTGAGACTGACCTCAGTGGTGGGCAAGTTGTTGGAGGGAATCCTGAGGGACAGGATGTACATGTATTTGGAAAGGCAAAGACTGATTAGGGATAGTCAACATGGCTTTGTGCGTGGGAGATCATGTCTCACAAACTTGATTGAGTTTTTTTGAAGAAGTAACAAAGAAGATTGATGAGGTCAGAGCGGTAGGTGTGATCCATATGGACTTCAGTAAGGTGTTCGACAAGGTTCCCCATGGGAGACTGGTTAGCAAGGTTAGATCTCATAGAATACAGGGAGAACTAGCCATTTGGATACAGAACTGGATCAAAGGTAGAAGACAGAGGGTGGTGGTGGAGGGTTGTTTTTCAGACTGGAAGCCTATGACCAGTGGAGTGCCACAAGGATCAGTGCTGGACCCTCTACTTTTTGTCATTTACATAAATGATTTGGATGCGAGCATAAGAGGTACAGTTAGCAAGTTTGCAGATGACACCAAAATTGGAGGTGTAGTGGACAGCGAAGAGGGTTACCTCAGATTACAACAGGATCTGGACCAGATGGGCCAATGGGCTGAGAAGTGGCAGATGGAGTTTAATTCAGATAAATGCGATGTGCTGCATTTTTGGAAAGCAAATCTTAACAGGACTTATACACTTAATGGTAAGGTCCTAGGGAGTGTTGCTGAACAAAGAGACCTATTAGTGCAGGTTCATAGTTCCTTGAAAGTAGAGTCGCAGGTAGATAGGATAGTGAAGAAGGTGTTTGGTATGCTTTCCTTTATTGGTCAGAGTATTGAGTATAGGAGTTGGGAGATCATGTTGCGGCTGTACAGGACATTGGTTAGGCCACTGTTGGAATATTGCGTGCAATTCTGGTCTCCTTCCTATCAGAAAGATGTTGTGAAACTTGAAAGGGTTCAGAAAAGATTTACAAGGATGTTGCCAGGATTGGAGGATCTGAGCTACAGGGAGAGGCTGAATAGGCTGGGGCTGTTTTCCCTGGAGCGTCAGAGGCTGAGAGGTGACCTAATAGAGTTTTACAAAATTATGATGGGCATGGATAGGATAAATAGACAAAGTCTTTTCCTTGGGGTCGGGGAGTCCAGAACTAGAGGGCATAGGTTTAGGGTGAGAGGGGAAAGATATAAAAGAGACCGAAGGGGCAACATTTTCATGCAGAGGATGGTACGTGTGTGGAATGAGCTGCCAGAGGATGTGGTGGAGGCTGGTACAATTGCAACATTTAAGAGGCATTTGGATGGGTATATGAATAGGATGGGTTTAGAGGGATATGGGCTGGGTGCTGGCAGGTGGGACTAGATTGGGTTGGGTTATCAGGTCGGCATGGACGGGTTGGACCGAAGGGTCTTGTTTCCATGCTGTACATCTCTATGACTCTATGACTCTACTAAAAAGTAACTGTTGTAATATCGTAACACCCCATAAACACACCCTTGGCAACAGGTAAGTTCAGAAAAACAGATTGTCTCACATCCAACTCCAGCAGCAGGAAGGAAAAACATCAAGAGAACACTCAGTGAGTGAATGAAGCTGGGAGAGACAACCTGCAAGTTCCATACTCTGTTGACACCTGAGCAACAACTGCTGAAAGTTAAAACTAAAATCCGGATTCTGTGGGAGTTTGATCACACCCATTCAGGCTGCTTCTATTGTCCCAACTTTTAAAACTGAATGAGCTCTATCTTAAAACATCTCTAAGCTTAGTACAAAAATTCCATGTCTCAGAAATTTCAGGAACAGGTCATTCTGCTATAATGTGCGTTTTGTTAACATAAATTAACTGTAACATAATTGATGAATTGGTGACACTGTTTCTAAAGCATGAACATTTAAAATGTGTGTTGGCTGTAGTGCAATTACATCACCAACACTTTAAGCACTGTTCCCAAAGCTCAATTTTTCAAAAATGCAGGGTTGTACAATAGCACAACTATTGTCTTAGAGAAAAACTACCTGTTCTTCACGACATTATTTCCTCCTGCATCTGAGAAGCAAATTACAACACCACCACAGGCAGGAGGCTGTAACTACAATGTGACATGTTTAAATTCGAAAGTTGGCTCAGAAATTCAAACAATGTGGGGATGATGAGAACATGTGAGGCAATCTTTGAGTCAACAATTTTGAATCAATATGGAGTTGAACTGATATTTATCTACAGATCACCTGAGTATTTCATTCCACTTTGGATGGCACAGTGGCTCAGTGATTAACACTTCTACCTCCCAGCACCAGGGTCCTAGGTTCGATTCCCGCCTGTCTGTGTGGAATTTGCACATTCTCCCTGTGTCTGCGTGGGTTTCCTCTGGGTTCCTCCCACAATCCAAAGATGTGCAGGTCAGGTGAATTGGCCATGCTAAATTGCCCACAGTGTTAGATGCGTTAGTCAGGGGTAAATATAGTGTAGGGGAATGGGTTTAGGTGGGTTTCTCTTCGGAAGAGTGGTGTGGACTTGTTGGGCTGAAGGGCCTGTTTCCACACTGTAGCGAATCTAATCTAATCCAATAAAGGTAAAGTTGTTCATTACCAACAAGCTTGTTGCAATTTCTTCCTGTTTGCACAAGATGCAACATTCAGAAAGCATGTTCAGGTCTGAGTGAAGTCACGCTTCTGTTCAGGACTACTCAACCACGTTGGCAGCACTTCATTTTGGGTAAGACAGGGTCACACAACAGCACTGGGGAAGCAGAAAGGCTGAGGAAAAGGAGAAGCTTTTGTTTGGGGTTTCTGTCTGTACACTAAGAAGCACACGCACTGAAGTTTAATTCTATTCCATTTGCTGAAGACATTCTGCTGGTAAATTGCTGTTTATAGAGTCATAGAGATGTACAGCATGGAACAGACCCTTCGGTCCAACCCATCCATGCCGACCAGATATCCCAACCCAATCTAGTCCCACCTGCCAGCACCCAGCCCATATCCCTCCAAACCCTTCCCATTCATATACCCATCCAAATGCCCCTTAAATGTTTGTGCTGAGTACAGAACAAGAGCTTTATAAATCAAGCTGTCAAGGACAAAGGCAAGGAAGTTACGCTGAGTTTATAAAGCTCTGCTTAGTTTACAAAGTCAGCATTGTGTCCAGGTCTGGTCAGTGCACTTCAGGATGGATGTGAGTCTTTGAGAGGATATGGAAGAGATTTCCCTGAACAGCTCCAATGATTTCAGTGACAGGGTTCATTTGGGGAAGCTGGGGCTGTTCTTCTCAGAGCGATGGTGACTGGGGGTGAATCTGACTGATGAGGAAGAGATGGGGCCAGGTTTAGATCAGGGAGACAAAGGAAAGGTGTTCCCATTGCTGATGATACAAGGACAAGGGGAGACATATTGAAGATTCAGGGTGGGATAGGCAGAGCAGGGGTTGTGAGGAAGGACTGTTATACACTGTGAGTGATAATGATCTGGATCTCACTGCCTACAAGGTGGGGTGGAAGGGAAGATGCTCACTGATTTCAAACAGAATTTGGATGAATATTTGTGGGAAATAAACTCTCAGAACAATGAGGAGAGAGTGGGGAAATGGCACTGACTGCATAACTGTACAGAGACAGCTGGCATAGCTCAATGGACTGAATGGCTACCTGAGAATTCTATGGCTCTCAGACAATCCGAACCATTGCCCTTAACCGAACATCCCATGGGATTCGGTTGCACTGATAAAGCTTGAAGCAGCCTTTCAGCTTCCTTTAACTGTTTGCCCCTGACAGACACAAACACCAGCAACAGTGAGAACAACAGCTACAGTGAATATCCCAGCTCGTATTCCCAGGATCAGGATCACATGCAGACTCTCTCCTCTGCTATCTAGAAAACACAGAGAAAGAATTAATCACTTCCTGTCTGTGTTCAATCACTCTCAAGCTCCACTTCACTACAACTGTGGCAGTGATGCAGTGAGAATGTCACTGGGTGAGCAATTCAGAATCCAAAGCTAATGTTCTGAGAACTTTGGTTCACATTACATTGTTACAGATGGTGAAATTTAAACGTAATTAAAGATCTATAATTAAAACGTTTGCCTAATTAAGACCATATAACCACTGCTGATTGTTGTAAAAATCCATCTGGTTCACTAATGCCCTTCAATCTACCAAAATTGTACCCGGCCTATCCTGCATGTGGGGCCTACAGCAATTTGACCGACTCTGAACTGCCTTCCAAACCAGAAAAGCCACTGGGATGAAATATAAAATGTGTCTTTCTGAGCAACTAATGGTTTCTCAGAGACACCAAAGTGTCCAAGATCTTTTCACTGTGAACTTGCTGCGAGTGCCATTCTGACCTTCCACTTTAGTGGGGAGACGATGGTCTAGTGTTAATATCTCTACAGGAATCGTCCAGAGAGCGCGGTGTTGTCTGGAGATTGCAGATTGGATCCGTCATAGCAGATGGTGGAATGTGAATTAATTTAAAAATCTGGAATTCAGGGTCCAATGATAACCATGAAATCATTGAAGATTGTCAGCAAAACCCATCTGGTTCACTGATGTCCGTCAGGGAAGGGCAGTGCTGACATTATCAGGTCTGACTTACAGGAATGAATCTACTGAATGAATCAAATCAAAGTGTGGGATAATGGAGACAGTGCAAGTTTGTCCTGTTCGATTCCCTGTCAGAGGTTTCTCTCTTTTCTGCACGCAGGATCATGCTGTTGCAGATTGTTGGAGAAAAATCTGGAAACGTTTTTCACAGAGTGTGAAATCTATCTCAATCTCATGTAAAGAAGCCATGATCTCAACAGATCACAATTACAGATTCCAATAAATAGTTTCAGACATTACCCAGAGACGGGGGGGATCTACCACAGGGGAGCCTGTGAGAACCCTCCCCATCTTTGGCACCTCAACCCATTCAATAACCCTCATTATCTCTAAACTCGTCCAGCCCCTGTACCCATCATTATCTCTGTAACCTCCTCCAGTCCCTCCAACTCCTCCCTATCTGTCACCTCCTCCTTTCGTACATCCCTCTTCATCTCTGTAACCTCCCCCAAACGCTACAGACCTCCCGCTGTCTGTAAATCCCTTCAGCTCCTGTACCACTCACTATCTTGTCACCTCCTCCAGCTCCTGCGCCCTTATCTCTGTAACCACCTCCTGCCCAAACCCCTCCCTAACTCTTTAACTTCCTCCCACCCCTACACCCGTACTATTTCAGTAATGCCCCCAGCCACTACACTCCTCCCTATCTCTGTACTATCCTCCTGCCCCTACACCCCTCCCTATCCGTTACCCACTCCTGCACTGACACCCCTCCCTATCTCTGTACAATCTTCCTGCCCCAAACTCCTTCCTATCACTTAATCTCCTCCCGCCCCATACCGATCACACTCTCTGTAATATCCTCCAGGCATTACACCTATCCCTGTCTCTGAAACCTCCTTCTGTCCCAACACTCATCACTATCTCTGTACGGTCTTCAGCCCTAAGCCCTCTCCCTATCTCTGTAACCTCGTCCTGCACCCGTCCCTAGCTCTATAATCTCCGCCTGCCCCTACACTCGTCACTATCTCTGAAAGCCTGTCCAGCCCTTACACCCCCTCCCTATCTCTGTAACCCCCTCTAGCCCCTACACCCCCTCCCTATCTCTGTAACCTCCTCCAGCCCCTACACCCCCTTCCTATCTCTGTAACCCACCTCGCCCCTACACCCGCTCCCCATCTCTGTAACCTCCTCAAGCCCCTACACTCGTCCCATCTCTCTGATCTCCTCCAGCCCCTACACTCGTCCCTATCTCTGAACGCCTGTCCAGCCCTTACATCTCTCCCTATCTCTGTAACCTCCTCCAGCTGCTACACCCCCTTCCTGTCTCTGTAAACTCCTCCAGCCCCTACACTCGTCGCTATCTCTGTATTTTTGCCCAGTCCTAACACCTCTCCCTATCTCTGTTACCTCCTCCAGTCAAATGTTTTGTCGGAGCAGCAGCTGGAGAGGAGCAGAAAGGTTGGAGCCTTCACTCTGTCCAGAGGCAGGTCTCCTGAGGTGACCTCACAATTTAAAAATTAGCTCAGGGAAAGAGGATTGGTTGTCTAGGAACCAATTTTCGGGACTCAGAGTAAAACCTGTCGGGAGACAGAATGTAAAGTCCTTATCCTTATGCCTTGTCATTCTTTAGGAATAGAGAAAGCACAAGAAATCCGATTTGTTGAGTAATGGGTAAGGTTGGGTAGTTTATCCCTAGTTTATTGTTTGTACTTGCTAAGGAGAACTCGGCACTGCGGAATGCTCCTCCTGCAATAATGTGTGAAATCAAAGAAACTTCCAGTCTCCTTTGTGACCATGTATTCAAGAAGTATATTCAGCTGCAGCTCCTGATTTGGCACAAGGAGCAGATGCAGCTGCAGGTGGAGTCATGATGGAGCATCCATGACGCTGAGGACATTGTGGACAGCACATATACTGAGCTGTTGCACCATACGTAAGAGGTACACAGGCAGAAAGGTCAGGAAGACTATGGTCAGGTCATGCACGAGTTCCCTGTGGCCATTCCCTCACAAACAGATATAGCGTGCTGGATAGTGTTGTGGGGGGTGGCCTATCAGGGGAAAGTTGTGGTGTCTCAGTTGGCTCTGCTGCACACCACCGGAGGAACAAAACTGGGTGATCTTCAGTGAGAGGAGTCGATTGAAAGAGGAACTGACAAGCAGTTCTGTGACCACAAATGGAACTCTCGAGTGGAATGTTATCTCGTTGGTCAGAGATGTTCCAGAGTAGCTGCCAGGCATTCTGAAGGGGGAGGGTGAACAGCCAGCTGTTGTGGTACATGTCTGTACCAAAGACTCAGGTAAAAAATGAAATGTGATCTGGTAACAGGAATTGAGAGAGTTAGGGAATAGTCTCACACAAAAGACAGACAAACAGATAAACTAACTGCGTTCATGGATACATAAAAGAAAATATCATAATTGGCCAGATTACTGAAACCATTTTCATGTTGCATTGTTTCACAGGTAAGAATGGGGCTGCTTTTGCAAAACACTGTTTAGGGTCACCTTCTCAGTTTTCCCAGGTAAAGGCAGCAAGTCTTTGAACTCAGCTTTCTACTCTTGGCCTCCCAAAAGCCTGCGTGACAGAGAGCTTTCAAACCTTCATGCTGCCTTTGTTAGCAGCCAAGCTCATCTCCCCAGAAAACAGTTCTGGTTCTGCCCTGACACTCTGATTGCCTCTTCCTGTGGTCTCAACAAATGCTGTCTGCTTCAACATAGGGCCTCTTTCAGACTCGCTGGAACCAATTTCCAAATACGGACCTCGTTACTATCCACTTTCTGCTATCTGTTTAAACACAATACCCTTCACTTTGTCTGTTGGAATTCCTTGAACCAAGAATCAGCCTGCAATTAGCCTCCAGGCCTGGCCTCACAAACAAACAGATGCTTGTTGATCTGCTATCTTCCTTTTACCACAAGCTGTCCCAAATTCCACAGTTCATTTTCAGCTCATACTTCCCAGTTCACAACTCTGACCATAATTGATAAAACAATAAAAGCAGAAACAATGAAAAATCAGTGAGAGTTCTAACATTAGTTACTTCCTTTATTATCTGAGGCTGCATCCCATCAGGTCCAGGGGACTTATTGACCTTTTCTCCCCACCAGTTTCCCTGGTTCATTTCATTCAGTAAGAGTTATGGGATTTATTTCCTTCCCTTGGTTATTTCAGAATTCACTGGAATAGAGTGGGATCACCTCTTATTTCATACTGTTCAGGGATGTACAGGTTAGGGTGGATTGGCCATCTGAAATTGTCCCACAGTGAGCACGATGTGCAGGTTAGGGTGGATTTGCCAGGCTAAATTGCCCTATACTGTCCAAGGACGCACAGGCAAGGTGACGGAGCCAATGAAATGTGGGGTTATGGGGCGAGGCTGTATCTGGGATACTCATCAGAGGGTCACTGTGGGCCTGATGGGCTGAATGGACTCTTTACACCCTGCAGTTATTCTATGATTGATTGTATTTCTTCTCTGCCCCACATTCCAGGATTCAATTTGGTGAATGTGCTGACTCTAAGATAAGGAAATCCTTCCTCAGCTGAGGTGACTCAAGCTGTAAACTGTCAATACCTCCCAGCTGTCATTTGAGGCACTTTGCAACTGACAAATGGCCACAAAATGAAGCACTTCTTAAGATTTCCATCATTCTGCCTACATTGGGTCATATCCACGGGACCCATGTTGTCCTGGGAGTATAGCTGAAAATGTGTTGCTGGAAAAGCGCAGCAGGATAGGCAGCATCCAGGGAACAGGAGAATCGACGTTTCGGGCATAAGCCCTTCTTCAGGAATGAGGCCTGGGAGTATAGCAATGTTAACACTGAGGCCTGTGCTGAACACTCACAGGGGGTCAGAGGTCAATATCAGGGCTGCTTACTTACTCACAACCTCTATCCTGCGACCCTCCGACCTGTTCACACCGACCGTGTTTCCCGCCTCACAGGAGTACACACCCTCCTGTTTGTGAGTGATTCTGTACAAGGTCAGGTCTCTCTCAGATGATTCCAGAGGCTCAGTCTCCTCTCCCTGTCTCCGTTCCCACTTGTGCCAGCTGGTTGGGGGGTTGCTGTCGCTGGTGCAGCTCAGGGTGACAGTGTCACCTTCGTGTATCGCACTGTCCGATGGAGAGACCGACACCTTCATGTTCCGAAGGGCATCTGACAGAAAGGGACAAGACTCTCAGTGAGAGACAGCATTACTTGAGCATCGCTCACTAAGGGAGACATTGCAAGGAGTGAAGTCACAGGAAAATCAGTCACAGATCCCACAGGTCAGATAAATGGGCAGTTTTCAGTTAAAGGGCTCAATTTATTAGGAAGAAAGAGAAAAGGAAGTTAAAACGGTTTAGGGACAGAATGCCAAAGGTCAGGGTCACAAAGGGGAGAGCGATGAGTTTCGGGAAGTACTCAAGAGCTGAAACTGGAGGAGGTGACAGAGATAGGGAGGGACTGGAAGGACATTACAGAGACAGGTATGTGTGATAGAGGGATTTGAGAGCTAAGAATAGGAAGTTTCTAATAGATATGTGCTGCACTGGGGATAAATGCAAGAGAGGGAGTGAGAGGAGGGTGACTGGGGAAAGGGACTCGGTGTGAGTTCAGAGACTGGGGGCAACGATGTTTTGGATAAATAGCTCTCATGCAGTGAGTCGTGACAGAGACAGGGGAGTTTACATCGGGAAAAGCTCAACCTGGGAATGTCACTCACAGAGCACCTCGATCCTGAAGCTCTTTGAAGTTTGTCTTCCAATAACATTTTCCGCTTTGCAGTAATAATCTCCAGATTCCGTTGGGGTGATGGAGCGAATGGTCAGGATGTTCCCTGTCCCCTTGTTAGCTGCTGTGTTCACATTGTCCTTATGGGGAGAAAGTGAGGTCTGCAGATGCTGGAGATCAGAGATGGAAATGTGTTGCTGGAAAAGCGCAGCAGGTCAGGCAGCATCTAGGGAACAGGAGAATCGACGTTTCGGGCATTAGCCCTTCTTCATTCCTGAAGAAGGGCTAATGCCCGAAATGTCGATTCTCCTGTTCCCTAGATGCTGCCTGACCTGCTGCGCTTTTCCAGCAACACATTTCCATCTCACATTGTCCTTATACCAGGTGTAGCGAGCTCCTGGATTACTCCTGGAGTTACAGGCCAAGGTAACCTTGTCTCCCTCCTTCACCTCTCCCTGTGGCTCATTGCGAACAATGGTAACATCTCCAGGACCATCTCCAAGAGGAATTACAGCTCGATTCAGGTCAGGGAGTGGGATAAAGCTGTGGAACATCATGGAACATTCTCCCAAATCCCCGAATAAATGCTGCCCCTGAGCACTAACATCATTTCAGAGAAAGACCACCAGAATTCCTCATATCCTGAAAGAGGCCATTCATCCCCTCTTCTCCATGCTAGAATTTCTCATTCCCAAGTGCACCCTCCTCTGTCATGCCTGACTATCCAACTGTAGTGTGGAGACCAGGGATCTAAACACAGTGCTCCAAGTGTGGTCTGGGGGCTATTTTCTGGTTGTCCCACACCCTCTTTACTTACACTCTACATTAATGTGTTTGGGTGTAGAATCCCAGGAGCTGACAGAATTCCGTGCTGTACAGATGTAGCTACAAGATGCATCATTCCTGGTGGGTCGAATCTTAATCGTGTCGGTATTTTCTCGCAGATCACTCCGTTGTCTGTTGCACATTTTACTCCAGCTGTAGGCATGAACCGGGGGGTTGGCTTCACCTCGACACGTTAACCTGATCTCGGTCCCCTCCTTCACTGTATCCTCAGAAATAATCTCCACGTTTCTCGGTCCATCTGTGGGGAGAGACAGAGAGAGAGAGAAGTGATTCTGAGATTTCAGAATCCCTCACATATCCAGGTTCACAGGAGACATGGGGTCTCCGAGGGGTGGGGTGGGGCAACATCAGAAAGATTACTGATCAGAAATGAAACCAAGAAAAATGACAAAAAAGAGGCAACAACACAATGTCTGAATTTACGTAGAGCCTGCTGAAGAAGATGTTGCATTGAAAAGGGTGAAACAGTAATGTGACTGCCAGTTGCTTCAACAACATCAGGAGAACAGGTCGGCTTTCCTGAATGTCTGGGAGGAAAGAAAGAGATGGAGGGGTGAAGCGAGGGAATATCTGAGCTCAGGGTCGTAGGCAGCTGATAGCAGAGCCGGTGGTGGGATTCTGGCGCTACTCTCGAGGTCAGGACTCGAAGAGGTTACAGAGACAAGGAGGGGGTGTAGGGACTGGAGGGAGTTACAGAGATAGGGAGGGGGTGTAGGGGCTGGAGAGGGTTACAGAGATTGGGAGGGGGTTTAGGGGCTGGAGGGAGTTACAGAGATAGGGAGGGGGTGTAGGGGCTGGAGGGGGTTACAGAGACAGGGAGGGGGTGTAGGGGCTGGAGGGGGTTACAGAGATAGGGAGGGGGTGTAGGGGCTGGAGGGGGTTACAGAGATAGGGAGGGGGTGTAGGGGCTGGAGGGGGTTAAAGAGATAGGGAGGGTGTGTAGGGGCTGGAGGGGGTTACAGAGATAGGGAGGGGGTGTAGGGGCTGGAGTGGGTTACAGAGACAGGGAGGATGTGTAGGGACTGGAGGGGGTTACAGAGATAGGGAGGGGGTGTAGGGTCTGGAGGGGGTTACAGAGATAGGGAGGGTGTGTAGGGACTGGCGGGGGTTACAGAGATAGGGAGGGGCTGTAGGGGCTGGAGAGGGTTACAGAGATAAGCAGGGGGTCTAGGAGCTGGAGGGGGTTACAGAGACAGGGAGGATGTGTAGGGACTGGAGGGGGTTACAGAAATAGGGTGGGGGTGTATGGGCTGGAGGGGGTTACAGAGATAGGGAAGGGGTGTAGGGGCTGAAGGGGGTTACAGAGATAGGGAGGGGGTGTAGGGGCTGGAGGGGGTTACAGAGATAGGGAGGGGGTGTATGGGCTGTAGGGGGTTACAGAGATAGGGAAGGGGTGTAGGGGCTGAAGGGGGTTACAGAGATAGGGAGGGGGTGTAGGGGCTGGAGGGGGTTACAGAGATAGGGAGGGAGAGTAGGGACTGGAGGGGGTTACAGAGATAGGGAGGGGGTGTAGGGACTGGAGGGGGTTACAGAGATAGGGAGGGGGTACAGGGGCTGAAGGGGGTTACAGAGATAGGGAAGGGGTGTAGGGGCTGAAGGGGGTTACAGAGATAGGGAAGGGGTGTAGGGGCTGAAGGGGGTTACAGAGATAGGGAGGGGGTGTAGGGGCTGAAGGGGGTTACAGAGATAGGGAGGGGGTGTAGGGACTGGAGGGGGTTACAGAGATAGGGAGGGGGTACAGGGGCTGAAGGGGGTTACAGAAATGAGGAGGGGGTGTAGGGACTGGAGGGGGTTACAGAGATAGGGAGGGGGTACAGGGACTGGAGGGGGTTACAGAGATGGGGAGGGGGTGATGGAGGGTGTTGAAAGCCAAGAATGGGAATTTTACAATCGAGGTGTTGCTGGACTGGGTAACGATGCAGGAGAGGGAGTGAGAGGAGGGTGATTGGGGAAAGGGACTCGCTGTGAGTTCAGAGACCGGGGGACAGTGAAGTTTTGGATAAGTAGCTCTCATGCAGTGAGTAGTGACAGAGACCGGGGAGTTTACATTGGGAAAAGGTCAACCTGGGAATGTCACTCACAGAGCACCTCGATCCTGAAGCTCTTTGAAGTTTGTCTTCCAATAACATTTTCCGCTTTGCAGTAATAATCTCCAGATTCCGTTGGGGTGATGGAGCGAATGGTCAGGATGTTCCCTGTCCCCTTGTTAGCTGCTGTGTTCACATTGTCCTTATACCAGGTGTCGAGAGCTCCTGGATTACTCCTGGAGTTACAGGTCAAAGTAACCTTGTCTCCCTCCTTCACCTCTCCCTGTGGCTCATTGCGAACAATGGTAACATCTCCAGGACCATCTCCAAGAGGAATTACAGCTCGATTCAGGTCAGGGAGAGGGATAAAGCTGTGGAACATCATGGAACATTCTCCCAAATCCCCGAATAAATGCTGCCCCTGAGCACTGACATCATTTCAGAAAAGGAGGGAGTTACAGAGATAGGGAAGGGAGTAGGGGCTGTCGGGGGTTGCAGAGATAGGGAGGGGTGTAGGGGCTGTAGGGGGTTGCAGAGATAGGGAGGGGTGTAGGGGCTGAAGGGGGTTACAGAGATAGGGAGGGGGTGCAGGAGCTGGAGGATGTTACAGAGATAGGGACGGGGTGGAAGGGATGGAAGAGGTTACAGAGATAGGGAGGGGGTGTAGGGATTGGAGGAGGTTACAGAGATAGGTAGGGGGTGTAGGGGTTGGAGGAGGTTACAGAGATAGGGAGGGGGTGTAGGGATTGGAGGAGGTTACAGAGATAGGGAGGGGGTGTAGGGGCTGGAGGGGTTTACAGAGATAGGGAGGAGGTGTAGGGGCTGGAGGGGTTTACAGAGATAGGGAGGAGGTGCAGGGGCTAGAGGGGTTTACAGAGATAGGGAGGAGGTGTAGGGGCTGGAGGGGTTTACAGAGATAGGGAGGGGGTGTAGGGGCTGGAGGGGTTTACAGAGAAAGGGAGGAAGTGTAGAGGCTGGAGGGGTTTACAGAGATAGGGAGGGGGTGTAGGGATTGGAGGAGGTTACAGAGATAGGGAGGGGGTGTAGGGGTTGGAGGAGGTTACAGAGATAGGGAGGGGGTGTAGGGATTGGAGGAGGTTACAGAGATAGGGAGGGGGTGTAGGGGTTGGAGGAGGTTACAGAGATAGGGAGGGACATGAAGTGTTAGCTCAGTATAATGTGAGAGTTTGTTGGTGAGTGGGACTCTCGCACTGATGACACTCACACTGAATATCCAGTCGTATGGGATCAGATTCCTTTTCACCCACGGAGTTCCTCGCTGTACAGATGATCTCACAGCCCACATCCTGAACATAAGGGTAGAATGAACATTGAGAGCTCCATTGACTCCCAGAACAGAGAGGCATCGAACCGTGTGGACACACCTTCCGCCAGCGATAGGAAAATGCTGCTGGATAGCCATCAGACTGACAGCTGAGGGATGTCCACAGTCCAGCTCGAACTGAAGTCGGGAATGTGATTCGGACACTGGTCGGAGCATCTAGAAATAAACACCCAACACCATTAGGACTGACCCTTATACAGTGCCCACTCCCTCAGCACTGACCCTCCGACAGTGCGGCACTCCCTCAGCACGGACCCTCCGACAGTGCGGCACTCCCTCAGCACTGACCCTCCGTCAGTGCGGCACTCCCTCAGCACTGACCCTCCGACAGTGCGGCACTCCCTCAGCACTGACCCTTCGACAGTGCGGCACTCCCTCAGCACTGACCCTCCGACAGTGCGGCACTCCCTCAGCACTGACCCTCCGACAGTGCCCACTCCCTCAGCACTGACCCTCCGACAGTGCGGCACTCCCTCAGCACTGACCCTCCGACAGTGCGGCACTCCCTCAGCACTGACCCTCCGACAGTGCGACACTCCCTCAGCACTGATCCTCTGACAGTGCGGCACTCCCTCAGCACTGACCCTCCGACAGTGCGGCACTCCCTCAGCACTGCCCCTCCGACAGTGCGCACTCCCTCAGCACTGACCCTCCAACAGTGCGGCACTCCCTCAGCACTGACCCTCCGACAGTGCGACACTCCCTCAGCACGGACCCTCCGACAGTGCGGCACTCCCTCAGCACTGACCCTTCGACAGTGCGGCACTCCCTCAGCACTGACCCTCCGACAGTGCGGCACTCCCTCAGCACTGACCCTCCGACAGTGCAGCACTCCCTCAGCACTGACCCTCTGACCCACTGACCTTTGTTCTTGTTGCACTGCCTCAGGAGGTAGTGCTTGATAATTGTTCATTTAATTAGTAACTGGGTGATTTGATGCTGGTAAATAAAAAATCCACAGGGGTGCAATGTGCCCTTGAACGGTTAACGTACAGAAGCTGTTTGACCAGGTTTGGAAATACGAGATGAATGAATTAGATAACAGTACATTACAGAGTGGAAACTGGCCCTTCGGCCCAACAAGTCCACACCGACCTGCCGAAGCGCAATCCACCCATACCCCTACATTTACCCCTGACCTAACACTACGGGCAATTTAGCATGGCCAATTCACCTGACCAGCACATCTTTGGACGGTGGGAGGAAACCGGAGCACCCGGAGGAAACCCACGCAGACACGGGGAGAACGTGCAAACTCCACACAGTCAGTCGCTTGAGGCGGGAATTGAACCCGGGTCTCAGGCGCTGTGAGGCAGCAGTGCTAACCACTGTGCCACCGTGCCACCCACGTGCCACCGTGCCACCCCCGAATTCAGGAGCTGTGTTTCTGGGGATACTCACACTGCACTCTGATGGTGATGTTGTGTGATCTCCCTGTCCCAACGTTGTTTTTAACCTCACACTGATAATCCCCACTGTCGTCCGTGCTGATGCTTTCAAACAGCAGTATCTGCCCGCTGACTGGCTTGTTCTGTGTGAGTCTGTACCAGCTGTACCCTGAGACTGCAGGGTCACTGCTCTGACTGGTACAGCTAATATTCACAGTGTCCCGCTCATTCACAGACGTTAAATCTTTCTTATCGTCACCATTCACACTGTGTGAAATCTGAAAATCTCTCGGTTTATTTGAAACAGAGGTTTGTTACCAATCCAGTTAATGTTGACATGGTGGGAAATGTTTTACTGATGGTGTTGTCACTGAACTTTCCATTTGGCCCCTCTGCTCCATGCTAGGGTTTCTGTTCGAGATCAGCTTCCTCAGCACCTCATCTTCATCTCCCTCTCTCCCTCGTGTGTTTAACCAGCTTCCCCTGCACCAATGCATGGAAAGGATTCACTTCCACAGAGAGTTGTCGGAGTGAGTCCCACATGCCCTGCCCTCCAACTCCCTGTGGGAGTGAGTCCCAAATTCCTCCCCTCCAACTCCCTGTGGGAGTGAGTCCCACATTCCTCCCCTCCAACTCCCTGCGGGAGTGAGTCCCACATTCCTCCCCTCCAACTCCCTGTGGGAGTGAGTCCCACATTCCTCCCCTCCAACTCCCTATGGGAGTGAGTCCCACATTCCTCCCCTCTAACTCCCTGTGAGAGTGAGTCCCACATTCCTCCCCTCCAACTCCCTGTGGGAGTGAGTCTCACATTCCTCCCCTCCAACTACCTGTGAGAGTGAGTCCCACATTCCTCCCCTCCAACTCCCTGTGGGAGTGAGTCCCACATTCCCAGACCTCCAACTCCCTGTGAGAGTGAGTCCCACATTCCTCCCCTCTAACTCCCTGTGAGAGTGAGTCCCACATTCCTCCCCTCCAACTCCCTGTGGGAGTGAGTCCCACATTCCCAGACCTCCAACTCCCTGTGGGAGTGAGTCCCACATTCCTCCCCTCCAACTCCCTGTGGGAGTGAGTCCCACATTCCCAGACCTCCAACTCCCTGTGAGAGTGAGTCCCACATTCCTCCCCTCTAACTCCCTGTGAGAGTGAGTCCCACATTCCTCCCCTCCAACTCCCTGTGGGAGTGAGTCACACATTCCCCACCCTCCAACTCCCTGTGGGAGTGAGTCCCACATTCCTCCCCTCCAACTCCCTGTGGGAGTGAGTCCCACATTCCTCCCCTCCAACTCCCTGTGAGAGTGAGTCCCACATTCCTCCCCTCCAACTCCCTGTGGGAGTGGGTCCCACATTCCCAGACCTCCAACTCCCTGTGGGAGTGAGTGTCACATTCCTCCCCTCCAACTCCCTGTGAGAGTGAGTCACACATTCCTCCCCTCCAACTCCCTGTGGGAGTGTGTCCCACATTCCTCCCCTCCAACTCCCTGTGGGAGTGAGTCCCACATTCCTCCCCTCCAACTCCCTGTGAGAGTGAGTCCCACATTCCTCCCCTCCAACTCCCTGTGAGAGTGAGTCCCACATTCCTCCCCTCCAACTCCCTGTGAGAGTGAGTGTCACATTCCTCCCCTCCAACTCCCTGTGGGAGTGAGTCCCACATTCCTCCCCTCCAACTCCCTGTGGGAGTGAGTGTCACATTCCTCCCCTCTAACACCCTGTGAGAGTGAGTCCCACATTCCCAGACCTCCAACTCCCTGTGGGAGTGAGTCCCACATTCTCAGACCTCCAACTCCCTGTGGGAGTGAGCCCCACATTCCCAGACCTCCAACTCCCTGTGGGAGTGAGTCTCACATTCCTCCCCTCCAACTCCCTGTGGGAGTGAGTCCCACATTCCAAGACCTCCAACTCCCTGTGAGAGTGAGTCTCACATTCCTCCCCTCCAACTCCCTGTGGGAGTGAGTCCCACATTCCCAGACCTCCAACTCCCTGTGAGAGTGAGTCCCACATTCCTCCCCTCCAACTCCCTGTGAGAGTGAGTCACACATTCACCCCCTCCAACTCCCTGTGGGAGTGAGTCCCACATTCCTCCCCTCCAACTCCCTGTGGGAGTGAGTCCCACATTCCCCCCCTCCAACTCCCTGTGGGAGTGAGTCCCACATTCCTCCCCTCCAACTCCCTGTGAGAGTGAGTCTCACATTCCTCCCCTCCAACTCCCTGTGGGAGTGAGTCTCACATTCCTCCCCTCCAACTCCCTGTGAGAGTGAGTCCCACATTCCTCCCCTCCAACTCCCTGTGAGAGTGAGTCTCACATTCCTCCCCTCCAACTCCCTGTGGGAGTGAGTCCCACATTCCTCCCCTCCAACTCCCTGTGGGAGTGAGTCCCACATTCCTCCCCTCCAACTCCCTGTGGGAGTGAGTCCCACATTCCCCCCCTCCAACTCCCTGTGGGAGTGAGTCCCACATTCCTCCCCTCCAACTCCCTGTGGGAGTGAGTCACACATTCCCAGACCTCCAACTCCCTGTGGGAGTGAGTCCCACATTCCCAGACCTCCAACTCCCTGTGGGAGTGAGTCCCACATTCCTCCCCTCCAACTCCCTGTGGGAGTGAGGCACACATTCCCCACCCTCCAACTCCCTGTGGGAGTGAGTCCCACATTCCTCCCCTCCAACTCCCTGTGGGAGTGAGTCACACATTCCCCACCCTCCAACTCCCTGTGGGAGTGAGTCCCACATTCCTCCCCTCCAACTCCCTGTGAGAGTGAGTCTCACATTCCTCCCCTCCAACTCCCTGTGGGAGTGAGTCTCACATTCCCAGACCTCCAACTCCCTGTGGGATTGAGTCCCACATTCCCAGACCTCCAACTCCCTGTGGGAGTGGGTCCCACATTCCCATACCTCCAACTCCCTGTGGGAGTGAGTCCCACATTCCCAGACCTCCAACTCCCTGTGGGAGTGCGTCCCACATTCCCAGACCTCCAACTCCCTGTGGGAGTGAGTCCCACATTCCCAGACCTCCAACTCCCTGTGGGAGTGAGTCCCACATTCCCAGACCTCCAACTCCCTGTGGGAGTGAGTCCCACATTCCCAGACCTCCAACTCCCTGTGGGAGTGAGTCCCACATTCCCCCCATCCAACTCCCTGTGAGAGTGAGTCTCACATTCCTCCCCTCCAACTCCCTGTGGGAGTGAGCCCACATTCCCCCCATCCAACTCCCTGTGAGAGTGAGTCCCACATTCCTCCCCTCCAACTCCCTGTGGGAGTGATGCCCACATTCCTCCCCTCCAACTCCCGGTGGGAGTGAGTCTCACATTCCTCCCCTCCAACTCCATGTGGGAGTGAGTCCCACATTCCTCCCCTCCAACTCCCTGTGAGAGTGAGTCCCACATTCCTCCCCTCCAATTCCCTGTGGGAGTGAGTCTCACATTCCTCCCCTCCAACTCCCTGTGGGAGTGAGTGTCACATTCCTCCCCTCCAACTCCATGTGGGAGTGAGTCCCACATTCCTCCCCTCCAACTCCCTGTGCGAGTGAGTCCCACATTCCTCCCCTCCAACTCCCTGTGGGAGTGAGTCCCACATTCCTCCCCTCCAACTCCCTGTGGGAGTGAGTCCCACATTCCTCCCCTCCAACTCCCTGTGGGAGTGAGTCCCACATTCCTCCCCTCCAACTCTCTGTGAGAGTGAGTCCCACATTCCTCCCCTCCAATTCCCTGTGGGAGTGAGTGTCACATTCCTCCCCTCCAACTCCCTGTGGGAGTGAGTGTCACATTCCTCCCCTCCAACTCCATGTGGGAGTGAGTCTCACATTCCTCCCCTCCAACTCCCTGTGGGAGTGAGTGTCACATTCCTCCCCTCCAACTCCCTGTGGGAGTGAGTCTCACATTCCTCCCCTCCAACTCCCTGTGGGAGTGAGTCCCACATTCCTCCTCTCCAACTCCCTGTGGGAGTGAGTGTCACATTCCTCCCCTCCAACTCCCTGTGGGAGTGAGTGTCACATTCCTCTCCTCCAACTCCCTGTGGGAGTGAGTCCCACATTCCTCCCCTCCAACTCCCTGTGGGAGTGAGTGTCACATTCCTCCCCTCCAACTCCCTGTGGGAGTGAGTCTCACATTCCTCCCCTCCAACTCCCTGTGGGAGTGAGTCCCACATTCCCCCCCTCCAACTCCCTGTGGGAGTGAGTCCCACATTCCTCCCCTCCAACTCCCTGTGGGAGTGAGTGTCACATTCCTCCCCTCCAACTCCCTGTGAGAGTGAGTCCCACATTCCTCCCCTCCAACTCCCTGTGGGAGTGAGTCCCACATTCGCCTCTCCTCCAACTCCTGTGGGAGTGAGTGTCACATTCCTCCCCTCCAACTCCCTGTGGGAGTGAGTGTCACATTCCTCCCCTCCAACTCCCTGTGAGAGTGAGTGTCACATTCCTCCCCTCCAACTCCCTGTGGGAGTGAGTCCCACATTCCTCCCCTCCAACTCCCTGTGGGAGTGAGTCCCACATTCCTCCCCTCCAACTCCCTGTGGGAGTGAGTCTCACATTCCTCCCCTCCAACTCCCTGTGGGAGTGAGTGTCACATTCCTCCCCTCCAACTCCCTGTGGGAGTGAGTCCCACATTCCTCCCCTCCAACTCCCTGTGGGAGTGAGTCCCACATTCTCAGACCTCCAACTCCCTGTGGGAGTGAGCCCCACATTCCCAGACCTCCAACTCCCTGTGGGAGTGAGTCTCACATTCCTCCCCTCCAACTCCCTGTGGGAGTGAGTCCCACATTCCAAGACCTCCAACTCCCTGTGAGAGTGAGTCTCACATTCCTCCCCTCCAACTCCCTGTGGGAGTGAGTCCCACATTCCCAGACCTCCAACTCCCTGTGAGAGTGAGTCCCACATTCCTCCCCTCCAACTCCCTGTGAGAGTGAGTCACACATTCACCCCCTCCAACTCCCTGTGGGAGTGAGTCCCACATTCCTCCCCTCCAACTCCCTGTGGGAGTGAGTCCCACATTCCCCCCCTCCAACTCCCTGTGGGAGTGAGTCCCACATTCCTCCCCTCCAACTCCCTGTGAGAGTGAGTCTCACATTCCTCCCCTCCAACTCCCTGTGGGAGTGAGTCTCACATTCCTCCCCTCCAACTCCCTGTGAGAGTGAGTCCCACATTCCTCCCCTCCAACTCCCTGTGAGAGTGAGTCTCACATTCCTCCCCTCCAACTCCCTGTGGGAGTGAGTCCCACATTCCTCCCCTCCAACTCCCTGTGGGAGTGAGTCCCACATTCCCCCCCTCCAACTCCCTGTGGGAGTGAGTCCCACATTCCTCCCCTCCAACTCCCTGTGGGAGTGAGTCACACATTCCCAGACCTCCAACTCCCTGTGGGAGTGAGTCCCACATTCCCAGACCTCCAACTCCCTGTGGGAGTGAGTCCCACATTCCTCCCCTCCAACTCCCTGTGGGAGTGAGGCACACATTCCCCACCCTCCAACTCCCTGTGGGAGTGAGTCCCACATTCCTCCCCTCCAACTCCCTGTGGGAGTGAGTCACACATTCCCCACCCTCCAACTCCCTGTGGGAGTGAGTCCCACATTCCTCCCCTCCAACTCCCTGTGAGAGTGAGTCTCACATTCCTCCCCTCCAACTCCCTGTGGGAGTGAGTCTCACATTCCCAGACCTCCAACTCCCTGTGGGATTGAGTCCCACATTCCCAGACCTCCAACTCCCTGTGGGAGTGGGTCCCACATTCCCATACCTCCAACTCCCTGTGGGAGTGAGTCCCACATTCCCAGACCTCCAACTCCCTGTGGGAGTGCGTCCCACATTCCCAGACCTCCAACTCCCTGTGGGAGTGAGTCCCACATTCCCAGACCTCCAACTCCCTGTGGGAGTGAGTCCCACATTCCCAGACCTCCAACTCCCTGTGGGAGTGAGTCCCACATTCCCAGACCTCCAACTCCCTGTGGGAGTGTGTCCCACATTCCCCCCATCCAACTCTTTGTGAGAGTGAGTCTCACATTCCTCCCCTCCAACTCCCTGTGGGAGTGAGCCCACATTCCCCCCATCCAACTCCCTGTGAGAGTGAGTCCCACATTCCTCCCCTCCAACTCCCTGTGGGAGTGATGCCCACATTCCTCCCCTCCAACTCCCTGTGGGAGTGAGTCTCACATTACTCCCCTCCAACTCCATGTGGGAGTGAGTCCCACATTCCTCCCCTCCAACTCCCTGTGAGAGTGAGTCCCACATTCCTCCCCTCCAATTCCCTGTGGGAGTGAGTCTCACATTCCTCCCCTCCAACTCCCTGTGGGAGTGAGTGTCACATTCCTCCCCTCCAACTCCATGTGGGAGTGAGTCCCACATTCCTCCCCTCCAACTCCCTGTGGGAGTGAGTCCCACATTCCTCCCCTCCAACTCCCTGTGGGAGTGAGTCCCACATTCCTCCCCTCCAACTCCCTGTGGGAGTGAGTCCCACATTCCTCCCCTCCAACTCCCTGTGGGAGTGAGTCTCACATTCCTCCCCTCCAACTCCATGTGGGAGTGAGTCCCACATTCCTCCCCTCCAACTCCCTGTGAGAGTGAGTCCCACATTCCTCCCCTCCAATTCCCTGTGGGAGTGAGTGTCACATTCCTCCCCTCCAACTCCCTGTGGGAGTGAGTGTCACATTCCTCCCCTCCAACTCCATGTGGGAGTGAGTCCCACATTCCTCCCCTCCAACTCCCTGTGGGAGTGAGTGTCACATTCCTCCCCTCCAACTCCCTGTGGGAGTGAGTCTCACATTCCTCCCCTCCAACTCCCTGTGGGAGTGAGTCCCACATTCCTCCTCTCCAACTCCCTGTGGGAGTGAGTGTCACATTCCTCCCCTCCAACTCCCTGTGGGAGTGAGTGTCACATTCCTCTCCTCCAACTCCCTGTGGGAGTGAGTCCCACATTCCTCCCCTCCAACTCCCTGTGGGAGTGAGTGTCACATTCCTCCCCTCCAACTCCCTGTGGGAGTGAGTCTCACATTCCTCCCCTCCAACTCCCTGTGGGAGTGAGTCCCACATTCCTCCCCTCCAACTCCCTGTGGGAGTGAGTGTCACATTCCTCCCCTCTAACTCCCTGTGAGAGTGAGTCCCACATTCCTCCCCTCCAACTCCCTGTGGGAGTGAGTCTCACATTCCTCCCCTCCAACTCCCTGTGGGAGTGAGTCCCACATTCCTCCCCTCCAACTCCCTGTGGGAGTGAGTCCCACATTCCCCCCCTCCAACTCCCTGTGGGAGTGAGTCCCACATTCCTCCCCTCCAACTCCCTGTGGGAGTGAGTGTCACATTCCTCCCCTCCAACTCCCTGTGAGAGTGAGTCCCACATTCCTCCCCTCCAACTCCCTGTGGGAGTGAGTCCCACATTCGCCTCTCCTCCAACTCCCTGTGGGAGTGAGTGTCACATTCCTCCCCTCCAACTCCCTGTGGGAGTGAGTGTCACATTCCTCCCCTCCAACTCCCTGTGGGAGTGAGTGTCACATTCCTCCCCTCCAACTCCCTGTGGGAGTGAGTCCCACATTCCTCCCCTCCAACTCCCTGTGGGAGTGAGTCTCACATTCCTCCCCTCCAACTCCCTGTGGGAGTGAGTGTCACATTCCTCCCCTCCAACTCCCTGTGGGAGTGAGTCCCACATTCCTCCCCTCCAACTCCCTGTGGGAGTGAGTCCCACATTCCCAGACCTCCAACTCCCTGTGAGAGTAAGTCCCACATTCCTCCCCTCCAACTCCCTGTGGGAGTGAGTCCCACATTCCTCCCCTCCAACTCCCTGTGAGAGTGAGTCCCACATTCCTCCCCTCCAACTCCCTGTGGGAGTGAGTCCCACATTCGCCTCTCCTCCGACTCTCTGGGTGAAGACGTTTCTCCTGAATTCCCAATGGGAGTTATTCAGGACTGTCTCTTACCGACGGCCTTTCCTTCCGGTCGCTCCCTCCCACTGTACCGCCTCCCCTCCCCAACACACACAGAAGTAGAAATATCTTCCATCTGTCTCCCCGAGTGAAATCCTTTTAAGAATTGTAAACACCTCGATCAGGTCACCTCCTCAGACCCCTCTTCTCGAGAGAAACCTGCCTCAGTCTGTTCACAATCTCCCAATGGTTATAACCTCCAAATTGGGTACCATATTTGGAATAATGAGATAGGAACTATGGACCGTGTTTCGTGTGTGGTCTATCCAAAGGATACAGAGACTGGAACTGTGCACAGTGCTCCAACTGAGGGTCTATCTGAGGGATACGGAGACTGGAACTGTGCACGGTGCTCCGAGTGTGGGCCTGACTGAGGGATACAGAGACTGGAACTGTGCACAGTGCTCCAACTGAGGGTCTATCTGAGGGATACGGAGACTGGAACTGTGCACAGTGCTCCAACTGAGGGTCTATCTGAGGGATACGGAGACTGGAACTGTGCACAGTGCTCCAACTGAGGGTCTATCTGAGGGATACAGAGACTGGAACTGGACACAGTCCTCCAACTGAGGGTTTATCTGAGGGATACGGAGGCTGGAACTGTGCACCGTGCTCCAACTGAGGGTCTAACTGAGGGATATGGAGACTGGAACTGTGCACAGTGCTCCAACTGAGGGTCTATCTGAGGGATACGGAGACTGCAACTGTGCACGGTGCTCCGAGCGTGGGTCGAACTGAGGGATACGGAAACTGGAACTGTGCACAGTGCTCCGAGTGTGGGTCTAACTGAGGGATACAGAGACTGGAACTGTGCACGGTGCAATGAGTGTGGGTCTAACTGAGGGATACGGAGACTGTAACTGTGCACAGTGCTCCAACTGAGGGTCTATCTGAGGGATACGGAGACTGGAACTGTGCACAGTCCTCCAACTGAGGGTCTATCTGAGGGATACGGAGACTGGAACTGTGCATGGTGCTCCGAGCATGAGTCTAACTGAGGGATACGGAGACTGGAACTGTGCACAGTGCTCCGACTGAGGGTCTATCTGAGGGATACGGAGACTGGAACTGTGCACGGTGCTCCGAGCATGAGTCTAACTGAGGGATACGGAGACTGGAACTGTGCACAGTGCTCCGAGTGTGGGTCTAACTGAGGGATACGGAGACTGGAACTGTGCACAGTGCTCCGACTGAAGGTCTAACTGAGGGATAGGAAAACTGGAACTGTGCACGGTGCTCCGAGTGTGGGTCTGACTGAGGGATACAGAGACTGGAACTGTGCACGGTGCTCCGAGTGTGGGTCTGACTGAGGGATACAGAGACTGGAACTGTGCACGGTGCTCCGAAAGTGGGTCTAACTGAGGGATACAGAGACTGGAACTGTGCAGGGTGCTCCGAGTGTGGGTCTGACTGAGGGACACAGAGACTGGAATTGTGCACGGTGCTCCGAATGTGGGTCTAACTGAGGGATGTACAGTCTGGGGAGCTGTGCACAGTGCTCTGTGTGTGGGTCTGACTGAGGGATATATAGTCTGGGGCGCTGTGCACAGTGCTGTGTGTGTGGGTCAAACTTAGGGATATACAGTCTGCGGAGTTGTGCACAGTGCTGAGAGTGTGGGTCTAACTGGGGGCATTACAGTCTGTGGAGCTTGACACAGTGCTATGAGTGTAGGTCTAACTGAGGGGTATACAGTCTGGGGAGGTGAGCACAGTGCTGAGAGTGTGGGTCAAAATGGAGGATTTACAGTCTGGGGAGCTGTGCACAGTGCTACGAGTGTGGGTCTAACTGAGGGGTTTACAGTCTGGGAAGCTGGGCACAGTGCTGTGAGTGTGGATCTAACAGAGGGATATACAGTCTGGGGAGCTGTGCACAGTGCTGTGAGTGTGGTCGAACTGAGGGATATACAGTCTGGAGAGCTGTGCACAGTGCTGTGAGTGTGGTTTAACTGAGGGATATACAGTCTGGGGAACTGTGCACAGTGCTTTTACTGTGGTCTAACTGAGGGATATACAGTCTGGGGAACTGTGCTAGGTGCTGAGATTGTGGTCTAACTGAGGGATATCCACTCTGGGGAGCTGTGCACAGTGCTGTGAGTGTGGTTTAACTGAGGGATATACAGGCTGGGGAACTGTGCACAGTGCTGTGTGTGTGGGTATAACTGAGGGATTTACAGTCTGGGGAGCTGTGTACAGTGCTGTGTGTGGGTCTAACTGAGGAATTTACAGTCTGGGGAGCTGTGCACAGTGCTGTGACTGTGGGTCTAACTGAGGGATATCCAGTCTGGGGAGCTGTGCACAGTGCTGAAAGTGTGGTCTAACTGAAAGATATACAGACTGGGGAGCTGTGCACAGTGCTGTTAGTGTGGTCTAACTGAGGGATATACACTCTGGGGAGCTGTGCACAGTGCTGTGAGCCTGTGGTCTAACTGAGGGATATACAGTCTGGGGAGCTGTGCACAGTGCTGCGAGTGTGGGTCTAACTGAGGGATATACAGTCTGGGGAGCTGTGCATAGTGCTGTTAGTGTGGTCTAACTGAGGGATATACAGTCTGGGGAGCTATGCACAGTACTGTGAGTGTGGTGTAACTGAGGAATATACAGTATGGGGAGCTGTGCACATTGCTGTGAGTATGGGTCTAACGTAGGGATGTACAGTCTGGAAGGTGTGCACAGTGCTGTGAGTGTGGATCTAACGGAGGGATATACAGTCTGGGGAGCTGTGCACAGTGCTGAAAGTGTGGTCTAACAGAGGGATATACAGTCTGGGGAGCTGTGCACAGTGCTGTGAGTATGGGTCTAACTGAGGGATATCCTGTCTGGGGAGCTGTGCACAGTGCTGAAAGTGTGGTCTAACTGAAAGATATACAGACTGGGGAGCTGTGCACAGTGCTGTTAGTGTGGTCTAACTGAGGGATATACACTCTGGGGAGCTGTGCACAGTGCTGTGTGTGTGGTCTAACTGAGGGATATACAGACTGGAGAGCCGAGCACAGTGCTGTGAGTTTGGTGAAACTGAGGAATATACAGTATGGGGAGCTGTGCACAGTGCTGTGAGTATGGGTCTAACGTAGGGATGTACAGTCTGGAAGGTGTGCACTGTGCTGCGTGTGTGCGTATAACAGAGGGATATACAGTCTAGGGAGCTGTGCACAGTGCTGTTACTGTGGTCTTACTGAGGGATATACAGGCTGGGGAGCTCTGCACAGTGCTGTGTCTGGGTCTAACTGAGGGATATACAGTCTGGGGAGCAGTGCACAGTGCTGTGTCTGGGTCTAACTGAGGGATATACAGTCTGGGGAGATGTGCACAGTGCTGTGAGTGTGGTGTAACTGAGGGATATACAGTCTGGGGAGCTGTGCACAGTGCTGAGAGTATGGTCTAACTGAGGATATACAGTCTGGGGAGCTGTGCACAGTGCTGAGAGTGTGGTCTAACTGAGGGATATACAGTGTCGGGCGCTGTGCACAGTGCTGAGAGTCTGGTATAACTAAGGGATATACAGTCTGGGGAGCTGTGCACAGTGCTGTGACTGAGCGCAACAGAGGGATTATACAGTCTGGGGAGCTTTGTACAGTGCTGTGAGTGTGAGTCTAACTGAGGGATATACAGTCCGTGGAGCTTTGTACAGTGCTGTGAGTGTGCGTCTAACTGAGGATAGACAGTCTGGGGAGCTGTGCACCGTGCTGTGTGTGTGGTCTAACTGTAGGATATACAGACTGGGGAACTGTGCACAGTGCTGTGAGTGTGGGTGTAACTGAGGGATATACAGTCTGGGGAGCTGTGCACAGTGCTGTGTGTGTGGGTGTAACTGAGGGATATACAGTCTGGGAAGCTGTGCACAGTGCTGTGTGTGTGGTCTAACTGAGGGATATCCAGTCTGGGGAGCTGTGCACAGTGCTGTGAGTGTAGTCTAATTGAGGGATATACAGTCTGGGGAGCTGTGCACAGTGCTGTGTGTGTGGGTGTAACTGAGGGATATACAGTCTGGGAAGCTGTGCAGAGTGCTGTGAGTGTAGTCTAACTGAGGGATATACAGTCTGGGGAGCTGTGCACTGTGCTGTGAGTGTAGTCTAATTGAGGGATATCCAGTCTGGGGAGCTGTGCACAGTGCTGTGAGTGTAGTCTAATTGAGGGATATACAGTCTGGGGAGCTGTGCACAGTGCTGTGTGTGTGGGTGTAACTGAGGGATATACAGTCTGGGAAGCTGTGCAGAGTGCTGTGAGTGTAGTCTAACTGAGGGATATACAGTCTGGGGAGCTGTGCACTGTGCTGTGAGTGTAGTCTAATTGAGGGATATACAGTCTGGGGAGCTGTTCACAGTGCTGTTAGTGTGGTCTAACTGAGGGATATCCAGTCTGGGGAGCTGTGCACAGTGCTGTGAGTGTAGTCTAACTGAGGGATATACAGTCTGGGGAGTTGTGCACAGTGCTGTGTGTGTGATCTAACTGAGGGATATACAGTCTGGAGAGCTGTGCACAGAGCTGTGAGTGTGGTGTAACTGAGGGATATACAGTCTGGGGAGCTGTGCACATTGCTGTGAGTGTGGGTCTAACTGAGAGATATACAGTCTGGGGAGCTGTGCGCAGTGCTGTGAGCGTGGTGTAACTGAGGAATATACAGTATGGGGAGCTGTGCACAGTGCTGTGAGTATGGGTCTAACGTAGGGATGTACAGTCTGGAAGGTGTGCACAGTGCTGTGAGTGTAGTCCAACTGAGGGATATACAGTCTGGGGAGCTGTGCTCAGTGCTGTGTGTGTGCGTATAACAGAGGGATATACAGTCTAGGGAGCTGTGCACAGTACTGTGTGTGGTCTAAGTGAGGGATATACAGGCTGGGGAGCTCTGCACAGTGCTGTGTGTGTGTCTAACTGAGGGATATATAGTCTGGGGAGCTGTGCACAGTGCTGTGTGTGGGTCTAACTGAGTGATATACATTCTGGAGAGACGTGCACAGTGCTGTGAGTGTGGTGTAACTGAGGGATATACAGTCTGGGGAGCTGTGCACAGTGATGAGAGTGTGGTCTAACTGAGGGATATACAGTGTCGGGCGCTGTGCACAGTGCTGAGAGTCTGGTATAACTGAGGGATATACAGTCTGGGGTGCTACGCACAGTGCTGTGTGTGTGAGGCCTAAGTGAGGGATATACAGTCCGGGGAGCTGTGCACAGTGCTATGACTGAGCGTAACTGAGGGATACACAGTCTGGGGAGCTTTGTACAGTGCTGTGAGTGTGGGTCTAACTGAGGATATACCATCTGGGGAGCTGTGCACCGTGCTGTGTGTGTGATCTAACTGTAGGATATACAGACTGGGGAACTGTGCACTGTGCTGTGAGTGTGGTCTAACTGAGGGATATAAAGTCTGGGGCGCTGTGCACAGTGCTGAGACTGTGGTCTAACTGAGGGATATACAGTCTGGGGCGCTGTGCACAGTGCTGAGACTGTGGTCTAACTGAGGGATATACAGTCTGGGGCGCTGTGCACAGTGCTGAGAGTGTGGTCTAACTGAGGAATATACAGTCTGGGGAGCTATGTACAGTGCTGTGTGTGTGTGGCCTAACTGAGGGATATCCAGTCTGGGGAGCTGTGCACAGTGCTGAGAGTGTGGTCTAACTGAAGGATATACAGACTGGGGAGCTGTGCACAGTGCTGTTAGTGTGGTCTAACTGAGGGATATACACTCTGGGGAGCTGTGCACAGTGCTGTGAGCCTGTGGTCTAACTGAGGGATATACAGTCTGGGGAGCTGTGCACAGTGCTGCGAGTGTGGGTCTAACTGAGGGATATACAGTCTGGGGAGCTGTGCATAGTGCTGTTAGTGTGGTCTAACTGAGGGATATACAGTCTGGGGAGCTATGCACAGTACTGTGTGTGTGGGTGTAACTGAGGGATATACAGTCTGGGAAGCTGTGCACAGTGCTGTTAGTGTGGTCTAACTGAGGGATATACACTCTGGGGAGCTGTGCAGAGTGCTGTGAGTGTAGTCTAACTGAGGGATATACAGTCTGGGGAGCTGTGCACAGTGCTGTGAGTGTAGTCTAATTGAGGGATATACAGTCTGGGGAGCTGTGCACAGTGCTGTGTGTGTGGGTGTAACTGAGGGATATACAGTCTGGGAAGCTGTGCACAGTGCTGTTAGTGTGGTCTAACTGAGGGATATACACTCTGGGGAGCTGTGCACAGTGCTGTGTGTGTGGGTGTAACTGAGGGATATACAGTCTGGGGAGCTGTGCACAGTGCTGTGAGTGTAGTCTAATTGAGGGATATACAGTCTGGGGAGCTGTGCACAGTGCTGTTAGTGTGGTCTAACTGAGGGATATACACACTGGGGAGCTGTGCACAGTGCTGTGAGTGTAGTCTAACTGAGGGATATACAGTCTGGGGAGTTGTGCACAGTGCTGTGTGTGTGATCTAACTGAGGGATATACAGTCTGGAGAGCTGTGCACAGTGCTGTGAGTGTGGTGTAACTGAGGGATATACAGTCTGGGGAGCTGTGCACATTGCTGTGAGTGTGGGTCTAACTGAGAGATATACAGTCTGGGGAGCTGTTCACAGTGCTGTGAGTGTGGTGTAACTGAGGAATATACAGTATGAGGAGCTGTGCACATTGCTGTGAGTATGGGTCTAACGTAGGGATGTACAGTCTGGAAGGTGTGCACAGTGCTGTGAGTGTAGTTCAACTGAGAGATATACAGTCTGGGGAGCTGTGCACAGTGCTGTGTGTGTGCGTATAACAGAGGGATATACAGTCTAGGGAGCTGTGCACAGTGCTGTTACTGTGGTTTTACTGAGGGATACACAGTCTGGGGAGCTCTGCACAGTGCTGTGTGTGTGGTCTAACTGAGGGATAAACAGTCTGGGGAGATGTGCACAGTGCTGTGTGTGTGGTCTAACTGAGGGATATACAGTCTGGGGAGCTGTGCACAGTGCTGTGTGTGGGTCTAACTGAGGGATATACAGTCTGGGGAGCTGTGCACAGTGCTGAGAGTGTGGTCTAACTGAGGATATACAGTCTGGGGAGATTTGCACAGTGCTGAGAGTGTGGTCTAACTGAGGGATATACAGTGTTGGGCGCTGTGCACAGTGCTGAGAGTCTGGTATAACTGAGGGATATACAGTCTGGGGTGCTATGCACAGTGCTGTGTGTGTGTGGCCTAAGTGAGAGATATACAGTCCGGGGAACTGTGCACAGTGCTGTGTGTGTGGGTCTAACTGAGGGATATACAGTCTGGGGAGCTGTGCACCGTGCTGTGTGTGTGGTCTAACTGTAGGATATACAGACTGGGGAACTGTGCACAGTGCTGTGAGTGTGATCTAACTGAGGGATATACAGTCTGGGGCGCTGTGCACAGTGCTGAGACTGTGGTCTAACTGAGGGATATACAGTCTGGGGAGCTGTGCACAGTGCTGAGACTGTGGTCTAACTGAGGGATATACAGTCTGGGGCGCTGTGCACAGTGCTGAGACTGTGGTCTAACTGAGGGATATACAGTCTGGGGCGCAGTGCACAGTGCTGAGACTGTGGTCTAACTGAGGGATATACAGTCTGGGGAGCTGTGCACAGTGCTGAGACTGTGGTCTAACTGAGGGATATACAGTCTGGGGAGCTATGTACAGTGCTGTGTGTGTGTGGCCTAACTGAGGGATATCCAGTCTGGGGAGCTGTGCACAGTGCTGAGAGTGTGGTCTAACTGAAGGATATACAGTCTGGGGAGATGTGCACAGTGCTGTTAGTGTGGTCTAACTGAGGGATATACACTCTGGGGAGCTTTGCACAGTGCTGTGAGCGTGTGGTCTAACTGAGGGATATACAGTCTGGGGAGCTGTGCACAGTGTTGCGAGTGTGGGTCTAACTGAGGGATATACAGTCTGGGGAGCTGTGCATCGTGCTGTTAGTGTGGTCTAACTGAGGGAAATACAGTCTGGGGAGCTGTGCACAGTACTGTGTGTGTGATCTGACTGAGGGATATACAGTCTGGGGAGCTGTGCACATTGCTGTGAGTATGGGTCTAATTTAGGGATGTACAGTCTGGAAGGTGTGCACAGTGCTGTGAGTGTGGATCTAACGGAGGGATATACAGTCTGGGGAGCTGTGCACATTGCTGTGAGTGTGGGTCTAACTGAGAGATATACAGTCTGGGGAGCTGTGCACATTGCTGTGAGTATGGGTCTAACGTAGGGATGTACAGTCTGAAAGGTGTGCACAGTGCAGTGAGTGTAGTCCAACTGAGAGATATACAGTCTGGGGAGCTGTGCACAGTGCTGTGTGTGTGGGTATAACAGAGGGATATACAGTGTCGGGAGCTGTGCACAGTGCTGTTACTGTGGTTTTACTGAGGGATACACAGTCTGGGGAGCTCTGCACAGTGCTGTGTGTGTGGTCTAACTGAGGGATATACAGTCTGGGGAGCTGTGCACAGTGCTGTGTGTGGGTCTAACTGAGGGATAAACAGTCTGGGGAGATGTGCATAGTGCTGTGTGTGGGTCTAACTGAGGGATATACAGTCTGGGGAGATGTGCACAGTGCTGTGTGTGGGTCTAACTGAGGGATATGCAGTCTGGGGAGCTGTGCACAGTGCTGTGTGTGGGTCTAACTGAGGGATAAACAGTCTGGGGAGATGTGCACAGTGCTGAGAGTGTGGCCTAACTGAGGGATATACAGTGTCGGGCGCTGTGCACAGTGCTGAGAGTCTGGTATAACTGAGGGATATACAGTCTGGGGTGCCCTGCACAGTGCTGTGTGTGTGGGTCTAACTGAGGGATATACAGTCTGGGCAGCTTTGTACAGTGCTGTGTGTGTGGGTCTAACTGAGGGATATACAGTCTGGGGAGCTGTGCACCGTGCTATGTGTGTGGTCTAACTGTAGGATATACAGACTGGGGAACTGTGCACAGTGCTGAGACTGTGGTCTAACTGAGGGATATACAGTCTGGGGAGCTGTGCACAGTGCTGAGACTGTGGTCTAACTGAGGGATATACAGTCTGGGGCGCTGTGCACAGTGCTGAGACTGTGGTCTAACTGAGGGATATACAGTCTGGGGAGCTGTGCACAGTGCTGAGACTGTGGTCTAACTGCGGGATATACAGTCTGGGGCGCTGTGCACAGTGCTGAGACTGTGGTCTAACTGAGGGATATCCAGTCTGGGGCGCTGTGCACAGTGCTGAGACTGTGGTCTAACTGAGGGATATACAGTCTGGGGCGCTGTGCACAGTGCTGAGACTGTGGTCTAACTGAGGGATATACAGTGTCGGGCGCTGTGCACAGTGCAGAGAGTCTGGTATAACTGAGAGATATACAGTCTGGGGAGCTATGCACAGTGCTATGTGTGTGTGGCCTAACTGATGGGTATACAGTCGGGGGAGATGTGCACAGTGCTGTGTTTGAGCGTAACTGAGGGGTATACTGTCTGGGGAGCTGTGTACAGTGCTGTGAGTGTGGGTCTCACTGAGGATATACAGTCTGAGGAGCTGTGCACAGTGCTGTGGTGTGGTCTAACTGAGTTATATACAGACTGGGGAACTGTGCACAGTGCTGTGTGTGTGGGTATAACTGAGGGATATGCAGACTGGGGAACTGTGCAATGTGCTGTGTGTGTGGGTGTAACTGAGGGATATACAGTCTGGGAAGCTGTGCACAGTGCTGTGAGTGTGGTCTAACTGAGGGATATACAGTCTGGGAAGCTGTGCACAGTGCTGTGTGTGTGGGTGTAACTGAGGGATATACAGTCTGGGAAGCTGTGCACAGTGCTGTGAGTGTGGTCTAACTGAGGGATATACAGACTGGGGAACTGTGCACAGTGCTGTGTGTGTGGGTGTAACTGAGGGATATGCAGTCTGGGAAGCTGTGCAATGTGCTCCCAGTTCTCCACTTGTGCTCACCTCTCATTGTGTTGCCTTAGGCCTTCCCTCCATCTCCCTCTGGTTATCCCCATCCTGCCAGGAGTATTTCCTCACTGCCGTTTCAGGGGTACCTGAACGAGACTCAGTTCCACCAATAACCCTCCACACAGAGATCTGTGCCACTTACACTGCCCACTCAATTCAATACCCTCCGACCTGCCGCTCCCAATACTGTTCCTCGCTTCACAGAAATATTCCCCAAACTGCGAGTAGGTGATGTCTCTGATTTTCATGGTTTGACCCTGAGTGCTGGGGAGGTTAGCCCTGTCCTGATACCAGGAATACCGGGTGACGGCTTCTTGACTGTAGAGGACATGAAAGTGAACAAACAGACAGAGTGAGCCATTCACTCTGGGTCACTCTCGAGAAGGTCACACCTCAGTCACCTCAGGAGGGGTCAGGGAGAGAGGACCCGAAACATTCAGTCAGTGTTCAGCTGTAAAGAGGAGAGACAGTGGGAGGGAGGGACAGAGTGGGGGAGGGAGGGAGCGAGAGAGAGAGAAAGAGAGAGAAAGTGAGGGAGAGATGGAGAGAGAGACAGAAACCATGAGAAAGTATGAGAGAGAGAGAGAGACAGTGTGTATGTGAGAGAGAGAGAGAAGGTGGAAAGATTTCCGGAGGGAATTCCAAAGCTCTGATCTCCCAACCATGTGAGGCACAGCCCCAGTGGTGGAACGCTGGGAATTGGGGGATACTTGAGAGTCTGGGATTGTAGAAGGTTACAGAGATAGGGAGGGGGTGTAGGGGCTGGAGGGGTTTACAGAGATAGGGAGGGAGTGTAGGGGCTGGAGGGGGTTACAGAGATAGGGAGGGGGTGTAAGGGCTGGAGGGGGTTACAGAGATAGGGAGGGGGTGTAGGGGCTGGAGGGGTTTACAGAGATAGGGAGGGGGTGTAGGGGCTGGAGGGGTTTACAGAGATAGGGAGGGAGTGTAGGGGCTGGAGGGGGTTACAGAGATAGGGAGGGGGTGTAAGGGCTGGAGGGGTTTACAGATATAGGGAGGGGGTGTTAGGGGCTGGAGGGGTTTACAGAGATAGGGAGGGGGTGAGGGGGCTGGAGGAGGTTACAGAGATAGCAAGGGGGTGTAGGGGCTGAAGGGGTTTACAGAGATAGAGAGGAGGTGTAGGGGCTAGAGATAGGGAGGGGGTGTAGGGGCTGGAGGAGGTAACAGTGATTGGGAGGGAGTGTAGGGGCTGGGTGGGGTTACAGCAATTGGGAGGGAGTGTAGGGGCTGGATGGGGTTACAGAGATAGGGAAGGGGGTGTAGGGGCTGGAGGGGGTTACAGAGATAGGGAGGGGTGTAGGGGCTGGAGGGGGTTACAGAGATAGGGAAGGGATGTAGATGCTGGATGGGATTACAGAGATAGGGTGGGGTGTGAGCACTAGAGGAGGTTACAGACATAGGGTGGGGGTGTAGGGGCTGGAGGAGGTTACAGAGATAGGGAGGGGGCGTAGGGACTGGAGGGGATTACACAGATAGAGAGGGGGTGTAGTGGCTGGTGGGGGTTACACAGATGTGGAGGGGGTGTGGGGGTTACAGAGATAGGGAGGGGGTGAAGGGGTTTGAGGGGGTTACAGAGATAGGGAGGGAGTGTAGGGGTTGGAGGGGGTTACAGAGATAGGGAGGGGGTGTAGAGACTGGAAGAGGTGGCAGAGAGAGGGAAGGTGTGTAGGGGCTGGAGGAGGTAACAGAGATAGGGATGCGCTGTAGGGGTCAAAGTAGGTTACAGAGATAGTGAGGGGTGTATGGGCTGGAGGAGGCTACAGAGATAGGTAGGAATTATTTGGAATCCCATGCAGACTAATCCTATGCTCCCCCTTGCCTCCTGTTTTGAAGATGCGGGTGTACTGCACTTGTAAGAGAGGTGAAAGCTCACAGAACAACTTGACAGCACCAAATGTTCTCAATGACCTAACAATGTAACACTTGGTCGAAAACTAGGTTAGCTGGGTTGCCGAGAATCGACAAAACAAATTCGAGTGAGGCCAATCAGTTTAAATTATACCCTGAAAAATACCAAATTCCAATCAAGTTTGAATTTAGTTTTTTGACAATTTTAAAAGTCAATGACATAATCCGATGGTTTGGGGGTAAAAGACTGAGGAAAATCGAACAGTTGGGAGGAGAGCTGCCAAGCAAGCAGCATGTCGAGACTGCCTGAAAAATCGCTCTCTTAAAGGTACCTTTATCGATCAATAGCCTGTGAAGCAGAATCCCCGAGAAGGAGGAATGAAGACAGGAATGCAGAGAGCTGCCTTTCGAGATAAGAAGTTTTGTTTTGTAAATTTTAACCGGAGTTTAATTAGACTAGTATTGCAGAAGGGAAAGTGAAAGATAGGTTCGAGGAGGGAGATGAAAACAATTGCTGGTTAGTTATTCTCTCGTCTATCTTAAGAAATAAAGTTGTTAATTTTTCCTTCAAATAGTTCTTGACCTCTCGAATTTTCACAGATTACTTGTGAGGCAGGTTTAAATTAAGCAGGAGGGGTTAACCATGTCATAATACTCCTCATTCCTCTTACTATCCCACCCAGTCTAATCCCACTCTCCCCCTCGCTCCCAGCTCCCTTTAATATCCCAACCAGTCTCATCCCACTCTCCCCCATCACTCCCCACACACTTTAATATCCCACCCAGTCTAATCCCACTCTCCCCCTCACTCCATGCTCCTTTTAATATCCCACCCAGTCTGATCCCACTCTCCCCCTCGCTCCCAGCTCCCTTTAATATCCCAACCAGTCTCATCCCACTCTCCCCCATCACTCCCCACACCCTTTAATATCCCACCCAGTCTAATCCCACGCTCCCCCCTCACTCCCTGCTCTCTTTAATATCCCACCCAGTCTAATCCCACTCTCTCCCTCGCTCCCCACACCCTTTACTATCCCAACCAGTCTAATCCCACTCTCCCCGATCACTCCTCACACCCTTTAATATCCCACCCAGTCTAATCCCACTCTCCCCCCTCACTCCCTGCTCTCTTTAATATCCCACCCAGTCTAATCCCACTCTCTCCCTCACTCCCCACACCCTTTAATATCCCACCCAGTCTAATCCCACTCTCTCCCTCGCTCCCCACACCCTTTAATATCCCAACCAGTCTAATCCCACTCTCCCCCTCACTCCCTGCTCCCTTTAATGTTGCACCCAGTCTAATCCCATTCGCCCCCTCACTCCCCACTCCCTTTAATATCCCACCCAGTCTAATCCCACTCTCCCCCTCACTCCCTGCTCCCTTTAATGTTCCACCCAGTCTAATCCCACTCTCCCCCTCACTCCCCACTCCCTTTAATATCCCACCCAGTCTAATCCCACTCTCTCCCTTGCTCCCTGCTCCCTTTGATATCCCACCCAGTCTAATCCCACTCTCTCCCTCACTCCCTGCTCCCTTTAATATCCCACCCAGTCTAATCCCACTCTCCCCCTTGCTCCCTGCTCCCTTTGATATCCCACCCAGTCTAATCCCACTCTCTCCCTCACTCCCCACACCCTTTAATATCCCACCCAGTCTAATCCCACTCTCTCCCTCGCTCCCCACACCCTTTAATATCCCAACCAGTCTAATCCCACTCTCCCCCTCACTCCCTGCTCCCTTTGATATCCCAACCAGTCTAATCCCACTCTCCCCCATCACTCCCCACACCCTTTAATATTCCACAGTCTGATCCCACTCTCCCCCTCACTCCCCACCCCCTTTAATATCCCACCCAGTCTAATCCCACTCTCCCCCTCGCTCCCAGCTCCCTTTAATATCCCAACCAGTCTCATCCCACTCTCCCCCATCACTCCCCACACCCTTTAATATCCCACCCAGTCTAATCCCACGCTCCCCCCTCACTCCCTGCTCTCTTTAATATCCCACCCAGTCTAATCCCACTCTCTCCCTCGCTCCCCACACCCTTTACTATCCCAACCAGTCTAATCCCACTCTCCCCGATCACTCCTCACACCCTTTAATATCCCACCCAGTCTAATCCCACTCACCCCCTCACTCCCCACCCCCTTTAATATCCCACCCTGTCTAATCCCACTCTCCCCCTCACTCTCCACTCCCTTTAATATCCCACCCAGTCTAATCCCACTCACCCCCTCACTCCCCACCCCCTTTAATATCCCACCCTGTCTAATCCCACTCACCCCCTCACTCCCCACCCCCTTTAATATCCCACCCAGTCTAATCCCACTCTCCCCCTTGCTCCCTGCTCCTTTTGATATCCCAACCAGTCTAATCCCACTCTCCCCCACACTCCCCACCCCCTTTGATATCCCACCCAGTCTAATCCCACTCACCCCCTCACTCCCCACCCCCTTTAATATCCCACCCAGTCTAATCCCACTCTCCCCCTCACTCTCCACTCCCTTTTATATCCCACCCAGTCTAATCCCACTCTCCCCCTCACTCTCCACACCCTTTTATATCCCACCCAGTCTAATCCCACTCACCCCCTCACTCCCCACTCCCTTTTATATCCCACCCAGTCTAATCCCACTCTCCCCCTCACTCTCCACTCCCTTTAATATCCCACCCAGTCTAATCCCACTCTCCCCCATCACTCCCCACACCCTTTAATATCCCACCCAGACTAATCCCACTCTCCCCCTCACTCTCCACTCCCTTTAATATCCCACCCAGTCTAACTCAGTAACATGCTGCCCTTCATAATATCCCAGTCTCTCCATGTTCCATTTTCTAATTAGAATCTGTCTTTGTGACTGATATTTCCTCATCCTTTCTGCCTTTTGCTGTCTCTCTCTCTCTGTGTCTCTCTCTCTCCCCAAGTCTCTCTCTTCCCCCACCCTGCTCTCTTTCTCTCTCTCCCTCTCTGTCTCCCCTCCTCTCTCACAAGGCTCCTCTGTATATGTGGATGTACATTGAGAAAGACACATACCACAGGCTGAAGGCAGGAACAGTGACAAGAAGAGGAACCACTTCATTGGCAAAGACCTGAAGAGAAATGGAGACAATTCATGAAAAGATTTCCATCATCATTGTTGAAATTCATACTCCCTGTCTGAACCAACCCATTGAGAGGGTCATCACTGACGGAATGCCGCACTGTCGGAGGGTCAGTGCTGAGGGAGTGCTGCACTGTCGGAGGGTCAGTGCTGAGGGAGTGCCGCACTGTCGGAGGGTCAGTGCTGAGGGAGTGCCGCACTGTCGGAGGGTCAGTGCTGAGGGAGTGCCGCACTGTCGGAGGGTCAGTGCTGAGGGAGTGCCGCACTGTCGGAGAGCCAGTGCTGAGGGAGTGCCGCACTGTCGGAGGGTCAGTGCTGAGGGAGTGCCGCACTGTCAGAGGATCAGTGCTGAGTGAGTGCCATAATGTCAGAGTGGTCAGTGCTGAAAGAGTGCTGCACTGTTGGTGGGTTAGTACTGAAGGAATGTTGCACTGTCGGAGGGTCAGTGCGAAGGATGTGCTGCACTGTCACAGAAAGCAAGCAAGGTGAAAACAATGAGTGTTTTTACGAAACTGTTAGAAATTATTTTAAGTTCTCATCGGTATTTATTGGAGAAGATTCTCAGAGTCAGGATTTACTCATATTTGGAAAAGAATGTTCTGATGAAGGATATCCCCATGGCTTTATGCAGGGGAAGTCTGTCTCACAAACTTGATTGAGTGCTTTGAGGAAGTGATGAGATGACTGATGAGGGAAGCGCAGTGGATGTTGTTTACTCAGACTTTACTGAAGCATTTGACAAGGTCCCTCATGGTAAAATTCTTCTGAAGATTAAGGCACACAGGATGCAGGGTCAGTTGGTCAGTTAGATACAAATTTGGCTTGGTCATAGAGCACAGAGAGTCACTGTGGAGGGATGTGGGGGAAATGGGGGTCTGTGACCAGTGGTGTTAAACAGGGTCCAGTACTGGGCCCCCTGTAGTTTGTGAAACAGATAAATAATTTGGATGATAATGTCAGCGGTCTGTTTAATAAGTTTGCAAACATCATGAACTTTGGTGGAGTTGTGGATAGTGATGAAGGTAGTGAATGGATTCAGCAGGGTATAGATCATCTGGAAAGTTGGACAGAGAAATGGCAGATGGAGTTTTATCTGGATAAGTGTGAGGTGATGCATTTTGCCAGGACAAATGTTTAGGAAAATATAAAATAAATGGCAGGACCCTAAGGAGCGTTGATACACAGAGGGACCTTTGGGTGCTGTGGGTCTGGAGTTACATGTAGGGTGAGACTGGAGAGGAATGGCAGATTTCCTTCTCTGAAGTATATCAGTGACCCCAATTGGTTTGACCAACATATGGACATATGGCCATCATTAGATTATGATTTGGAGATGCCGGTGTTGGACTGGGGTGTACAAAGTTAAAAATCACACAACAAAGCACTAGCTTTCAGAGTGCTGCTCCTCCATCAGATGGTTGTGGAGCATAAGATCACAAGATACAGAATTTACAGCAAAAGTGTAGTATGATGTAACTAAAATTATATATTGAAAAAGACCTGGATTGTTTGTTAAGTCTCTCATCTTTTAGAATGAACATGTTGGTTTCAGTTCTTTCATATGTAAATCACAAAAAATGTAAAAGTTATGTTCTCAATGAACTTTAACAACTGGTGTCATGTCAGCCCAGATAATGCATTGAAGGTGTGAGCTGCCCTGTGTTAGGCTGTCTGTGCCACAATGGGCAGACTGATTCTAATCTAAAAAAGGGATTTACAGAATTTTACATCGATTCATGCAGTTTTTGAGCAAAATAAAATGTAATTCTGCAAGTACAAATTCACACCACAAACTGATGTGTGTATGTGTGCATGTGGGTGTTTTTGTGTGCAGGGGGGCGCTGAGTGTCTGTGGGAGAGTGTGTGCATGTGTGTAAGTGTAAAGGGGTATAAGTCTGTGAGAGGGTGCATGTGGGAGTGTATGTGTGAGCGTATGAGAAAGGGTCTGCGTGAGTGTATGGGCCAGTAGGAGAGTGTGTGCGTCTGTAGGAATGTGTGTTTAGGAGTGTCTGTGTGTGTCTGTCTGTCTGTGTATGTACAGTGCAATGGGGTCACCTGTAGTGTGACATGAACCCAAGGTCCCAGTTGAGGCCATCCCATTTGCTGTCTGTGGATTATTGTGTGGTGTCCAATCATCCATTACCATAGCCTCTGCTCGGTCTTGCCAATGTACCATGCCTCAGGGCACCCTTGCTTGCAGCGTATGAGATAGACAGCATTGGCTGAGTCACGTGAGTACCTGCCATGTACACGGTGGGAGGTGTCCTCATGCGTAATGGTGGTATCCATGTTGACACTCTGACACACCTTGCAGTGTCTACCATAACAGGGTTGTATGGTGCTGTCCTGAAAGTTGGGCAGTTTGCTACAAACAGTGATCTGTTTGAGGTTTGGTGGTTGCTTAAAGGTGAAATCCCTGGCAATTACCAGTCAGTCTTACGTCTGTGGTCAGCAAGGTTTTGGAAAGAATTCTGAAGGATAGGATTTATGACTATTTGGAAAAGCATAGCGCGATTAAAGACAGTCAGCATGGTTTTGTAAGGGGCAGGTCATGCCTCACAAAACTTATTGAGTTCTTTGAGGAGGTGATGAGACAGGTAGATGAAGGTTGAGCAGTCGATATGGTGTATATTGACTTCAAGGTATTTGATAAGGTTCCCCTGGTAGGCTCATAAAATCAGAAGGTATGCGATACAGTGAGATTTGGCTATCTGGATTCAGAATTGACTGGCTGACAGAAGGCAGGGAGTGTTGGAAGAGCACAGCAGTTCAGGCAGCATCCGAGGAGCAGTAAAATCGACGTTTCGGGCAAAAGCCCTTCATCAGGAATAAAGGCAGAGAGCTTGAAGCGTGGAGAGATAAGCTAGAGGTGGGTGGGGGGTAGGGAGAAAGTAGCATAGAGTACAATAGGTGAGTGGGGGAGGGGATAAAGGTGATAGGTCGGAGGCAGGGGGAGGGTGGAGTGGATAGGTGGAAAAGAAGATAGGCAGGTAGGACTAGTCATGGGGACAGTGCTGAGCTGGAAGGTTGGAACTGGGGTGAGGTGGGGGAAAGGGAAATGCGGAAACTGTTGAAGTCCACATTGATGCCCTGGGGTTGAAGTGTTCCAAGGTGGAAGATGAGGTGTTCTTCCTCCAGGCGTCTGGTGGTGAGGGAGCGGTGGTGAAGGAGGCCCAGGACCACCATGTCCTCGGCAGAGTGGGAGGGGGAGTTGAATGTTGGGCCACAGGGCGGTGTGGTTGATTGGTGCGGGTGTCCCAGAGATGTTCCCTAAAGTGCTCTGTTAGGAGGCGTCCAGTCTCCCCAATGTAGAGGAGACTGCATCAGGAGCAATGGATACAATAAATGATATTAGTGGATGTGCAGGTAAAACTTTGATGGATGTGGAAGGCCCCTTTAGGGCCTTGGATGGAGGTGAGGGAGGAGGTGTGGGCGCAGGTTTTGCAGTTCCTGCGGGTGCAGGGGAAGGTGCCAGGATGGGAGGGTGGGTTGTAGGGGAGCGTGGACCTGACCAGGAAGTCACGGAGGGAACGGTCTTTGTGGAAGGCGGAAAGGGATCGGGAGGGAAATATATCCCTGGTGGTGGGGTCCGTTGGAGGTGGCAGAAATGTCGGCGGATGATTTGGTTTATGCGAAGATTGGTAGGGTGGAAGGTGAGCACCAGGGGCGTTCTGTCCTTGGTCGTCATTAATGGAGATGGAGAGGTCCAGGAAGGGGAGAGAGGTGTCAGAGATGGTCCAGGTAAATTTAAGGTCAGGGTGGAATGTATTGGTGAAGTTGATGGATTGCTCAACCTCCTCGCGGGAGCACGAGGTGGTGCCAATGCAGTCATCAATGTAGCGGAGGAAGAGGTGGGGTGTGGTGCCGGTGTAATTACGGAAGATCGACTGTTCTACGTAGCCAACAAAGAGACAGGCATAGCTGGGGCCCATACGGATGCCCATGGCTACCCCTTTGGTCTGGAGGAAGTGGGAGGATTCGAAGGAGAAATTGTTAAGGGTGAGGACCAGTTCGGCCAAACGAATGAGAGTGTCGGTGGAAGGGTACTGTTGGGGACGTCTGGAGAGGAAAAAACGGAGGGCTTGGAGGCAATGGTCATGGCGGATGGAGGTGTAGAGGGATTGGATATCCATGGTGAAGATGAGGCGTTGTGGGCCGGGGAAACGGAAGTCTTGGAGGAGGTGGAGGGCGTGGGTGGTGTCTCAAACGTATCTGGGGAGTTCCTGGACTAGGGGGGATAGGACAGTGTCGAGGTAGGTAGAGATGAGTTCAGTGGGGCAGGAGCATGCTGAGATAATGGGTCGGCCAGGGTGGTCAGGCTTGTGGATCTTGGGAAGGAGGTAGAACCGGGCAGTTCGGGGTTCCCGGACTATGAAGTTGGAAGCTGTGGGTGGGAGATCTCCTGAGGTGATGAGGTTCTGTATGGTCTGGGAGATGATGGCTAGGTGATGGGGGGTGGGGTCATGGTCGAGGGGGCGGTAGGAAGAGGTGTCCTCGAGTTGGCGTTTGGCTTCAGCGGTGTAGAGGTCAGTGCGCCAGACTACCCTTTATCTGCTGGCTTGATGGTGAAGTTGGGATTGGAGCAGAGGGATTGGAGGGCTGCGTGTTGTGAGGGTGAGAGGTTGGAGTGGGGGAGGGGGGTAGACAGGTTGAGGCGGTTAATGTCCCGGCGGCAGTTGGAAATGAAGAGGTCGAGGGCAGGTAATAGGCCAGTGCGGTGTGTCCAGGTGGATGCAGTTTGTTGGAGGTGGGCAAAGGGGTCCTCGGAAGGTGGGCGGGAGTCCTGATTGTGAAAGTAAGCTCGGAGGCGGAGGCGACGGAAGAGGTGTTCGACGTCACGGCGTGTATTAAATTCATTGATGCGTGGAAGGAGGGGATGAAGGTGAGTCCTTTGCTGAGGACTGATTGTTCGTCTTAATCCACCATCGTCTCATGCAGAGTTCCACCAGGGGATATCAGGAAACAGCAGAATGAAAATATGAGAGTGAGAGACAAAGAGAGTGTGATACAGATTGACAGAGAGAGAAAGAGAGAGAGAGTTGGAGAGTTTTAGGAACTCATCCCAGAACTCAGGGCCCCTTGGCAGCTGAAGGAACATCGGAGAATAGTGGAGCCAAGGAATTAGGAGGTACTCGAGAATCGGAGGAGCACAGAGATCTCGAATTTTCATACCCACTGAAGGAGGTTATAGAGATAAGGGAGGGGGTGTAGGGGCTGGAGGGGGTTACAGAGATAGAGAGGGGGTGTAGGGGCTGGAGGGGGTTACAGAGATAGGGAGGGGGTGTAGGGGCTGGAGGGGGTTACAGATATAGGGAGGGGGTGTAGGGGCTGGAGGGGGTTACAGAGATAGGGAGGGGGTGTAGGGGCTGGAGGGGGTTACAGAGATAGGGAGGGAGAGTAGGGGGTGGAGGAGGTTACAGAGATCAGGAGGGTGTCTAGGGGCTGGAGGGGGTTATAGAGATCTGGAGGGGGTGTAGGGGCTGGAGGGGGTTACAGAGATAGGGAGGGAGAGTAGAGGGTGGAGGAGGTTGCAGAGATAGGGAGGGGGTGTAGGGGCTGGAGGGGGTTTCAGAGATAGGGAGGGGGTGTAGGGGCTGTCGGGGGTTACAGAGATAGAGAGGGGGTGTAGGGGCTGGAGGGGGTTACAGAGATAGGGAGGGGGTGTAGGGGCTGGAGGGGGTTACAGAGATAGAGAGTGGGTGTAGGGGCTGGAGGGGGTTACAGAGATAGGGAGGGGGTGTAGGGGCTGGAGGAGGTTACAGAGCTAGGGAGGGGGTGTAGGGGCTGGAGGGGGTTACAGAGATAGGGAGGGAGAGTAGGGGGTGGAGGAGGTTGCAGAGATAGGGAGGGGGTGTAGGGGCTGGAGGGGGTTTCAGAGATAGGGAGGGGGTGTAGGGGCTGTCGGGGGTTACAGAGATAGAGAGGGGGTGTAGGGGCTGGAGGGGGTTACAGAGATAGGGAGGGGGTGTAGGGGCTGGAGGGGGTTACAGAGATAGAGAGTGGGTGTAGGGGCTGGAGGGGGTTACAGAGATAGGGAGGGGGTGTAGGGGCTGGAGGAGGTTACAGAGCTAGGGAGGGGGTGTAGGGGCTGGAGGGGGTTACAGAGATAGGGAGGGAGAGTAGGGGGTGGAGGAGGTTGCAGAGATAGGGAGGGGGTGTAGGGGCGGGAGGAGGTTACAGAGATAGAGAGAGGGTGTAGGGGCTGGAGGGGGTTACAGAGATAGGGAGGGGAGTAGGGGCTGGAGGGGGTTACAGAGATAGGGAGGGGAGTAGGGGCTGAAGAAAGTGACAGAGATGGGGCAGGGGTGTCGGAGATGGAGGAGGTAACAGAGAAAGGGAGGGGGTGTAGGGGCTGGAGGGGGTTACAGAGACAGGGAGGGGGTGTAGGGGCTGGAGGGGGTTACAGAGATAGGGAGGGGGTGTAGGGGCTGGAGTGGGTTACAGAGACAGGGAGGATGTGTAGGGACTGGAGGGGGTTACAGAGATAGGGAGGGGGTGTAGGGGCGGGAGGAGGTTACAGAGATAGGGAGAGGGTGTAGGGGCTGGAGGGGGTTACAGAGATAGGGAGGGGAGTAGGGGCTGGAGAAAGTGACAGAGATGGGGCAGGGGTGTCGGAGATGGAGGAGGTAACAGAGATAGGGAGGAGGTGTAGGGGCTGGAGGAGGTTGTAGAGGTTGGAAGGAAGGTGGAGAGGGGATAAGGAGAAGTGGGTGGAGAGCATCAAGTTCCTCGGAGTGACAATAACCAACAATGTGTCCTGGACCACCCCATGTAGATGCGACGATGAAGAGGCACATCAATGCGTCTTCTTTGACAGGAGGCGAAGGAAATTCAGCATAAGGCCCCTCACCCACCTTTGCAGATGCACCATGGAGAGCATTCTATCTGGATACATCATGTCTTGGAACAGCAACTACTCTGCCCAGGCCTGTAAATAACTACAGAGGGTTGTGAACACAGCCTAGACCATCACACAAGCTGATCATCTGTCCATTGTCTCCATGTACACCTCTCCTTGCCTCATAGAGACAGCCAACATCATCAGAGAGCCCTCCCACCCTGGTTCTAATCTCTTCCAACCCTTCCATCAGGCAGGAGATACAAAACCTTTCACACAGATACCGATAGGTTCAAGTTCAGCTTCTTCCCTGCTGCTGATGTTAGACTTCTGAATGGACCTCTCAAATTTCAAATCTAATGTTCATCTTGCTTTTTGTACAAATTCTGTGCAGCCGTATTCCCCACTCTGTACAATCACCCGATGGTCTTTGTATAGTGTGATGTGCATGTGACATAATAAATCAAAACGTCAAAACGAGAGGATTTGTCAAGTAATGTCGGTGTGCCTGCAATCTCATCCATTTGCCTCCCACAGCAGCCTGAGGTACATGTGATCTGGGCCAAAGCGACTGATCCATTTTCAAGTCAATTAAACCGTTGATACCTCCTCCATCTCAATGCTAATTCATTAAAATATATGAGAGTCTCCCTTCCTGTTTCCGAGACTTACCTTGTCCTTCTCTCCAGGGAATACAAAGTACTCATTTTGAACCTCAGCTGTGTCTTCTGGCTCCACATACACAGTTTGTGCGTTTGGTCCCTAATGGGGCCTGCTCCTTCTCTGACCCCGAATATACTTATAAAACAACTTTGGGTTTTCCTTCATGGTACCCACCATTGCTTCCTCATGTCCCCTCGTTCTTCTCCTAATTTCCATTTTCAGTAAACCCCCTGTTATTTCTCCTCTGAGGCATCCAGTGTTTTGAGCCCTCGGTGACTGTCAAAAGGGTTTTTTCCTGTATCCAATCCTGTGCATCCACTGACATTCAGGTTCTCTCAGCCTATTGGTCCTGCCCTTCACCTTCATGGGAACATGTCAGCCCTGCACTCTCCCTTCTCTATTTCGGTTATCGGACACCCTTATTGAGGTTTCTAGCACAGTGAGAATGAACAGGAAGTGCGATGCTGACCAGTCTGTCTATTCTAGGAGCTGTTGTGCTGTCTTTGTGGGAAATTCTAACTCAATCAGTAAAAAACATAAGTTTCAGTAAATTGTAACTGAACTTGCAGTGTCAGAGTAAACATTATTCCCCAGTATTTATTCCAGCTCACCCTCATGACTGAATCCTTATTCACTGAATTCCATTGGTTAACAAAGCTTCAGCTTTATGATAATCACCACTGCTTTCCCATCTCTCTGTCACCGCTCTCCACTCCCTCCCTCTGTAACCTCCTCTCGATCTGCAATGTACCCTGTGGGATCTCTGTGTTACTCCACGACTGTTGTCAGGATGGGAGCCAGTGTATATCAGTGAGCACAGGGTGGTGGGTGACCAGGACTAGGTTTGAGTGTGTACACTGCCTCACTGCTGCACAGGTTCCCAAACAGAGCTCGATAAGAACAATCTTTTACAAAGACTATTAACCATGAGCATGTCCGAGCTGACCGTGTCATTACCTTGGAGAAGTAACAGCAGGACGTAAAATTTCTTGATCAGTGTCTGCTCCCAGATATTTCATCAGCCTCACCCTCTCAAGCTCTGAAACAGAAAGGAGTTAATGAGGCCTCACCTCTTGTCACCAGCTCTCGAGAGATCAGAACTGCTTTTAGATCACGTCCTTACAGACTACTTTGCTTCTCTGTGGGATGATAGGCGCTCCTCAGAGTCAGGAGGCTTCAAGAAAGTAAAACAACAAAATGTTTGAATTGCTATCGCAGCTTTCAGGATGTCCCAAAGTTCCTGTCTATGCATTATCCATGTTCCTTGATCGAGAAAGATATCCTGTATAACAGACTTGAGCCCTACAGTGAGATCTTCCTAACAACCGAAATTGTTCATTGGAATATATCTTCAAAACATCACAACATCAGCAAGGAATGATGCTGGTTGCGGCAGTAAGCTCTTGTCGTGAATTTAGTTACCCTGGAACTGTCCGACTGCTCGCCTGGGGAGGGTGGAATGGCCACTTCCTGTATTGTTCCCCTTGAGTTTTTAATCAGAACTGTTGTCTGTCACAGTGAGTGAAAGCAGGAAGTTGGTTCAAAGTGAGAAAGCAGCAATTTGCCCCGGATTACAAACAAGCTGTTAACCCTTTGTGTTTCCTGATATTGTCTCTTTGTAGACCTGGGCAGCATTTAACATGGTCCAAGGGGGCTGAATGGAGCTTCTCCTGTTCCTCTCTTACAGACCTGAGATGCTGAATGGGCCTCCTCCCGTCCCTGTGCAAAAGGCTTCTGGGGCTGGATGGACCTTATACTGGTCCAACGTAACGGGCTGAGTGGTCTTGTTTGTGATGGAAATGTGTTGCTGGAAAAGCGCAGCAGGTCAGGCAGCATCTAGGGAACAGGAGAATCGACGTTTCGGGCATTAGCCCTTCTTCAGGAATGAGGAAAGTTGGTCCAGCAGGCTTAGATAAAAGATAGGGAGGAGGGACTTGGGGGAGGGGCGTCGGAAATGTGATAGGTCGAAAGAGATCAAAGTGAGGGTGATAGGTCAGACTGGGGTGGGGGCGGAGAGATTCGGGAAGAAGATTGCAGGTTAGGAAGGCGGTGCTGAATTTGATGGATTTGACTGAGACAGGCTGGGGGGAGGGGAAATGAGGAAACTGGTGAAATCCGAGTTCATCCCTTGTGGTTGGAGGGTTCCTAGCCGGAAGATGAGGCTTTCTTCCTCCAACCGTCGTTTCGCTGTGGTCTGACGATGGAGGAGTCCAAAGAACTGCATATCCTTGGTGGAGTGGGAGGGGGAATTGAAATGTTGAGCTACAGGGTGGTTGGGTTGGTTGGTCCGGGTGTCCCAGAGGTGTTCTCTGAAACGCTCCGCAAGTAGGCGGCCTGTCTCCCCAATATAGAGGAGGCCACATCGGGTGCAAAGGATGCAATAGATGATATGTGTGGAGGTACAGGTGAATCTGTGGCGGATATGGAAGTTTCCTTTGGGGCCTTGGAGGGAGGTGAGGGGGGAAGTGTGGGCGCAAGTCTTGCACCTCCTGCGGTTGCAGGGGAAGGTGCCGGGAGTGGAGGTTGGGTTGGTGGCGGGTGTGGATCTGACGAGGGAGTCACGGAGGGAGTGGTCTTTACGGAAAGCTGATAGGGGAGGGGAGGGAAATATATCCTTGGTGGTGGGGTCCGTTTGGAGGTGGCGGAAATGGCGGCGGATGATGCGCTGTACATGGAGGTTAGTGGGGTGGTAGGTGAGGACCAGTGGGGTTCTGTCCTGGTGGCGGTTGGAGGGGCGGGTTCAAGGGCGGAGGATCGGGAAGTGGAAGAGATGCGGTGGAGGGCATCGTCGACCACGTCGGGGGGGAAATTGCGGTCCTTGAAGAAGGAGGCCATCTGGGATGTGCGTTTTTGGAACTGGTCCTCCTGGGAGCAGATGCGGCGGAGTCGAAGGAATTGGGAGGTCTTGTTTGTGTCTAACAGGAACCGAGATTCTGAAGTGGAATTGTCCTGTTTGTGAGTAACAGACCCGGAGCTCAATAATAAATAGCAATCTATTGAAGGCATCGATCATTGGAATCTGTGTGTGTCACATCACATCATCAAAGATATTGGTTGTGGAAGTGAATTGCAATAGCCTCATTACTTACCAATGACCTCCCTGACTGCTTGCCTGGGGAGGTACTGCCAGGACCCTCTGCTTGGACTGAATGAACTCCTCCTTTGCTGCTACCCCCTGCCTATTTAATGACAAACAGTAAACCGCTTCTGGATAAATACCCAATCCCTCGCATTCGAGGGATTTTCTCAGTGGCAGTTGCAGTGGGAGGAGCGACAGCGAGGACCAGAGACCCGACAGGAAAGTTGGAGTAAAGTTTATTAACTCACCTCGTGTATAGGAGGAGCACACACTGAGCAGGAGTGGACACAGGACTGCTGGGTAAGTGAGGCCTTATGTTTGGGTGGTTGCTTTACCCACGACACCACTCGAGTCGTGTCTCCCACCTGTCCTCCGCCTCTAACTGAAAGGTCCTGAGTGCCAGATTGATAAGGTGATTCGTTTTTTCCTCTTTTTAGTTTTTCAGTCGGCTCGTTTGGAATTTAGAATGGTGGGAATGGTAGTTAGGGCAGTTGAAAGTTCCTCATGCAGAATATGGGAGGTAAGGGTCACCACTAGTGTCTCTGCTGACTGCATCTGTGGGAAGTGCACCCAACTCCAGTTCCTCGAAAACTGCGGTAGGGAACTGGAGCTGGAGCTGGACGAACTTCGGATCATTCGGGAGGCAGAGATGGTTATTGAAAGGAGTTATAGGGAGGTAGTCACACCTCAGGTAAAAGAAGGTAGATGAGTTACCGTCAGGGGACTGAAAGGGAACCGGCAGGCAGTGTAGGAATCCCCTGTGGCCAATCCCCTCAACAACAAGTATACCATTTTCGGCACTGTTAAGGGAACAACTTACCGGGGTAAGCAATGGGGCACAGGTCTCCTACTCAGATTCTGTCCCTGTTGCTCAGAAGGGAAGGCAGAAGAGGAGCAGAGCATTAGTCATTGGAGACTCCATAGTTAGGGGACAGAGAGGAGATTCATTGGGAATGAGACAGACTCATGGTTGGTGTGTTGCCTCCCAGGTGCCAGGATTCGAGATGTCTCTGATCGTGTTTTCAGGATCCTTGAGGGGGGGGGGAGCAGCCCCAAGTCATGGTCTACATAGGCACTAATAACATAGGTGGGAAGAGAGATGTGGATTTAAGGCAGAAATTCAGGGGGCGAGAATGGAAACTTAGAGCTAGGATAAACAAAGTTATTATCCTTAGTTTGTTACATGTGCCACGTGCTAGCGAGGTAAGGAATAGGGAGAGGGAGGAATTGAACACGTGAATACAGGGATGGTGCAGGAGGGAGGGTTTTGGATTCCTGGATAATTGGGTCTCTTTCTGGTGTAGGTGGGACCTCTGTAAACACGATGGTCTTCACTTGAACCAGAGGCATACTGATATTCTTGGGGGAGGGGGAGAGGGAAAGGAGATTTGCTCATGCTGTTTGGGTGTCTTTAAACTAATTCAGCAGGGGAATGGGAAACTAAATTGCAATTCGAGGATAGAGGAGGTTGAGAATAAGGAGGTCTGAAATAAGGTTGAAGGGTCGCAAGCAAAAACGTTGGTTTGAAGTGTGTCTATTTTCAATGTCAGAAGCATTGGAATAAGGTGGGTGAACTTGCAGCATGGGTTGGATCCTGGGATTTCAATGTTGTGGCTATTTCGGAGACATGGATAGAGCAGGCACAGGAATGGTTGTTGCAGGTTCTGGGATTTAGATGTTTCGGTAAGAACAGAGAAGATGGTAAAAGAGGTGGGGGTGTGGCATGTTAGTCAAGGACAGTGTTACGGTTGCAGAAAGGACTTTGAAGGACTTGTCAACTGAGGTAATATGGGCTGAGATTAGGAACAGGAAAGGAGAGGTCACCCTGTTGGGAACTTTCTATAGGCCTCTGAAAAGTTCCAGAGATTTAGAGGATAGGATAGCAAGCATGATCCTTGATAGGAGTGAGAGTGACAGGGAGTTGTAATGAGAGACTTCACCTTCCCAAACATTGAATGGGAATACTATAGTTCAAGTACTTTAGATGGGTCAGTTTTTGTCCAATGTGCGCAGGAGTGTATTCTGACACAGTGTGTAAGACAAGATTCAGGATGCATAGGATGGAGAAGGAAACTGCAGGGCATGGGCACAATCGAAATGTGGAGCTTATTCAAGGAACAACTAATGTGTGTCCTTGATAAGTATGTACCTGTCAGACAGGGAGGAAGTTCTCAAGCGCAGGAGCTATGGTTTACAAAGGAAGTTGAATCTCTTGTCAAGAGGAAGAAGAAGGCTTATGTTAAGATGATATGTGAAGGCTCAGTTAGGGTGATTGAGGGTTACAAGTTAGCAAGGAAAGACCTAAAGAAAGAGCTATGATGAGCAAGGAGGGGACGTTAGAATTTGTTGGCGGATAAGATCAGGGAAAACCCTAACGCTTTCTATAGGTATAAAAGGGATTAAAGAATGACAAGAGTAAGATTAGGGCCAATCAGGGACAGCAGTGGGAAGTTGTGCTTGGAGTCAGAGGAGATAGAGGAAGTGCAAAATTAATATTTTTTGTCAGTATTCACACTGGAAAAAGACAATGTGGTCGAGGAGAATACTGAGAAACCGGCTACGAGACTCGATGGGATTGCGTTTCACAAGGGGGAGGTGCCAGCAATTCTGTAAAATGTGAAAATAGATAAATCCTCTGGGCCAGATGGGATTCTCTGGGAAGCCAGGGAGGAGATTGCGGAGCCTTTGGCTTTGATCTTTATGTTGTCATTGTCTACAGTAATAGCACCAGAAGACTGAAGGACAGCAAATGTTGCTCTCTAGTTCAAGAAGGGGAGTAGAGACAACCCTGGTAATTCCAGACCAGTGAGCCTTACTTCAATTGTGAGTAAAATGTTGGAAAAGATTACAAGAGATAAGATTTATAATCATCTCGATAGGTATAAGTTGATAACGGAGAGTCAGCATGGTTTTGTGAAGGGTAGGTCGTGCCTCACAAACCTTATTGAGTTCTTTGAGATGGTGACCAAACAGATGGATGAGGCTAAAGCCATTGATATGGTGTATATGGATTTCAGTAAGGTGTTTAATAAGGTTCCCCCATGGTAGGCTACTGCACAAAATACAGAGGCATGGGATTGAGGGGGATTTAGTTGTTTGGATCAGAAATTGACGAGCTGAAAGAAGACAGAGAGTGGTAGTTGATGGGAAATGTTCATCCTGGAGTTCAGTTACTAGTGGGGTACTGCAAGGATCTGTTTTGTTCCACTCTTGTTTGTCATTTTGATAAACAACCTGGATGAAGGCATAGAAGGATGGGTTAGTAACTTTGTGGACGACACTAAGATTGGTACAGTTGTGTATAGTGCCAGAATATTTTGGAGGTCACAGAGGGATATAGATAAGCTGCAGAACTGGGCTAGAGTGCACAGGTTTAGGGTGAGAGGGGAAAGATATAAAAGTGACCTTGTGGGCAATGCTTTCATGCAGAAGGTGGTGCGTGTATGGAATGAGCTGCCAGAGGAAGTGGTGGGGGCTGTTACAATCACAGCATTTAAGAGCCTTCTGGAAAGGTTTAGAGGGATATGGGAAAAGTGCTGGCCAATGTGACTAGATCAGGTTAATGTAACTGTTCAGCATGGACGAGTTGGATTGAAGTGTCTGTTTCTGTGTTGTACATCTCTATGACTGTAACCAGTTTAAATTATGGCCCTGGAAACTAAAACTTAATCGAGTTTGAATTTAATGTTTTGCCAACATCAAACCAATGAAATGATCTGACGTTATGAATATAAAAATGTAGAAATTTTGAATATTGCGGATAGAGCAACTGCCATCAACACAGATCCAAGCAATTAAGAAACACTCTCTGCCAAAGGTACTTATTCATATGAAACATACTCACAGTAAAAAGAAAGAAGACAACCTGGGGAGATCTTCATCCGGAAAAGACAGACACCGAAGATGACAGCCGCTGTGTGGTTTTGAAATTAAGTTGATGTATTCCAGCAAGTGTTTTATTGGAACAGCATGTTGTTATCGAGTTGGAGGCAAGTAATGAGCAGGAAAGAGAAGGGGGGGGGTCTTAGAATTATGAATAATTGTTGTTTAATGTTCACTTTTCAAGTTAAAAAAACTAAATTGAGTTTTTTTTTAACATAGTGGAATTTGGTAGTTCTCCGTCACTCATTACAGATTACAAGGCGAGGTGTGCTTTTCTGGGTTTTTGGTTCAACTGACAGAGGGGTTCACCATTGCGTCATAACAATTGACACTTCTTCATTCTACCGGGTATAAAAGTTTCAAATTGAAAAGCTGCAATTATAAACTCCATCTAAATAGTCTCAACTTTTTCTCCTTAAATGTTTCTAAGAACCTTAAAAGGATGTGGTCAGTATGTACTAATATCTTAGACACATTACTAACAATAGAAAAGTTGAAATATTGTAACTCCAATACTAAGCTCAAGGTTTCCTTCTTCATTGGGGAATAATTCTGTTGATGATTATTCAATTTTCTGGAAAAATACCCAATATCCATCTTCTCGTCGTCTTCTTGCAAGAGTACAGCACCAAAACCTTGAATGGCTTTGCTTAATGAGGTGTGGCTAATATTGGGGCAGTGGTTAATACAGCTTTCAGACTGGGAAATACCTTCTGATGGTTTGCTGTCCGCTGAAAGGTCAATCAGTGGAAGAAACACACTGCTAAAATTGGGGATGAAATTCCATTAAAAAACACTCAATCCCAGGAATCATAGCACTGCCCTCTTTGCTGCTGGGATGTAAGACTCCCCAATAACATTTGTTTTCACATCCCATGGGCCATCTGTCCATGTCCAATGACATGGCCCAGGAATGCAAGTTGGCCTTTTACAAACTCACCCTTAGCCAGGTTTATCACCAAGCCCGCCTCTGAAAGTCAATCAAACTGTTCCGATAAATGCTGCAAATGTTCCTTCCATGTGTGCCTAAAAATCACCAGGTCGTCGATATATAGCACACAATTGGGTAATCCAGAAATGACTTTATTGATTCGTCTTTGAAATGTGGCTGGTGGATTTTCAGACCAAATGGCATGACTTCAAACTGCTTTAGCTCATTCTGTGTTACAGAAACTGAAACTGTCTTCACTCATAAAGGTACCTGCCATGTAACTGAGTAGGTCCAACTTAGAAGACTATGTTCCGTGTCTCATCTTCTCAATATAGTCTTCCAAATGTGGAATAGGTTATGACTTTGCAATAGGCTACACATAATCGTTGGGTACCACCTGGTTTTGGCACCATTACTATGAGTGAGCTCCAGTTACTGATGTTGTCTTTCAACGTGCATTCAATTTTTATTTGAATATGTGCCAACTTCAAAGGACATGTCAATAAGGATGTTGCTTAATTGGAACAGCATTTTCTGGATTGGAATCATGCATAATTTAATTAGTGCTTCCCAGCTATGTCTCTCTATGTGATTGGAATAACTCTTTCAGGCCACTTTGAATTTCCTCTGAAAGATAACTCAATAATTTATCCCAGTTTTTGAGAGCTTCTTCACTGTCTAATTTGAGGAATGCCCAATTCAGAACAATCTGATCTTAGTTCTACAATCATTCACCTTATTCAATTTCCTTTCAATTTGATCAGGTCCACTAAAACTTGCCTGTAAACGTTCGCTTACCATTGGAAATAACACTACCACTTTATCTCCACTAGCAACATTGCAATTTTTTGATTTCTTGTCTACTTTCTCTTTCATTACATTCTGAGCTACTTTCAAATGTTGTCGAGCCAACTCACTTGCTCTCTACACTAAAATCTGACACATCGTCGAATTGTATGGACTCAAGACTCTGACTCATCAATTTTCAATTAATTCATTTCAGTGGTCTTCTCAACTTAAGCCCAAAACTAATTCAAATGAACTGAATTTGATAGATTCATTTGGTGCACCCCAAATTGCAAAAAAAGTACAAATAGAATTCCTTTATCCCAATCCTCTGGATAGTCTTGATGATAAGCCTTCAACATGGTCTTTAAAGTTTGATGCCACCGTTCTAATGCTCCTTTTGATTCTGGATGGTATTGAGTGGTTTTGAATTGTTTTATTCCCAAACACCTTTACTGGTCAGAACACTGAATATGGGAGTTGGGAGGTCATGTTGTGGCTCTACAGGACATTGGTCAGGCCACTTTTGGAATATGGCATGGAAGAAGGATTTTGTGAAACTTGCAAGGACTCAGAAAAGATTTATAAGGATGTTGCTAGGGCTGTGGGATTTGAGCTACAGGGAGAAGCTGAATAGACTGAGGTTGTTTTCCTTGGAGTGTCAGATGCTGACGGGTAACATTATAGAGGTTTATAAAATCATGAGGGACATGGATAGGATAAATAGACAAGGTCTTTTCCCTGGAATGGGAGAGTCCAGAACTAGAGGGCATTGGCTTACGGTGAGAGGGGAAAGATATAAAAGGGGCCTAAAGGGCAACTTTTTCATGCAGAGGTTGGTGTATATATGGAATGAGCTGCTGGAGGAAGTCGTGGAGGCTGGTAAAATTGTAGCTTTTAAAAGGCATTTGGAGGGGTATATGAACAGGAAGGATTTAGAGGGATATGGGCCAAGTGCTGGCAAATATGACTAGATTAGGTTGTCTATCTGGTCGGTAAGGACGATTTGGACTGAAGAGTCTGTTTCTGTGCTGTACATCCCTATGAATCTATCCATAACATCCTTGAATGCTTTGGATGTAAATGTGACCCTGATTATATCTCTGCGGGTAGTCCATATCTCGTAAAGAATTTGAGTAACTCTTCCACAATCCTTTTGACTGAGATACTGCAGAATGGAATTATATCTGATAAATCTAGTAAACTCATTCATTATGGTGAATAAACACTGATGCCCATTTTATGTTTAAATTAGGGGTCCTATGGAACCAACATAAAAGGTTCCTCAAACATGGAAATGGGCATCAAGGGTGCTGGTTTTATTACTGCTTGAGATTATCCAATTACCTGACACCAATGACATGTCTGACAATATTCACCACATCCTTATGCAGTCCAGGCCAATAAAAATGTTTCTGTGTTTTGGCTTGTGATGTCCTAACTCCCATGTGACTTCCTCCTGGTAATTCATGTGCTACCCACAACACCTCCTTTCTGTAACCCACTGGCAATACAATCTGATGGACTTCTGTCCACTTCCCTTCCGCCTGAATATGTGATGGTCTCCATTTCCTCACCAAGAAGTCATTGTTCTGGTACTAACATTCTGGGATACACTCAGATTCTCCTTCTACATATGTATTTTGATACAGCTGCTTTAATTTTTCATCTTTCTGTTGTAATTCATTTACTTTCTCTGAACTAAAGATATCCACTTCATCTTCCACCTGTTCCTGTTTGTTCTCAACCATTTGATCAGACGTAGGCTTTGATAATTGAACCTCAACTTCCTTGTCTTCATGTTTGATTTCTCCTCCTGCTTCCACCTGTGGTTTTGTGACCTTCTTACCATACAGTCAGAAAACATCCCAGGTATCCTTCCCGGAACACCTCAGTTGCCTGATATTCTACTGGCTTTTCAACTGCTGTAGGCATCACTCTCACCTGTGATCCAGCTGTAACATGACCAAGGATAAATTGCATTCCTGGAACTGAGAATTTCTCGATTACTCCTCCCACCACTTTGCCACTTTTTCCTGGACTTTCCAACCTCACTTTAAATCATGAAACACTGCATTTCTCATCCTGAATTCCATATATAACCACTTTTCTTGGCAATGTGCCTTGTGAATACATATCCCCTCATCTCTCCCTATCAAAAATTGACTTTCTCCCAAAGCACCGAAAATTTTAATTTTTTTACCCACTCCTGCTGCCATACATCAGTAAACGTTACCCTCACAAGTAAAGTCTTTATAAAGAGATCTGGCATTCTCTTCTCAACCAACCTCTTTCACAGCTTTTTTTTTTAGCTTCCACTGCACTTTCCTTTCCCACAATAACAATATTCACTGGTTTATCCTGTTTTCCAACATCCACCTTCCCAGTGCTTCACCTGTACCAGCAGTATTGTGACTTGATATGGCCTACTTTGTTGCAGGGAAAACACTGGAGCATTTTTACTTCTGTTTCCCCCATCATGGGGTTCCTTTCCACCCTCTGGCAAGCTATCTTTACTATCTTCAATGAGATCTGCTTTCCCTTACCACCTGAGGATTTCTCTTTTCCCCAATTGCTATCCTTCACAGATTGAGATTGATGTCGGAAGCCAAATTTTGATTTATGAACCAACACATAATCACCTGCCATTTCATCTGCTGATCTTACAGTTTTAAATCTCTGCTTTTCCACGTCAGTTCTCAGTGCTTCAGGAAGTGAATTTTTGAACTCCTCCAAAATAATTGTCTCTCTAAGAGTCTCATATTTTTGCTGCATTTTCAATGCTTTTATCAATCTTTCAAAATTATGGTGTCTGATCCTTTCAAACACAATGTATGTTTGACCAGGGTCCCTCCTTGGATTCCTGAAACGTTGAATGTAGGCATCTGATCTTAGCTCATATTTTTCACCTCATTACCCTCACAAGATAGTTCACTTGCTTTACATACAAACTTTGTTTGAATCAACAATACCCACATGGTCACTGACCATTTCATTTGTTCAGCCATTTTCTGAAATGTAATGAAAAAAATCTTCTGCATCCTTCTTGTTGAACGTTGGTGATGCTTGAACATATTGAAACAGATCCCTACCAGCCCTTTAGCTCGGATGGGATTGCTCTCCGTCCCTGTCCTCATTATTATTCCTACTTTCACCTTTACCTCCACCATTTTAACTTGACTTTGTGCTTTCAGTTCCAACCACTGAAGTTCAAAACTTGCCTCTTTCTCAGATTCTGCTCTCTCTCTCTCTCTCTCTCTCTCCCCCTTTCTTCTGTTCGGGACTTGCTCTCCTTTTTCTTTTTCTGCTGCTTTTAATCATAATTCGAGCTGTTTCATTTCATTCTCTCTTTATTTTTGTTCTGCCCGGGCTATTCTTTCCTTTAATTTTGCCTCTAACCCAAGCTGCTTCATTTGCAATTACATTTTAACCATTTCCAAAGATTCTGATGGTGTTCCTGGCAATTGTAAATGCTGCGTGATTGCCACAAATATCTCCCCTTTCCTCACAGACACCGGCAACCCCAACTCCAGCTGGTTTGCCAATTCTGAAAGTTTTGCCTTGCTCAACGGTCAAAGTAACTTTCTCCAGCCCTAAGAAACTCTTCATGACTGAAAGAGCCATTATTACAACAAGGCCCACCCAGTTTAAACTAATTGAATTCAACACCCAAAACAAAAGACACTAACACTTACCACCCGCTACCTTTGAGTACAATAATCCGAAACCCAATGTGGAATTAGAGATTTTGATCCTAATAGGAGTCCCCAATCTGCTATGGACCAGAGTAAACCCCCACAAAACATTCAGAACACAGTCTCACCCTCACTTGTTCTTCTTTTAAAGGGACATGCAAGGCATTGTGTTCTGGATACAGTTCGGTTGGTCAAACGACCAGATTTGAAGCAAGCACATTTTATTCATACACTATATAGTTAAAATACAATAAAAGTAAGAGGCAATTAGAAAAACTTTATTGGAAAACTTAACAGGGACAAGGTAGGACTAATAAATTAAACTGCATTTATTTCAATGCAAGGGGCCTAACAGGGAAGGCAGATGAACTCAGGGCATGGTTAGGAAAATGGGACTGGGATATCATAGCAATTACAGAAACATGACTCAGGGATGGGCAGGACTGGCAGCTTAATGTTCCAGGATACAAATGCTACAGGAAGGATGGAAAGGGAGGCAAGAGAGGAGGGGGCGTGGCATTTTTGATAAAGGATGGCATTACAGCTGTGCTGAGGGAGGATATTCCCGGAAATACATCCAGGGAAGTTATTTGGGTGGAACTGAGAAATAAGAAAGGGATGATCACCTTATTGGGATTGTATTATAGACCGCCCAGTAGTCAAAGGGAAATTGAGAAACAAATTTGTAAGGAGATTTCATCTATCTGTAAGAATAATAGGGTAGTTATGGTTGGGGATTTTAACTTTCCAAACATCGACTGGGATTGCCGTAGTGTTAAAGGTTTAGATGGAGAGAAATTTCTTAAGTGCGTACAAGACAATTTTCTGATTCAGTATGTGGATGTACCTACTGGAGAAGGTGCAAAACTTGACCTACTCTTGGGAAATAAGGCAGGGCAGGTGACTAGGTGTCAGTGGGGGAGCCATTTGGGGCTAGCGACCATAATTCTATTTGTTTTAAAATGGTAATGGAAAAGGATAGACCATCTAAAAGTTGAAGTTCTAAATTGGAGAAAGGCCAATTTTGACGGTATTTGGCAAGAACTTTCGAAAGCTGATTGGAGGCAGATGTTCGCAGGTAAAGGGATGGCTGGAAAATGGGAAGCCTTCAGAAATGAGATAACAAGAATCCAGAGAAAATATATTCCTGTCAGAGTGAAAGGGAAGGCTGGTAGGTATAGGAAATGCTGGATGACTAAAGAAATTGAGGGTTTGGTTAAGAAAAAGAAGGAAGCATATGTCAGGTGTAGACAGGATAAAGAAAGTAGGAGTATACTTAAGAGGGAAATTAGGAAGGCAAAACGGGGACATAAGATAGCTTTGGCAAATAGAATTAAGAAGAATCCAAAGGGTTTTTTACAAATGTATTAAGGACAAAAGGGTAACTAGGGAGAGAATAGGGCCCCTCAAAGATCAGCAAGGCGGCCTTTGTGTGGAGCCACAGAAAATGGGGGAGATACTAAATGAATATTTTGCATCAGTATTTACTGTGGAAAAGGATATGGAAGATATAGATTGTAGGGAAATAGATGGTGACATCTTGCAAAATGTCCAGATTTCAGAGGAGGAAGTGTTGGATGTCTTGAAGCGGTTAAAGGTGGGCCTGATCAGGTGTACCCGAGAACTCTGTGGGAAGCTAGAGAAGTGATTGCTGGGCCTCTTGCTGAGATATTTGTATCATCGATAGTCACAGGTGAGGTGCTGGAAGACTGGAGGTTGGCAAACGTGGTGCCACTGTTTAAGAAGGGCGGTAAAGACAAGCCAGGGAACTATAGACCAGTGAGACTGACCTCAGTGGTGGGCAAGTTGTTGGAGGGAATCCTGAGGGACAGGATGTACATGTATTTGGAAAGGCAAAGACTGATTCGGGATAGTCAACATGGCTTTGTGCGTGGGAGATCATGTCTCACAAACTTGATTGAGTTTTTTGAAGAAGTAACAAAGAAGATTGATGAGGTCGAGCAGTAGATGTGATCCATATGGACTTCAGTAAGGTGTTCGACAAGGTTCCCCATGGGAGACTGATTAGCAAGGTTAGATCTCATAGAATTCAGGGAGAATTAGCCATTTGGATACAGAACTGGATCAAAGGTAGAAGACAGAGGGTGGTGGTGGAGGGTTGTTTTTCAGACTGGAAGCCTATGACCAGTGGAGTGCCACAAGGATCAGTGCTGGACCCTCTACTTTTTGTCATTTACATAAATGATTTGGATGCGAGCATAAGAGGTACAGTTAGCAAGTTTGCAGATGACACCAAAATTGGAGGTGTAGTGGACAGCGAAGAGGGTTACCTCAGATTACAACAGGATCTGGACCAGATGGGCCAATGGGCTGAGAAGTGGCAGATGGAGTTTAATTCAGATAAATGCGATGTGCTGCATTTTTGGAAAGCAAATCTTAACAGGACTTGTTCACTTAATGGTAAGGTCCTAGGGAGTGTTGCTGAACAAAGAGACCTATTAGTGCAGGTTCATAGTTCCTTGAAAGTAGAGTCGCAGGTAGATAGGATAGTGAAGAAGGTGTTTGGTATGCTTTCCTTTATTGGTCAGAGTATTGAGTATAGGAGTTGGGAGATCATGTTGCGGCTGTACAGGACATTGGTTAGGCCACTGTTGGAATATTGCGTGCAATTCTGGTCTCCTTCCTATCAGAAAGATGTTGTGAAACTTGAAAGGGTTCAGAAAAGATTTACAAGGATGTTGCCAGGATTGGAGGATCTGAGCTACAGGGAGAGGCTGAATAGGCTGGGGCTGTTTTCCCTGGAGCGTCAGAGGCTGAGAGGTGACCTAATAGAGTTTTACAAAATTATGATGGGCATGGATAGGATAAATAGACAAAGTCTTTTCCTTGGGGTCGGGGAGTCCAGAACTAGAGGGCATAGGTTTAGGGTGAGAGGGGAAAGATATAAAAGAGACCGAAGGGGCAATATTTTCATGCAGAGGATGGTACGTGTGTGGAATGAGCTGCCAGAGGATGTGGTGGAGGCTGGTACAATTGCAACATTTAAGAGGCATTTGGATGGGTATATGAATAGGATGGGTTTAGAGGGATATGGGCTGGGTGCTGGCAGGTGGGACTAGATTGGGTTGGGTTATCAGGTCGGCATGGACGGGTTGGACCGAAGGGTCTGTTTCCATGCTGTACATCTCTATGACTCTATGACTCTACTAAAAAGTAACTGTTGTAATATCGTAACACCCCATAAACACACCCTTGGCAACAGGTAAGTTCAGAAAAACAGATTGTCTCACGTGCAACTCCAGCAGCAGGAAGGAAAAACATCAAGAGAACACTCAGTGAGTGAATGAAGCTGGGAGAGACAACCTGCAAGTTCCATACTCTGTTGACACCTGAGCAACAACTGCTGAAAGTTAAAACTAAAATCCGGATTCTGTGGGAGTTTGATCACACCCATTCAGGCTGCTTCTATTGTCCCAACTTTTAAAACTGAATGAGCTCTATCTTAAAACATCTTTAAGCTTAGTACAAAAATTCCATGTCTCAGAAATTTCAGGAACAGGTCATTCTGCTATAATGTGCGTTTTGTTAACATAAATTAACTGTAACATAATTGATGAATTGGTGACACTGTTTCTAAAGCATGAACATTTAAAATGTGTGTTGGCTGTAGTGCAATTACATCACCAACACTTTAAGCACTGTTCCCAAAGCTCAATTTTTCAAAAATGCAGGGTTGTACAATAGCACAACTATTGTCTTAGAGAAAAACTACCTGTTCTTCACGACATTATTTCCTCCTGCATCTGAGAAGCAAATTACAACACCACCACAGGCAGGAGGCTGTAACTACAAATGTGACATGTTTAAATTCGAAAGTTGGCTCAGAAATTCAAACAATGTGGGGATGATGAGAACATGTGAGGCAATCTTTGAGTCAACAATTTTGAATCAATATGGAGTTGAACTGATATTTATCTACAGATCACCTGAGTATTTCATTCCACTTTGGATGGCACAGTGGCTCAGTGATTAGCACTTCTACCTCCCAGCACCAGGGTCCTAGGTTCGATTCCCGCCTGTCTGTGTGGAATTTGCACATTCTCCCTGTGTCTGCGTGGGTTTCCTCTGGGTTCCTCCCACAATCCAAAGATGTGCAGGTCAGGTGAATTGGCCATGCTAAATTGCCCACAGTGTTAGATGCGTTAGTCAGGGGTAAATATAGGGTAGGGGAATGGGTTTAGGTGGGTTTCTCTTCGGAGGAGTGGTGTGGACTTGTTGGGCTGAAGGGCCTGTTTCCACACTGTAGCGAATCTAATCTAATCCAATAAAGGTAAAGTTGTTCATTACCAACAAGCTTGTTGCAATTTCTTCCTGTTTGCACAAGATGCAACATTCAGAAAGCATGTTCAGGTCTGAGTGAAGTCACGCTTCTGTTCAGGACTACTCAACCACGTTGGCAGCACTTCATTTTGGGTAAGACAGGGTCACACAACAGCACTGGGGAAGCAGAAAGGCTGAGGAAAAGGAGAAGCTTTTGTTTGGGGTTTCTGTCTGTACACTAAGAAGCACACGCACTGAAGTTTAATTCTATTCCATTTGCTGAAGACATTCTGCTGGTAAATTGCTGTTTATAGAGTCATAGAGATGTACAGCATGGAACAGACCCTTCGGTCCAACCCATCCATGCCGACCAGATATCCCAACCCAATCTAGTCCCACCTGCCAGCACCCAGCCCATATCCCTCCAAACCCTTCCTACTCATATACCCATCCAAATGCCCCTTAAATGTTTGTGCTGAGTACAGAACAAGAGCTTTATAAATCAAGCTGTCAAGGACAAAGGCAAGGAAGTTACGCTGAGTTTATAAAGCTCTGCTTAGTTTACAAAGTCAGCATTGTGTCCAGGTCTGGTCAGTGCACTTCAGGATGGATGTGAGAGTCTTTGAGAGGATATGGAAGAGATTTCCCTGAACAGCTCCAATGATTTCAGTGACAGGGTTCATTTGGGGAAGCTGGGGCTGTTCTTCTCAGAGCGATGGTGACTGGGGGTAAATCTGACTGATGAGGAAGAGATGGGGCCAGGTTTAGATCAGGGAGACAAAGGAAAGGTGTTCCCATTGCTGATGATACAAGGACTAGGGGAGACATATTGAAGATTCAGGGTGGGATAGACAGAACAGGGTTGTGAGGAAGGACTGTTATACACTGTGAGTGATAATGATCTGGATCTCACTGCCTACAAGGTGGGGTGGAAGGGAAGATGCTCACTGATTTCAAACAGAATTTGGATGAATATTTGTGGGAAATAAACTCTCAGAACAATGAGGAGAGAGTGGGGAAATGGCACTGACTGCATAACTGTACAGAGACAGCTGGCATAGCTCAATGGACTGAATGGCTACCTGAGAATTCTATGGCTCTCAGACAATCCGAACCATTGCCCTTAACCGAACATCCCATGGGATTCGGTTGCACTGATAAAGCTTGAAGCAGCCTTTCAGCTTCCTTTAACTGTTTGCCCCTGACAGACACAAACACCAGCAACAGTGAGAACAACAGCTACAGTGAATATCCCAGCTCGTATTCCCAGGATCAGGATCACATCCAGATTCTCTCCTCTGCTACCTAGAAAACACAGAGAAAGAATTAATCACTTCCTGTCTGTGTTCAATCTCTCTCAAGCTCCACTTCACTACAACTGTGGCAGTGATGCAGTGAGAATGTCACTGGGTGAGCAATTCAGAATCCAAAGCTAATGTTCTGAGAACTTTGGTTCACATTACATTGTTACAGATGGTGAAATTTAAACGTAATTAAAGATCTATAATTAAAACGTTTGCCTAATTAAGACCATATAACCACTGCTGATTGTTGTAAAAATCCATCTGGTTCACTAATGCCCTTCAATCTACCAAAATTGTACCCGGCCTATCCTGCATGTGGGGCCTACAGCAATTTGACCGACTCTGAACTGCCTTCCAAACCAGAAAAGCCACTGGGATGAAATATAAAATGTGTCTTTCTGAGCAACTAATGGTTTCTCAGAGACACCAAAGTGTCCAAGATCTTTTCACTGTGAACTTGCTGCGAGTGCCATTCTGACCTTCCACTTTAGTGGGGAGACGATGGTCTAGTGTTAATATCTCTACAGGAATCGTCCAGAGAGCGCGGTGTTGTCTGGAGATTGCAGATTGGATCCGTCATAGCAGATGGTGGAATGTGAATTAATTTAAAAATCTGGAATTCAGGGTCCAATGATAACCATGAAATCATTGAAGATTGTCAGCAAAACCCATCTGGTTCACTGATGTCCGTCAGGGAAGGGCAGTGCTGACATTATCAGGTCTGACTTACAGGAATGAATCTACTGAATGAATCAAATCAAAGTGTGGGATATTGGAGACAGTGCAAGTTTGTCCTGTTCGATTCCCTGTCAGAGGTTTCTCTCTTTTCTGCACGCAGGATCATGCTGTTGCAGATTGTTGTAGAAAAATCTGGAAACGTTTTTCACAGAGTGTGAAATCTATCTCAATCTCATGTAAAGAAGCCATGATCTCAACAGATCACAATTACAGATTCCAATAAATAGTTTCAGACATTACCCAGAGACGGGGGGGATCTACCACAGGGGAGCCTGTGAGAACCCTCCCCATCTTTGGCACCTCAACCCATTCAATAACCCTCATTATCTCTAAACTCGTCCAGCCCCTGTACCCATCATTATCTCTGTAACCTCCTCCAGTCCCTCCAACTCCTCCCTATCTGTCACCTCCTCCTTTCGTACATCCCTCTTCATCTCTGTAACCTCCCCCAAACGCTACAGACCTCCCGCTGTCTGTAAATCCCTTCAGCTCCTGTACCACTCACTATCTTGTCACCTCCTCCAGCTCCTGCACCCTTATCTCTGTAACCACCTCCTGCCCAAACCCCTCCCTAACTCTTTAACTTCCTCCCACCCCTACACCCGTACTATTTCAGTAATGCCCCCAGCCACTACACTCCTCCCTATCTCTGTACTATCCTCCTGCCCCTACACCCCTCCCTATCCGTTACCCACTCCTGCACTGACACCCCTCCCTATCTCTGTACCATCTTCCTGCCCCAAACTCCTTCCTATCACTTAAATCTCCTCCCGCCCCATACCGATCACACTCTCTGTAATCTCCTCCAGGCATTACACCTATCCCTGTCTCTGAAACCTCCTTCTGTCCCAACACTCATCACTATCTCTGTACGGTCTTCAGCCCTAAGCCCTCTCCCTATCTCTGTAACCTCGTCCTGCACCCGTCCCTAGCTCTATAATCTCCACCTGCCCCTACACTCGTCACTATCTCTGAAAGCCTGTCCAACCCTTACACCCCCTCCCTATCTCTGTAACCCCCTCTAGCCCCTACACCCCCTCCCTATCTCTGTAACCTCCTCCAGCCCCTACACCCCCTTCCTATCTCTGTAACCCACCTCGCCCCTACACCCGCTCCCCATCTCTGTAACCTCCTCAAGCCCCTACACTCGTCCCATCTCTCTGATCTCCTCCAGCCCCTACACTCGTCCCTATCTCTGAACGCCTGTCCAGCCCTTACACCTCTCCCTATCTCTGTAACCTCCTCCAGCTGCTACACCCCCTCCCTGTCTCTGTAAACTCCTCCAGCCCCTACACTCGTCGCTATCTCTGTATTTTTGCCTAGTCCTAACACCTCTCCCTATCCCTGTTACCTCCTCCAGTCAAATGTTTTGTCGGAGCAGCAGCTGGAGAGGAGCAGAAAGGTTGGAGCCTTCACTCTGTCCAGAGGCAGGTCTCCTGAGGTGACCTCACAATTTAAAAATTAGCTCAGGGAAAGAGGATTGGTTGTCTTGGAACCAATTTTCGGGACTCAGAGTAAAAACTGTCGGGAGACAGAATGTAAAGTCCTTATGCTTGTCCCTTGTCATTCTTTAGGAATAGAGAAAGCACAAGAAATCCGATTTGTTGAGTAATGGGTAAGGTTGGGTAGTTTATTCCTAGTTTATTGTTTGTACTTGCTAAGGAGAACTCGGCACTGCGGAATGCTCCTCCCGCAATAATGTGTGAAATCAAAGACACTTCCAGTCTCCTTGGTGACCATGTATTCAAGAAGTATATTCAGCTGCAGCTCCTGATTTGGCACAAGGAGCTGATGCAGCTGCAGATGGAGTCATGATGGAGCATCCATGACGCTGAGGACATTGTGGACAGCACATATACTGAGCTGTTGCACCATACGTAAGAGGTACACAGGCAGAAAGGTCAAGAAGACTATGGTCAGGTCATGCACGGGTTCCCTGTGGCCATTCCCTCACAAACAGATATAGCGTGCTGGATAGTGTTGTGGGGGGTGGCCTATCAGGGGAAAGTTGTGGTGTCTCAGTTGGCTCTGCTGCACACCACCGGAGGAACAAGACTGGGTGATCTTCAGTGAGAGGAGTCGATTGAAAGAGGAACTGACAAGCAGTTCTGTGACCACAAATGGAACTCTCGAGTGGAATGTTATCTCGTTGGTCAGAGATGTTCCAGAGTAGCTGCCAGGCATTCTGAAGGGGGAGGGTGAACAGCCAGCTGTTGTGGTACATGTCTGTACCAAAGACTCAGGTAAAAAATGAAATGTGATCTGGTAACAGGAATTGAGAGAGTTAGGGAATAGTCTCACACAAAAGACAGACAAACAGACAAACTAACTGCGTTCATGGATACATAAAAGAAAATATCATCATTGGCCAGATTACTGAAACCATTTTCATGTTGCATTGTTTCACAGGTAAGAATGGGGCTGCTTTTGCAAAACACTGTTTAGGGTCACCTTCTCAGTTTTCCCAGGTAAAGGCAGCAAGTCTTTGAACTCAGCTTTCTACTCTTGGCCTCCCAAAAGCCTGCGTGACAGAGAGCTTTCAAACCTTCATGCTGCCTTTGTTAGCAGCCAAGCTCATCTCCCCAGAAAACAGTTCTGGTTCTGCCCTGACAGTCTGATTGCCTCTTCCTGTGGTCTCAACAAATGCTGTCTGCTTCAACATAGGGCCTCTTTCAGACTCGCTGGAACCAATTTCCAAATACGGACCTCGTTACTATCCACTTTCTGCTATCTGTTTAAACACAATACCCTTCACTTTATCTGTTGGAATTCCTTGAACCAAGAATCAGCCTGCAATTAGCCTCCAGGCCTGGCCTCACAAACAAACAGATGCTTGTTGATCTGCTATCTTCCTTTTACCACAAGCTGTCCCAAATTCCACAGTTCATTTTCAGCTCATACTTCCCAGTTCACAACTCTGACCATAATTGATAAAACAATAAAAGCAGAAACAATGAAAAATCAGTGAGAGTTCTAACATTAGTTACTTCCTTTATTATCTGAGGCTGCATCCCATCAGGTCCAGGGGACTTATTGACCTTTTCTCTCACTAGTTTCCCTGGTTCATTTCATTCAGTAAGAGTTATGGGATTTATTTCCTTCCCTTGGTTATTTCAGAATTCACTGGAATAGAGTGGGATCACCTCTTATTTCATACTGTTCAGGGATGTACAGGTTAGGGTGGATTGGCCATCTGAAATTGTCCCACAGTGAGCACGATGTGCAGGTTAGGGTGGATTTGCCAGGCTAAATTGCCCTATACTGTCCAAGGACGCACAGGCAAGGTGACGGAGCCAATGAAATGTGGGGTTATGGGGCGAGGCTGTATCTGGGATACTCATCAGAGGGTCACTGTGGGCCTGATGGGCTGAATGGACTCTTTACACCCTGCAGTTATTCTATGATTGATTGTATTTCTTCTCTGCCCCACATTCCAGGATTCAATTTGGTGAATGTGCTGACTCTAAGATAAGGAAATCCTTCCTCAGCTGAGGTGACTCAAGCTGTAAACTGTCAATACCTCCCAGCTGTCATTTGAGGCACTTTGCAACTGACAAATGGCCACAAAATGAAGCACTTCTTAAGATTTCCATCATTCTGCCTACATTGGGTCATATCCACGGGACCCATGTTGTCCTGGGAGTATAGCTGAAAATGTGTTGCTGGAAAAGCGCAGCAGGTTAGGCAGCATCCAGGGAACAGGAGAATCGACGTTTCGGGCATAAGCCCTTCTTCAGGAATGAGGCCTGGGAGTATAGCAATGTTAACACTGAGGCCTGTGCTGAACACTCACAGGGGGGTCAGAGGACAATATCAGGGCTGCTTACTTACTCACAACCTCTATCCTGCGACCCTCCGACCTGTTCACACCGACCGTGTTTCCCGCCTCACAGGAGTACACACCCTCCTGTTTGTGAGTGATTCTGTACAAGGTCAGGTCTCTCTCAGATGATTCCAGAGGCTCAGTCTCCTCTCCCTGTCTCCGTTCCCACTTGGACCAGCTGGTTGGGGGGTTGCTGTCGCTGGTGCAGCTCAGGGTGACAGTGTCACCTTCGTGTATCGCACTGTCCGATGGAGAGACCGACACTTTCATGTTCTGAGGGGCATCTGACAGAAAGGGACAAGACTCTCAGTGAGAGACAGCATTACTTGAGCACCGCTCACTAAGGGAGACATTGCAAGGAGTGAAGTCACAGGAAAATCAGTCACAGATCCCACAGGGCAGATAAATGGGCAGTTTTCAGTTAAAGGGCTCAGTTTATAAGGAAGAAAGAGAAAAGGAAGTTAAAACGGTTTAGGGACAGAATGCCAAAGGTCAGGGTCACAAAGGGGAGAGCGATGAGTTTCGGGAAGTACTCAAGAGGCTGAAACTGGAGGAGGTGACAGAGATAGGGAGGGACTGGAAGGACATTACAGAGACAGGTATGTGTGATAGAGGGATTTGAGAGCTAAGAATAGGAAGTTTCTAATAGATATGTGCTGCACTGGGGATAAATGCAAGAGAGGGAGTGAAAGGAGGGTGACTGGGGAAAGGGACTCGGTGTGAGTTCAGAGACTGGGGGCAACGATGTTTTGGATAAATAGCTCTCATGCAGTGAGTCGTGACAGAGACAGGGGAGTTTACATCGGGAAAAGCTCAACCTGGGAATGTCACTCACAGAGCACCTCGATCCTGAAGCTCTTTGAAGTTTGTCTTCCAATAACATTTTCCGCTTTGCAGTAATAATCTCCAGATTCCGTTGGGGTGATGGAGCGAATGGTCAGGATGTTCCCTGTCCCCTTGTTAGCTGCTGTGTTCACATTGTCCTTATGGGGAGAAAGTGAGGTCTGCAGATGCTGGAGATCAGAGATGGAAATGTGTTGCTGGAAAAGCGCAGCAGGTCAGGCAGCATCTAGGGAACAGGAGAATCGACGTTTCTGAAGAAGGGCTAATGCCCGAAACGTCGATTCTCCTGTTCCCTAGATGCTGCCTGACCTGCTGCGCTTTTCCAGCAACACATTTCCATCTCACATTGTCCTTATACCAGGTGTAGCGAGCTCCTGGATTACTCCTGGAGTTACAGGCCAAGGTAACCTTGTCTCCCTCCTTCACCTCTCCCTGTGGCTCATTGCGAACAATGGTAACATCTCCAGGACCATCTACAAGAGGAATTACAGCTCGATTCAGGTCAGGGAGAGGGATAAAGCTGTGGAACATCATAGAACATTCTCCCAAATCCCTGAATAAATGCTGCCCCTGAGCACTGACATCATTTCAGAAAAGGACCACCAGAATTCCTCATATCCTGAAAGAGGCCATTCATCCCCTCTTCTCCATGCTAGAATGTCTCATTCCCAAGTTAACCCTCCTTTGTCATCCCTGACAATACCCACTGTAGTGTGGAGACCAGAGATCTAAACACAGTGCTCCAAGTGTGGTCTGGGGCCTATTTTCTGGTTGTCCCACACCCTCTTTACTTACACTCTACATTAATGTGTTTGGGTGTAGAATCCCAGGAGCTGACAGAATTCCATGCTGTACAGATGTAGCTACAAGATGCATCATTCCTGGTGGGTTGAATCCTAATCGTGTCGGTATTTTCTCGCAGGTGTCTCCGGTGTCTGTTGCACATTTTACTCCAGCTGTAGGCATGAACCGGGGGGTTGGCCTCACTTCGACACATTAACCTGATCTCGGTCCCCTCCTTCACTGTATCCTCAGAAATAATCTCCACGTTTCTCGGTCCATCTGTGGGGAGAGACAGAGTGAGAGAGAAGTGATTCTGAGATTTCAGAATCCCTCACATATCCAGGTTCACAGGAGACATGGGGTCTCCGAGGGGTGGGGTGGGGCAACATCAGAAAGATTACTGATCAGAAATGAAACCATGAAAAGTGACAAAAAAGAGGCAACAACACAATATCTGAATTTATGTAGAGCCTGCTGAAGAAGATGTTGCATTGAAAAGGGTGAAACAGTAATGTGACTGCCAGTTGCTTCAACAACATCAGGAGAACAGGTTGGCGTTCCTGAATGTCTGGGAGGAAAGAGAGAGATGGAGGGGTGAAGCGAGGGAATATCTGAGCTCAGCGTCGGAGGCAGCCGATAGCAGAGCCGGTGGTGGGATTCAGGCGCTACTCTCGAGGCCAGGACTCAAGGAGGTTACAGAGATAGTGGGGGTATAGGGACTGAGGGGCTTATAGAGATAGGGAGGGATGTAGGGGCTGTAGGGGGTTGCAGAGATAGGGAGGGGTGTAGGGGCCGGAGTGGGTTACAGAGATAGAGAGGGGGTGCAGGAGCTGGAGGATGTTACAGAGATAGGGAGGAGGCGGAGGGGATAGAGGACATTACAGAGATAGGGAAGGTGTGGAAGGGATGGAGGAGTTTACAGAGATAGGGAGGGGGTGTAGGGATTGGAGGAGGTTACAGAGATAGGGAGGAGGTGTAGGGGTTGGAGGAGGTTACAGAGATAGAGAGGGATATGAAGTGTTAGCTCAGTATAATGTGAGAGTTTGTTGGTGAGTGGGACTCTCGCACTGATGACACTCACACTGAATATCCAGTCGTATGGGATCAGATTCCTTTTCACCCACGGAGTTTCTCCCTCCAACAGTGCCCACTCCCTCAGCACTGACCCTCAGACAGTAGGGCACACCCTCAGCACTGATCCTCAGGCAGTACGGCACACCCTCAGCACTGACCCTCAGACAGTACGGCACTCCCTCAGCACTGACCCTCCAACAATGCGGCATTCCCTCAGCACTGACCCTCCGACAGTGCGGCACTCCCTCAGCACTGACCCTCCGACAGTGCGGCACTCCCTCAGCACGGACCCTCCGACAGTGCGGCACTCCCTCAGCATGGACCCTCGACAATGCGGCACTCCCTCAGCACTGACCCTCCGACAGTGCCCACTCCCTCAGCACTGACCCTCCGACAGTGCGGCACTCCCTCAGCACTGACCCTCCGACAGTGCGGCAATCCCTCAGCACTGACCCTCTGACAGTGCCCACTCCCTCAGCACTGACCCTCCGACAGTGCGACACTCCCTCAGCACTGACCCTCCGACAGTGCAGCACTCCCTCAGCACTGACCCTCTGACCCACTGACCTTTGTTCTTGTTGCACTGCCTCAGGAGGTAGTGCTTGATAATTGTTCATTTAATTAGTAACTGGGTGATTTGATGCTGGTAAATAAAAAATCCACAGGGGTGCAATGTGCCCTTGAACGGTTAACGTACAGAAGCTGTTTGACCAGGTTTGGAAATACGAGATGAATGAATTAGATTACAGTACATTACAGTGTGGAAACAGGCCCTTTGGCCCAACAAGTCCACACCGACCCGCCGAAGCGCAATCCACCCATACCCCTACATTTACCCCTGACCTAACACTACGGGCAATTTAGCATGGCCAATTCACCTGACCTGCACATCTTTGGACGGTGGGAGGAAACCGGAGCACCCGGAGGAAACCCATGCAGACACGGGGAGAACGTGCAAACTTCACACAGTCAGTCGCTTGAGACGGGAATTGAACCCGGGTCTCAGGCGCTGTGAGGCAGCAGTGCTAACCACTGTGCCACCGTGCCACCCACGTGCCACCGTGCCGCCCCCGAATTCAGGAGCTGTGTTTCTGGGGATACTCACACTGCACTCTGATGGTGATGTTGTGTGATCTCCCTGTCCCAACGTTGTTTTTAACCTCACACTGATAATCCCCACTGTCGTCCGTGCTGATGCTTTCAAACAGCAGTATCTGCCCGCTGACTGGCTTGTTCTGTGTGAGTCTGTACCAGCTGTACCCTGAGACTGCAGGGTCACTGCTCTGACTGGTACAGCTAATATTCACAGTGTCCCGCTCATTCACAGACGTTAAATCTTTCTTATCGTCACCATTCACACTGTGTGAAATCTGAAAATCTCTCGGTTTATCTGAAACAGAGGTTTGTTACCAATCCAGTTAATGTTGACATGGTGGGAAATGTTTTACGGATGGTGTTGTCACTGAACTTTCCATTCGGCCCCTCTGCTCCATGCTAGGGTTTCTGTTCGAGATCAGCTTCCTCAGCACGTCATCTTCATCTCCCTCTCTCCCTCGTGTGTTTAACCAGCTTCCCCTGCACCAATGCATGGAAAGGATTCACTTCCACAGAGAGTTATCGGAGTGAGTCCCACATGCCCTGCCCTCCAACTCCCTGTGGGAGTGAGTGTCACATTCCTCCCCTCCAACTCCCTGTGAGAGTGAGTCCCACATTCCTCCGCTCCAACACCCTGTGGGAGTGAGTCCCACATGCCCTGCCCTCCAACTCCCTGTGGGAGTGAGTCCCACATTCCTCCCCTCCAACTCCCTGTGGGAGTGAGTCCCACATGCCCTGCCCTCCAACTCCCTGTGGGAGTGAGTCCCACATTCCTCCCCTCTAACTCCCTGTGAGAGTGAGTCTCACATTCCTCCCCTCCAACTCCCTGTGGGAGTGAGTCCCACATTCCCCCCCTCCAACTCCCTGTGGGAGTGAGTCCCACATTCCTCCCCTCCAACTCCCTGTGGGAGTGAGTCCCACATTCCTCCCCTCCAACTCCCTGTGGGAGTGAGTGTCACATTCCTCCCCTCCAACTCCCTGTGAGAGTGAGTCCCACATTCCTCCCCTCCAACTCCCTGTGGGAGTGAGTCCCACATTCCTCCCCTCCAACTCCCTGTGGGAGTGAGTCCCACATTCCTCCCCTCCAACTCCCTGTGAGAGTGAGTGTCACATTCCTCCCCTCCAACTCCCTGCGAGAGTGAGTCCCACATTCCTCCCCTCCAACTCCCTGTGGGAGTGAGTCCCACACACCTCTCCTCCAACTCCCTGTGGGAATGAGTCCCACATTCCCAGACCTCCAACTCCCTGTGGGAGTGAGTCCCACATTCCCAGACCTCCAACTCCCTGTGAGAGTGAGTCCCACATTCCCCCCCTCCAACTCCCTGTGGGAGTGAGTCCCACATTCCCCCCCTCCAACTCCCTGTGAGAGTGAGTCCCACATTCCTCCCCTCCAACTCCCTGTGGGAGTGAGTCCCACATTCCTCCCCTCCAACTCCCTGTGGGAGTGAGTGTCACATTCCTCCCCTCCAACTCCCTGTGAGAGTGAGTCCCACATTCCTCCCCTCCAACTCCCTGTGAGAGTGAGTCCCACATTCCTCCCCTCCAACTCCCTGTGAGAGTGAGTCCCACATTCCTCCCCTCCAACTCCCTGTGGGAGTGAGTCCCACATTCCTCCCCTCCAACTCCCTGTGGGAGTGAGTCCCACATTCCCAGACCTCCAACTCCTTGTGGGAGTGAGTCCCACATTCCTCCCCTCCAACTCCCTGTGAGAGTGAGTGTCACATTCCTCCCCTCCAACTCCCTGTGAGAGTGAGTCCCACATTCCTCCCCTCCAACTCCCTGTGGCAGTGAGTCCCACATTCCTCCCCTCCAACTCCCTGTGAGAGTGAGTCTCACATTCCTCCCCTCCAACTCCCTGTGAGAGTGAGTCCCACATTCCTCCCCTCCAACTCCCTGTGAGAGTGAGTCCCACATTCCCCTCCTCCAACTCCCTGTGGGAGTGAGTCCCACATTCCCAGACCTCCAACTCCCTGTGGGAGTGAGTCCCACATTCCCCCCCTCCAACTCCCTGTGAGAGTGAGTCCCACATTCCTCCCCTCCAACTCCCTGTGAGAGTGAGTCCCACATTCCTCCCCTCCAACTCCCTGTGAGAGTGAGTCCCACATTCCTCCCCTCCAATTCCCTGTGGGAGTGAGTGTCACATTCCGCCACTCCAACTCCCTGTGGGAGTGAGTCCCACATTCCCCCCCTCCAACTCCCTGTGGGAGTGAGTCCCACATTCCTCCCCTCCAACTCCCTGTGGGAGTGAGTCCCACATTCCTCCCCTCCAACTCCCTGTGGGAGTGAGTGTCACATTCCTCCCCTCCAACTCCCTGTGGGAGTGAGTCCCACATTCCTCCACTCCAACTCCCTGTGGGAGTGAGTCCCACATTCCTCCCCTCCAACTCCCTGTGAGAGTGAGTCCCACATTCCTCCCCACCAACTCCCTGTGGGAGTGAGTCCCACATTCCTCCCCTCCAACTCCCTGTGAGAGTGAGTCCCACATTCCTCCCCTCCAACTCCCTGTGGGAGTGAGTCCCACATTCCTCCCCTCCAACTCCCTGTGGGAGTGAGTCCCACATTCCCAGACCTCCAACTCCTTGTGGGAGTGAGTCCCACATTCCTCCCCTCCAACTCCCTGTGAGAGTGAGTCCCACATTCCTCCCCTCCAACTCCCTGTGGGAGTGAGTCCCACATTCCTCCCCTCCAACTCCCTGTGAGAGTGAGTCTCACATTCCTCCCCTCCAACTCCCTGTGAGAGTGAGTCCCACATTCCTCCCCTCCAACTCCCTGTGAGAGTGAGTCCCACATTCCCCCCCTCCAACTCCCTGTGGGAGTGAGTCCCACATTCCCAGACCTCCAACTCCCTGTGGGAGTGAGTCCCACATTCCCCCCCTCCAACTCCCTGTGAGAGTGAGTCCCACATTCCTCCCCTCCAACTCCCTGTGAGAGTGAGTCCCACATTCCTCCCCTCCAACTCCCTGTGAGAGTGAGTCCCACATTCCTCCCCTCCAACTCCCTGTGGGAGTGAGTCCCACATTCCCCCCCTCCAACTCCCTGTGGGAGTGAGTCCCACATTCCTCCCCTCCAACTCCCTGTTGGAGTGAGTCCCACATTCCTCCCCTCCAACTCCCTGTGGGAGTGAGTGTCACATTCCTCCCCTCCAACTCCCTGTGGGAGTGAGTCCCAAATTCCCCCCCTCCAACTCCCTGTGGGAGTGAGTCCCACATTCCTCCCCTCCAACTCCCTGTGGTAGTGAGTCCCACATTCCTCCCCTCCAACTCCCTGTGGGAGTGAGTCCCACATTCCTCCCCTCCAACTCCCTGTGAGAGTGAGTCCCACATTCCTCCCCTCCAACTCCCTGTGAGAGTGAGTCCCACATTCCCCCCCTCCAACTCCCTGTGGGAGTGAGTCCCACATTCCTCCCCTCCAACTCCCTGTGGGAGTGAGTCCCACATTCCCAGACCTCCAACTCCCTGTGAGATTGAGTCTCACATTCCTCCCCTCCAACTCCCTGTGGGAGTGAGTCCCACATTCCCAGACCTCCAACTCCCTGTGAGAGTGAGTCTCACATTCCTCCCCTCCAACTCCCTGTGGGAGTGAGTCCCACATTCGCCTCTCCTCCAACTCCCTGTGGGAGTGAGTCCCACACACCTCTCCTCCAACTCCCTGTGGGAATGAGTCCCACATTCCCAGACCTCCAACTCCCTGTGTGAGTGAGTCTCACATTCCCAGACCTCCAACTCCCTGTGAGAGTGAGTCCCACATTCCCCCCCTCCAACTCCCTGTGAGAGTGAGTCCCACATTCCTCCCCTCCAACTCCCTGTGGGAGTGAGTCCCACATTCCTCCCCTCCAACTCCCTGTGGGAGTGAGTGTCACATTCCTCCCCTCCAACTCCCTGTGAGAGTGAGTCCCACATTCCTCCCCTCCAACTCCCTGTGAGAGTGAGTCCTACATTCCTCCCCTCCAACTCCCTGTGGGAGTGAGTGTCACATTCCTCCCCTCCAACTCCCTGTGGGAGTGAGTCCCACATTCGCCTCTCCTCCAACTCCCTGTGGGAGTGAGTCCCACATTCCTCCCCTCCAACTCCCTGTGGGAGTGAGTCCCACATTCCCAGACCTCCAACTCCCTGTGGGAGTGAGTCCCACATTCCTCCCCTCCAACTCCCTGTGGGAGTGAGTCCCACATTCCTCCCCTCCAACTCCCTGTGAGAGTGAGTCACACATTCCTCCCCTCCAACTCCCTGTGGGAGTGAGTCCCACATTCCTCCCCTCCAACTCCCTGTGAGAGTGAGTGTCACATTCCTCCCCTCCAACTCCCTGTGAGAGTGAGTGTCACATTCCTCCCCTCCAACTCCCTGTGGGAGTGAGTCCCACATTCCTCCCCTCCAACTCCCTGTGAGAGTGAGTGTCACATTCCTCCCCTCCAACTCCCTGTGGGGGTGAGTGTCACATTCCTCCCCTCCAACTCCCTGTGAGAGTGAGTGTCACATTCCTCCCCTCCAACTCCCTGTGGGAGTGAGTCCCACATTCGCCTCTCCTCCGACTCTCTGGGTGAAGACGTTTCTCCTGAATTCCCAATGGGAGTTATTCAGGACTGTCTCTTACCGACGGCCTTTCCTTCCGGTCGCTCCCTCCCACTGTACCGCCTCCCCTCCCCAACACACACAGAAGTAGAAATATCTTCCATCTGTCTCCCCGAGTGAAATCCTTTTAAGAATTGTAAACACCTCGATCAGGTCACCTCCTCAGACCCCTCTTCTCGAGAGAAACCTGCCTCAGTCTGTTCACAATCTCCCAATGGTTATAACCTCCAAATTGGGTACCATATTTGGAATAATGAGATAGGAACTATGGACCGTGTTTCGTGTGTGGTCTATCCAAAGGATACAGAGACTGGAACTGTGCACAGTGCTCCAACTGAGGGTCTATCTGAGGGATACGGAGACTGGAACTGTGCACGGTGCTCCGAGTGTGGGTCTATCTGAGGGATACGGAGACTGGTTCTGTGCACAGTGCTCCAACTGAGGGTCTATCTGAGGGATACAGAGACTGGAACTGGACACAGTCCTCCAACTGAGGGTTTATCTGAGGGATACGGAGGCTGGAACTGTGCACAGTCCTCCAACTGAGGGTCTAACTGAGGGATATGGAGACTGGAACTGTGCACAGTGCTCCAACTGAGGGTCTATCTGAGGGATACGGAGACTGCAACTGTGCACGGTGCTCCGAGCGTGGGTCGAACTGAGGGATACGGAAACTGGAACTGTGCACAGTGCTCCGAGTGTGGGTCTAACTGAGGGATACAGAGACTGGAACTGTGCACGGTGCAATGAGTGTGGGTCTAACTGAGGGATACGGAGACTGTAACTGTGCACAGTGCTCCAACTGAGGGTCTATCTGAGGGATACGGAGACTGGAACTGTGCACAGTCCTCCAACTGAGGGTCTATCTGAGGGATACGGAGACTGGAACTGTGCATGGTGCTCCGAGCATGAGTCTAACTGAGGGATACGGAGACTGGAACTGTGCACAGTGCTCCGACTGAGGGTCTATCTGAGGGATACGGAGACTGGAACTGTGCACGGTGCTCCGAGCATGGGTCTAACTGAGGGATACGGAGACTGGAACTGTGCACAGTGCTCCGAGTGTGGGTCTAACTGAGGGATACGGAGACTGGAACTGTGCACAGTGCTCCGACTGAAGGTCTAACTGAGGGATAGGAAAACTGGAACTGTGCACGGTGCTCCGAGTGTGGGTCTGACTGAGGGATACAGAGACTGGAACTGTGCACGGTGCTCCGAGTGTGGGTCTGACTGAGGGATACAGAGACTGGAACTGTGCACGGTGCTCCGAAAGTGGGTCTAACTGAGGGATACAGAGACTGGAACTGTGCAGGGTGCTCCGAGTGTGGGTCTGACTGAGGGACACAGAGACTGGAATTGTGCACGGTGCTCCGAATGTGGGTCTAACTGAGGGATGTACAGTCTGGGGAGCTGTGCACAGTGCTCAGTGTGTGGGTCTGACTGAGGGATATATAGTCTGGGGCGCTGTGCACAGTGCTGTGTGTGTGGGTCAAACTTAGGGATATACAGTCTGCGGAGTTGTGCACAGTGCTGAGAGTGTGGGTCTAACTGGGGGCATTACAGTCTGTGGAGCTTGACACAGTGCTATGAGTGTAGGTCTAATTGAGGGGTATACAGTCTGGGGAGGTGAGCACAGTGCTGAGAGTGTGGGTCAAAATGGAGGATTTACAGTCTGGGGAGCTGTGCACAGTGCTACGAGTGTGGGTCTAACTGAGGGGTTTACAGTCTGGGAAGCTGGGCACAGTGCTGTGAGTGTGGATCTAACAGAGGGATATACAGTCTGGGGAGCTGTGCACAGTGCTGTGAGTGTGGTCGAACTGAGGGATATACAGTCTGGAGAGCTGTGCACAGTGCAGTGAGTGTGGTTTAACTGAGGGATATACAGTCTGGGGAACTGTGCACAGTGCTTTTACTGTGGTCTAACTGAGGGATATACAGTCTGGGGAACTGTGCTAGGTGCTGAGATTGTGGTCTAACTGAGGGATATCCACTCTGGGGAGCTGTGCACAGTGCTGTGAGTGTGGTTTAACTGAGGGATATACAGGCTGGGGAACTGTGCACAGTGCTGTGTGTGTGGGTATAACTGAGGGATTTACAGTCTGGGGAGCTGTGCACAGTGCTGTGACTGTGGGTCTAACTGAGGGATATACAGTCTGGGGAGCTGTGCACAGTGCTGTGAGTATGGGTCTAACTGAGGGATATACAGTCTGGGGAGCTGTGCACAGTGCTGCGACTGTGGGTCTAACTGAGGGATATACAGTCTGGGGAGCTGTGCACAGTGCTGAAAGTGTGGTCTAACTGAAAGATATACAGACTGGGGAGCTGTGCACAGTGCTGTTAGTGTGGTCTAACTGAGGGATATACACTCTGGGGAGCTGTGCACAGTGCTGTGTGTGTGGTCTAACTGAGGGATATACAGACTGGAGAGCCGAGCACAGTGCTGTGAGTTTGGTGAAACTGTGGAATATACAGTATGGGGAGCTGTGCACAGTGCTGTGAGTATGGGTCTAACGTAGGGATGTACAGTCTGGAAGGTGTGCACTGTGCTGCGTGTGTGCGTATAACAGAGGGATATACAGTCTAGGGAGCTGTGCACAGTGCTGTTACTGTGGTCTTACTGAGGGATATACAGGCTGGGGAGCTCTGCACAGTGCTGTGTCTGGGTCTAACTGAGGGATATACAGTCTGGGGAGCAGTGCACAGTGCTGTGTCTGGGTCTAACTGAGGGATATACAGTCTGGGGAGATGTGCACAGTGCTGTGAGTGTGGTGTAACTGAGGGATATACAGTCTGGGGAGCTGTGCACAGTGCTGAGAGTATGGTCTAACTGAGGATATACAGTCTGGGGAGCTGTGCACAGTGCTGAGAGTGTGGTCTAACTGAGGGATATACAGTGTCGGGCGCTGTGCACAGTGCTGAGAGTCTGGTATAACTAAGGGATATACAGTCTGGGGAGCTGTGCACAGTGCTGTGACTGAGCGCAACAGAGGGATTATACAGTCTGGGGAGCTTTGTACAGTGCTGTGAGTGTGAGTCTAACTGAGGGATATACAGTCCGGGGAGCTTTGTACAGTGCTGTGAGTGTGGGTCTAACTGAGGATAGACAGTCTGGGGAGCTGTGCACCGTGCTGTGTGTGTGATCTAACTGTAGGATATACAGACTGGGGAACTGTGCACAGTGCTGTGAGTGTGGGTGTAACTGAGGGATATACAGTCTGGGGAGCTGTGCACAGTGCTGTGTGTGTGGGTGTAACTGAGGGATATACAGTCTGGGAAGCTGTGCACAGTGCTGTGTGTGTGGTCTAACTGAGGGATATCCAGTCTGGGGAGCTGTGCACGGTGCTGTGAGTGTAGTCTAATTGAGGGATATACAGTCTGGGGAGCTGTGCACAGTGCTGTGTGTGTGGGTGTAACTGAGGGATATACAGTCTGGGAAGCTGTGCAGAGTGCTGTGAGTGTAGTCTAACTGAGGGATATACAGTCTGGGGAGCTGTGCACTGTGCTGTGAGTGTAGTCTAATTGAGGGATATCCAGTCTGGGGAGCTGTGCACAGTGCTGTGAGTGTAGTCTAATTGAGGGATATACAGTCTGGGGAGCTGTGCACAGTGCTGTGTGTGTGGGTGTAACTGAGGGATATACAGTCTGGGAAGCTGTGCAGAGTGCTGTGAGTGTAGTCTAACTGAGGGATATACAGTCTGGGGAGCTGTGCACTGTGCTGTGAGTGTAGTCTAATTGAGGGATATACAGTCTGGGGAGCTGTTCACAGTGCTGTTAATGTGGTCTAACTGAGGGATATCCAGTCTGGGGAGCTGTGCACAGTGCTGTGAGTGTAGTCTAACTGAGGGATATACAGTCTGGGGAGTTGTGCACAGTGCTGTGTGTGTGATCTAACTGAGGGATATACAGTCTGGAGAGCTGTGCACAGAGCTGTGAGTGTGGTGTAACTGAGGGATATACAGTCTGGGGAGCTGTGCACATTGCTGTGAGTGTGGGTCTAACTGAGAGATATACAGTCTGGGGAGCTGTGCGCAGTGCTGTGAGCGTGGTGTAACTGAGGAATATACAGTATGGGGAGCTGTGCACAGTGCTGTGAGTATGGGTCTAACGTAGGGATGTACAGTCTGGAAGGTGTGCACAGTGCTGTGAGTGTAGTCCAACTGAGGGATATACAGTCTGGGGAGCTGTGCTCAGTGCTGTGTGTGTGCGTATAACAGAGGGATATACAGTCTAGGGAGCTGTGCACAGTACTGTGTGTGGTCTAAGTGAGGGATATACAGGCTGGGGAGCTCTGCACAGTGCTGTGTGTGTGTCTAACTGAGGGATATATAGTCTGGGGAGCTGTGCACAGTGCTGTGTGTGGGTCTAACTGAGTGATATACATTCTGGAGAGACGTGCACAGTGCTGTGAGTGTGGTGTAACTGAGGGATATACAGTCTGGGGAGCTGTGCACAGTGCTGAGAGTCTGGTATAACTGAGGGATATACAGTCTGGGGTGCTACGCACAGTGCTGTGTGTGTGAGGCCTAAGTGAGGGATATACAGTCCGGGGAGCTGTGCACAGTGCTATGACTGAGCGTAACTGAGGGATACACAGTCTGGGGAGCTTTGTACAGTGCTGTGAGTGTGGGTCTAACTGAGGATATACAATCTGGGGAGCTGTGCACCGTGCTGTGTGTGTGATCTAACTGTAGGATATACAGACTGGGGAACTGTGCACTGTGCTGTGAGTGTGGTCTAACTGAGGGATATAAAGTCTGGGGCGCTGTGCACAGTGCTGAGACTGTGGTCTAACTGAGGGATATACAGTCTGGGGCGCTGTGCACAGTGCTGAGACTGTGGTCTAACTGAGGGATATACAGTCTGGGGCGCTGTGCACAGTGCTGAGAGTGTGGTCTAACTGAGGAATATACAGTCTGGGGAGCTATGTACAGTGCTGTGTGTGTGTGGCCTAACTGAGGGATATCCAGTCTGGGGAGCTGTGCACAGTGCTGAGAGTGTGGTCTAACTGAAGGATATACAGTCTGGGGAGCTGTGCACAGTGCTGTTAGTGTGGTCTAACTGAGGGATATACACTCTGGGGAGCTGTGCACAGTCCTGTGAGCCTGTGGTCTAACTGAGGGATATACAGTCTGGGGAGCTGTGCACAGTGCTGCGAGTGTGGGTCTAACTGAGGGATATACAGTCTGGGGAGCTGTGCATAGTGCTGTTAGTGTGGTCTAACTGAGGGATATACAGTCTGGGGAGCTATGCACAGTACTGTGAGTGTGGTGTAACTGAGGAATATACAGTATGGGGAGCTGTGCACATTGCTGTGAGTATGGGTCTAACGTAGGGATGTACAGTCTGGAAGGTGTGCACAGTGCTGTGAGTGTGGTCTAACTGAGGGATATACAGTCTGGGGAGCTATGTACAGTGCTGTGTGTGTGTGGCCTAACTGAGGGATATCCAGTCTGGGGAGCTGTGCACAGTGCTGAGAGTGTGGTCTAACTGAAGGATATACAGTCTGGGGAGCTGTGCACAGTGCTGTGAGTGTAGTCTAACTGAGGGATATACACTCTGGGGAGCTGTGCACAGTGCTGTGTGTGTGGGTGTAACTGAGGGATATACAGTCTGGGAAGCTGTGCACAGTGCTGTTAGTGTGGTCTAACTGAGGGATATACACTCTGGGGAGCTGTGCAGAGTGCTGTGAGTGTAGTCTAACTGAGGGATATACAGTCTGGGGAGCTGTGCACAGTGCTGTGAGTGTAGTCTAATTGAGGGATATACAGTCTGGGGAGCTGTGCACAGTGCTGTGTGTGTGGGTGTAACTGAGGGATATACAGTCTGGGAAGCTGTGCACAGTGCTGTTAGTGTGGTCTAACTGAGGGATATACACACTGGGGAGCTGTGCACAGTGCTGTGAGTGTAGTCTAACTGAGGGATATACAGTCTGGGGAGTTGTGCACAGTGCTGTGTGTGTGATCTAACTGAGGGATATACAGTCTGGAGAGCTGTGCACAGTGCTGTGAGTGTGGTGTAACTGAGGGATATACAGTCTGGGGAGCTGTGCACATTGCTGTGAGTGTGGGTCTAACTGAGAGATATACAGTCTGGGGAGCTGTTCACAGTGCTGTGAGTGTGGTGTAACTGAGGAATATACAGTATGAGGAGCTGTGCACATTGCTGTGAGTATGGGTCTAACGTAGGGATGTACAGTCTGGAAGGTGTGCACAGTGCTGTGAGTGTAGTTCAACTGAGGGATATACAGTCTGGGGAGCTGTGCACAGTGCTGTGTGTGTGCGTATAACAGAGGGATATACAGTCTAGGGAGCTGTGCACAGTGCTGTTACTGTGGTTTTACTGAGGGATACACAGTCTGGGGAGCTCTGCACAGTGCTGTGTGTGTGGTCTAACTGAGGGATAAACAGTCTGGGGAGATGTGCACAGTGCTGTGTGTGTGGTCTAACTGAGGGATATACAGTCTGGGGAGCTGTGCACAGTGCTGTGTGTGGGTCTAACTGAGGGATATACAGTCTGGGGAGCTGTGCACAGTGCTGAGAGTGAGGTCTAACTGAGGATATACAGTCTGGGGAGATTTGCACAGTGCTGAGAGTGTGGTCTAACTGAGGGATATACAGTGTTGGGCGCTGTGCACAGTGCTGAGAGTCTGGTATAACTGAGGGATATACAGTCTGGGGTGCTATGCACAGTGCTGTGTGTGTGTGGCCTAAGTGAGAGATATACAGTCCGGGGAACTGTGCACAGTGCTGTGTGTGTGGGTCTAACTGAGGGATATACAGTCTGGGGAGCTGTGCACAGTGCTGTGCGTGTGGGTGTAACTGAGGGATATACAGTCTGGGAAGCTGTGCACAGTGCTGTTAGTGTGGTCTAACTGAGGGATATACACTCTGGGGAGCTGTGCACAGTGCTGTGTGTGTGGGTGTAACTGAGGGATATACAGTCTGGGAAGCTGTGCACAGTGCTGTTAGTGTGGTCTAACTGAGGGATATACACTCTGGGGAGCTGTGCAGAGTGCTGTGAGTGTAGTCTAACTGAGGGATATACAGTCTGGGGAGCTGTGCACAGTGCTGTGTGTGTGGGTGTAACTGAGGGATATACAGTCTGGGAAGCTGTGCACAGTGCTGTTAGTGTGGTCTAACTGAGGGATATACACACTGGGGAGCTGTGCACAGTGCTGTGAGTGTAGTCTAACTGAGGGATATACAGTCTGGGGAGTTGTGCACAGTGCTGTGTGTGTGATCTAACTGAGGGATATACAGTCTGGAGAGCTGTGCACAGTGCTGTGAGTGTGGTGTAACTGAGGGATATACAGTCTGGGGAGCTGTGCACATTGCTGTGAGTGTGGGTCTAACTGAGAGATATACAGTCTGGGGAGCAGTTCACAGTGCTGTGAGTGTGGTGTAACTGAGGAATATACAGTATGAGGAGCTGTGCACATTGCTGTGAGTATGGGTCTAACGTAGGGATGTACAGTCTGGAAGGTGTGCACAGTGCTGTGAGTGTAGTTCAACTGAGAGATATACAGTCTGGGGAGCTGTGCACAGTGCTGTGTGTGTGCGTATAACAGAGGGATATACAGTCTAGGGAGCTGTGCACAGTGCTGTTACTGTGGTTTTACTGAGGGATACACAGTCTGGGGAGCTGTGCACAGTGCTGTGTGTGTGGTCTAACTGAGGGATAAACAGTCTGGGGAGATGTGCACAGTGCTGTGTGTGTGGTCTAACTGAGGGATATACAGTCTGGGGAGCTGTGCACAGTGCTGTGTGTGGGTCTAACTGAGGGATATACAGTCTGGGGAGCTGTGCACAGTGCTGAGAGTGTGGTCTAACTGAGGATATACAGTCTGGGGAGATTTGCACAGTGCTGAGAGTGTGGTCTAACTGAGGGATATACAGTGTTGGGCGCTGTGCACAGTGCTGAGAGTCTGGTATAACTGAGGGATATACAGTCTGGGGTGCTATGCACAGTGCTGTGTGTGTGTGGCCTAAGTGAGAGATATACAGTCCGGGGAACTGTGCACAGTGCTGTGTGTGTGGGTCTAACTGAGGGATATACAGTCTGGGGAGCTGTGCACCGTGCTGTGTGTGTGGTCTAACTGTAGGATATACAGACTGGGGAACTGTGCACAGTGCTGTGAGTGTGATCTAACTGAGGGATATACAGTCTGGGGCGCTGTGCACAGTGCTGAGACTGTGGTCTAACTGAGGGATATACAGTCTGGGGAGCTGTGCACAGTGCTGAGACTGTGGTCTAACTGAGGGATATACAGTCTGGGGCGCTGTGCACAGTGCTGAGACTGTGGTCTAACTGAGGGATATACAGTCTGGGGCGCAGTGCACAGTGCTGAGACTGTGGTCTAAGTGAGGGATATACAGTCTGGGGAGCTGTGCACAGTGCTGAGACTGTGGTCTAACTGAGGGATATACAGTCTGGGGAGCTATGTACAGTGCTGTGTGTGTGTGGCCTAACTGAGGGATATCCAGTCTGGGGAGCTGTGCACAGTGCTGAGAGTGTGGTCTAACTGAAGGATATACAGTCTGGGGAGCTGTGCACAGTGCTGTTAGTGTGGTCTAACTGAGGGATATACACTCTGGGGAGCTTTGCACAGTGCTGTGAGCGTGTGGTCTAACTGAGGGATATACAGTCTGGGGAGCTGTGCACAGTGTTGCGAGTGTGGGTCTAACTGAGGGATATACAGTCTGGGGAGCTGTGCATCGTGCTGTTAGTGTGGTCTAACTGAGGGAAATACAGTCTGGGGAGCTGTGCACAGTACTGTGTGTGTGATCTGACTGAGGGATATACAGTCTGGGGAGCTGTGCACATTGCTGTGAGTATGGGTCTAATGTAGGGATGTACAGTCTGGAAGGTGTGCACAGTGCTGTGAGTGTGGATCTAACGGAGGGATATACAGTCTGGGGAGCTGTGCACATTGCTGTGAGTGTGGGTCTAACTGAGAGATATACAGTCTGGGGAGCTGTGCACATTGCTGTGAGTATGGGTCTAACGTAGGGATGTACAGTCTGAAAGGTGTGCACAGTGCAGTGAGTGTAGTCCAACTGAGAGATATACAGTCTGGGGAGCTGTGCACAGTGCTGTGTGTGTGGGTATAACAGAGGGATATACAGTGTCGGGAGCTGTGCACAGTGCTGTTACTGTGGTTTTACTGAGGGATACACAGTCTGGGGAGCTCTGCACAGTGCTGTGTGTGTGGTCTAACTGAGGGATATACAGTCTGGGGAGCTGTGCACAGTGCTGTGTGTGGGTCTAACTGAGGGATAAACAGTCTGGGGAGATGTGCACAGTGCTGTGTGTGGGTCTAACTGAGGGATATACAGTCTGGGGAGATGTGCACAGTGCTGTGTGTGGGTCTAACTGAGGGATATGCAGTCTGGGGAGCTGTGCACAGTGCTGTGTGTGGGTCTAACTGAGGGATAAACAGTCTGGGGAGATGTGCACAGTGCTGAGAGTGTGGCCTAACTGAGGGATATACAGTGTCGGGCGCTGTGCACAGTGCTGAGAGTCTGGTATAACTGAGGGATATACAGTCTGGGGTGCCCTGCACAGTGCTGTGTGTGTGGGTCTAACTGAGGGATATACAGTCTGGGCAGCTTTGTACAGTGCTGTGTGTGTGGGTCTAACTGAGGGATATCCAGTCTGGGGAGCTGTGCACAGTGCTGAGAGTGTGGTCTAACTGAAGGATATACAGTCTGGGGAGCTGTGCACAGTGCTGTTAGTGTGGTCTAACTGAGGGATATACACTCTGGGGAGCTTTGCACAGTGCTGTGAGCGTGTGGTCTAACTGAGGGATATACAGTCTGGGGAGCTGTGCACAGTGTTGCGAGTGTGGGTCTAACTGAGGGATATACAGTCTGGGGAGCTGTGCATCGTGCTGTTAGTGTGGTCTAACTGAGGGAAATACAGTCTGGGGAGCTGTGCACAGTACTGTGTGTGTGATCTGACTGAGGGATATACAGTCTGGGGAGCTGTGCACATTGCTGTGAGTATGGGTCTAATGTAGGGATGTACAGTCTGGAAGGTGTGCACAGTGCTGTGAGTGTGGATCTAACGGAGGGATATACAGTCTGGGGAGCTGTGCACAGTGCTGTTAGTGTGGTCTAACTGAGGGATATACACTCTGGGGAGCTTTGCACAGTGCTGTGAGCGTGTGGTCTAACTGAGGGATATACAGTCTGGGGAGCTGTGCACAGTGTTGCGAGTGTGGGTCTAACTGAGGGATATACAGTCTGGGGAGCTGTGCATCGTGCTGTTAGTGTGGTCTAACTGAGGGAAATACAGTCTGGGGAGCTGTGCACAGTACTGTGTGTGTGATCTGACTGAGGGATATACAGTCTGGGGAGCTGTGCACATTGCTGTGAGTATGGGTCTAATGTAGGGATGTACAGTCTGGAAGGTGTGCACAGTGCTGTGAGTGTGGATCTAACGGAGGGATATACAGTCTGGGGAGCTGTGCACATTGCTGTGAGTGTGGGTCTAACTGAGAGATATACAGTCTGGGGAGCTGTGCACATTGCTGTGAGTATGGGTCTAACGTAGGGATGTACAGTCTGAAAGGTGTGCACAGTGCAGTGAGTGTAGTCCAACTGAGAGATATACAGTCTGGGGAGCTGTGCACAGTGCTGTGTGTGTGGGTATAACAGAGGGATATACAGTGTCGGGAGCTGTGCACAGTGCTGTTACTGTGGTTTTACTGAGGGATACACAGTCTGGGGAGCTCTGCACAGTGCTGTGTGTGTGGTCTAACTGAGGGATATACAGTCTGGGGAGCTGTGCACAGTGCTGTGTGTGGGTCTAACTGAGGGATAAACAGTCTGGGGAGATGTGCACAGTGCTGTGTGTGGGTCTAACTGAGGGATATACAGTCTGGGGAGATGTGCACAGTGCTGTGTGTGGGTCTAACTGAGGGATATGCAGTCTGGGGAGCTGTGCACAGTGCTGTGTGTGGGTCTAACTGAGGGATAAACAGTCTGGGGAGATGTGCACAGTGCTGAGAGTGTGGCCTAACTGAGGGATATACAGTGTCGGGCGCTGTGCACAGTGCTGAGAGTCTGGTATAACTGAGGGATATACAGTCTGGGGTGCCCTGCACAGTGCTGTGAGTGTGGTCTAACTGAGGGATATACAGTCTGGGAAGCTGTGCACAGTGCTGTGAGTGTGGTCTAACTGAGGGATATACAGACTGGGGAACTGTGCACAGTGCTGTGTGTGTGGGTGTAACTGAGGGATATACAGTCTGGGAAGCTGTGCACAGTGCTCCCAGTTCTCCACTTGTGCTCACCTCTCATTGTGTTGCCTTAGGCCTTCCCTCCATCTCCCTCTGGTTATCCCCATCCTGCCAGGAGTATTTCCTCACTGCCATGTCAGGGGTACCTGAACGAGACTCAGTTCCACCAATAACCCTCCACACAGAGATCTGTGCCACTTACACTGCCCACTCAATTCAATACCCTCCGACCTGCTGCTCCCAATACTGTTCCTCGCTTCACAGAAATATTCCCCAAACTGCGAGTAGGTGATGTCTCTGATTTTCATGGTTTGACCCCGAGTGCTGGGGAGGTCAGCCCTGTCCTGATACCAGGAATACTGGGTGACGGCTTCTTGACTGTAGAGGACATGAAAGTGAACAAACAGACAGAGTGAGCCATTCACTCTGGGTCACTCTCGAGAAGGTCACACCTCAGTCACCTCAGGAGGGGTCAGGGAGAGAGGACCCGAAACATTCAGTCAGTGTTCAGCTGTAAAGAGGAGAGACAGTGGGAGGGAGGGACAGAGTGGGGGAGGGAGGGAGCGAGAGAGAGAGAAAGAGAGAGAAAGTGAGGGAGAGATGGAGAGAGAGACAGAAACCCTGAGAAAGTATGAGAGAGAGAGAGACAGTGTGTGTGTGAGAGAGAGAGAGAAGGTGGAAAGATATCCGGAGGGAATTCCAAAGCTCTGATCTCCCAACCATGCGAGGCACAGCCCCAGTGGTGGAACGCTGGGAATTGGGGGATACTTGAGAGTCTGGGATTGTAGAAGGTTACAGAGATAGGGAGGGGGTGTAGGGGCTGGAGGGGTTTACAGAGATAGGGAGGGAGTGTAGGGGCTGGAGGGGGTTACAGAGATAGGGAGGGGGTGTAAGGGCTGGAGGGGTTTACAGATATAGGGAGGGGGTGTTAGGGGCTGGAGGGGTTTACAGAGATAGGGAGGGGGTGAGGGGGCTGGAGGAGGTTACAGAGATAGCAAGGGGGTGTAGGGGCTGAAGGGGTTTACAGAGATAGAGAGGAGGTGTAGGGGCTAGAGATAGGGAGGGGGTGTAGGGGCTGGAGGAGGTAACAGTGATTGGGAGGGAGTGTAGGGGCTGGGTGGGGTTACAGCGATTGGGAGGGAGTGTAGGGGCTGGATGGGGTTACAGAGATAGGGAAGGGGGTGTAGGGGCTGGAGGGGGTTACAGAGATAGGGAGGGGTGTAGGGGCTGGAGGGGGTTACAGAGATAGGGAAGGGGTGTAGATGCTGGATGGGATTACAGAGATAGGGTGGGGTGTGAGCGCTAGAGGAGGTTACAGACATAGGGTGGGGGTGTAGGGGCTGGAGGAGGTTACAGAGATAGGGAGGGGGCGTAGGGACTGGAGGGGATTACACAGATAGAGAGGGGGTGTAGTGGCTGGTGGGGGTTACACAGATGTGGAGGGGGTGTAGGGGGTTACAGAGATAGGGAGGGGGTGAAGGGGTTTGAGGGGGTTACAGAGATAGGGAGGGAGTGTAGGGGTTGGAGGGGGTTACAGAGATAGGGAGGGGGTGTAGGGGCTGGAAGGGCTTCCAGAGATAGGGATGGTTTAGGGGCTAGAGAGGATTACAGAGATAGGGAGGGGGTGTAGAGACTGGAAGAGGTGGCAGAGAGAGGGAAGGTGTGTAGGGGCTGGAGGAGGTAACAGAGATAGGGATGCGCTGTAGGGGTCAAAGTAGGTTACAGAGATAGTGAGGGGTGTATGGGCTGGAGGAGGCTACAGAGATAGGTAGGAATAATTTGAAATCCCATGCAGACTAATCCTATGCTCCCCCTTGCCTCCTGTTTTGAAGATGCGGGTGTACTGCACTTGTAAGAGAGGTGAAAGCTCACAGAACAACTTGACAGCACCAAATGTTCTCAATGACCTAACAATGTAACACTTGGTCGAAAACTAGGTTAGCTGGGTTGCCGAGAATCGACAAAACAAATTCGAGTGAGGCCAATCAGTTTAAATTATACCCTGAAAAATACCAAATTCCAATCAAGTTTGAATTTAGTTTTTTGACAATTTTAAAAGTCAATGACATAATCCGATGGTTTGGGGGTAAAAGACTGAGGAAAATCGAACAGTTGGGAGGAGAGCTGCCAAGCAAGCAGCATGTCGAGACTGCCTGAAAAATCGCTCTCTTAAAGGTACCTTTATCGATCAATAGCCTGTGAAGCAGAATCCCTGAGAAGGAGGAATGAAGACAGGAATGCAGAGAGCTGCCTTTCGAGATAAGAAGTTTTGTTTTGTAAATTTTAACCGGGGTTTAATGAGACTAGTATTGCAGAAGGGAAAGTGAAAGATAGGTTCGAGGAGGGAGATGAAAACAATTGCTGGTTAGTTATTCTCTCGTCTATCTTAAGAAATAAAGTTGTTAATTTTTCCTTCAAATAGTTCTTGACCTCTCGAATTTTCACAGATTACTTGTGAGGCAGGTTTAAATTAAGCAGGAGGGGTTACCCATGTCATAATACTCCTCATTCCTCTTACTATCCCACCCAGTCTAATCCCACTCTCCCCCTCACTCCATGCTCCTTTTAATATCCCACCCAGTCTGATCCCACTCTCCCCCTCGCTCCCAGCTCCCTTGAATATCCCAACCAGTCTCATCCCACTCTCCCCCATCACTCCCCACACCCTTTAATATCCCACCCAGTCTAATTCCACGCTCCCCTCTCACTCCCTGCTCTCTTTAATATCCCACCCAGTCTAATCCCACTCTCTCCCTCGCTCCCCACACCCTTTACTATCCCAACCAGTCTAATCCCACGCTCCCCCCTCACTCCCTGCTCTCTTTAATATCCCACCCAGTCTAATCCCACTCTCTCCCTCACTCCCCACACCCTTTAATATCCCACCCAGTCTAATCCCACTCTCTCCCTCACTCCCCACACCCTTTAATATCCCACCCAGTCTAATCCCACTCTCTCCCTCGCTCCCCACACCCTTTAATATCCCAACCAGTCTAATCCCACTCTCCCCCTCACTCCCTGCTCCCTTTAATGTTCCACCCAGTCTAATCCCACTCTCCCCCTCACTCCCTGCTCCCTTTAATGTTCCACCCAGTCTAATCCCACTCTCCCCCTCACTCCCCACTCCCTTTAATATCCCACCCAGTCTAATCCCACTCTCCCCCTTGCTCCCTGTTCCCTTTGATATCCCACCCAGTCTAATCCCACTCTCTCCCTCACTCCCTGCTCCCTTTAATATCCCACCCAGTCTAATCCCACTCTCCCCCTTGCTCCCTGCTCCCTTTGATATCCCACCCAGTCTAATCCCACTCTCTCCCTCACTCCCCACACCCTTTAATATCCCACCCAGTCTAATCCCACTCTCTCCCTCGCTCCCCACACCCTTTAATATCCCAACCAGTCTAATCCCACTCTCCCCCTCACTCCCTGCTCCCTTTAATATCCCACCCAGTCTAATCCCACTCTCCCCCTTGCTCCCTGCTCCCTTTGATATCCCAACCAGTCTAATCCCACTCTCCCCCATCACTCCCCACACCCTTTAATATTCCACAGTCTGATCCCACTCTCCCCCTCACTCCCCACCCCCTTTAATATCCCACCCAGTCTAATCCCACTCTCCCCCTCACTCTCCACTCCCTTTAATATCCCACCCAGTCTAATCCCACTCACCCCCTCACTCCCCACCCCCTTTAATATCCCACCCTGTCTAATCCCACTCTCCCCCTCACTCTCCACTCCCTTTAATATCCCACCCAGTCTAATCCCACTCACCCCCTCACTCCCCACCCCCTTTAATATCCCACCCTGTCTAATCCCACTCACCCCCTCACTCCCCACCCCCTTTAATATCCCACCCAGTCTAATCCCACTCTCCCCCTTGCTCCCTGCTCCCTTTGATATCCCAACCAGTCTAATCCCACTCTCCCCCACACTCCCCACCCCCTTTGATATCCCACCCAGTCTAATCCCACTCACCCCCTCACTCCCCACCCCCTTTAATATCCCACCCAGTCTAATCCCACTCTCCCCCTCACTCTCCACTCCCTTTTATATCCCACCCAGTCTAATCCCACTCTCCCCCTCACTCTCCACACCCTTTTATATCCCACCCAGTCTAATCCCACTCACCCCCTCACTCCCCACTCCCTTTTATATCCCACCCAGTCTAATCCCACTCTCCCCCTCACTCTCCACTCCCTTTAATATCCCACCCAGTCTAATCCCACTCTCCCCCATCACTCCCCACACCCTTTAATATCCCACCCTGTCTAATCCCACTCTCCCCCTCACTCTCCACTCCCTTTAATATCCCACCCAGTCTAATCCCACTCACCCCCTCACTCCCCACCCCCTTTAATATCCCACCCTGTCTAATCCCACTCTCCCCCTCACTCCCCACTCCCTTTAATATCCCACCCAGTCTAACTCAGTAACATGCTGCCCTTCATAATATCCCAGTCTCTCCATGTTCCATTTTCTAATTAGAATCTGTCTTTGTGACTGATATTTCCTCATCCTTTCTGCCTTTTGCTGTCTCTCTCTCTCTGTGTCTCTCTCTCTCCCCAAGTCTCTCTCTTCCCCCACCCTGCTCTCTTTCTCTCTCTCCCTCTCTGTCTCCCCTCCTCTCTCACAAGGCTCCTCTGTATATGTGGATGTACATTGAGAAAGACACATACCACAGGCTGAAGGCAGGAACAGTGACAAGAAGAGGAACCACTTCATTGGCAAAGACCTGAAGAGAAATGGAGACAATTCATGAAAAGATTTCCATCATCATTGTTGAAATTCATACTCCCTGTCTGAACCAACCCATTGAGAGGGTCATCACTGACGGAATGCCGCACTGTCGGAGGGTCAGTGCTGAGGGAGTGCTGCACTGTCGGAGGGTCAGTGCTGAGGGAGTGCCGCACTGTCGGAGGGTGAGTGCTGAGGGAGTGCCGCACTGTCGGAGAGCCAGTGCTGAGGGAGTGCCGCACTGTCGGAGGGTCAGTGCTGAGGGAGTGCCGCACTGTCGGAGGGTCAGTGCTGAGGGAGTGCTGCACTGTCGGAGGGTCAGTGCTGAGGGAATGTCGCACTGTCGGAGGGTCAGTGCTGAGGGAGTGCCGCACTGTTCGAGGATCAGTGCTGAGTGAGTGCCATAATGTCAGAGTGGTCAGTGCTGAAAGAGTGCTGCACTGTTGGTGGGTTAGTACTGAAGGAATGTTGCACTGTCGGAGGGTCAGTGCGAAGGATGTGCTGCACTGTCACAGAAAGCAAGCAAGGTGAAAACAATGAGTGTTTTTACGAAACTGTTAGAAATTATTTTAAGTTCTCATCGGTATTTATTGGAGAAGATTCTCAGAGTCAGGATTTACTCATATTTGGAAAAGAATGTTCTGATGAAGGATATCCCCATGGCTTTATGCAGGGGAAGTCTGTCTCACAAACTTGATTGAGTGCTTTGAGGAAGTGATGAGATGACTGATGAGGGAAGCGCAGTGGATGTTGTTTACTCAGACTTTACTAAAGCATTTGACAAGGTCCCTCATGGTAAAATTCTTCTGAAGATTAAGGCACACAGGATGCAGGGTCAGTTGGTCAGTTAGATACAAATTTGGCTTGGTCATAGAGCACAGAGAGTCACTGTGGAGGGATGTGGGGGAAATGGGGGTCTGTGACCAGTGGTGTTAAACAGGGTCCAGTACTGGGCCCCCTGTAGTTTGTGAAACAGATAAATTATTTGGATGATAATGTCAGCGGTCTGTTTAATAAGTTTGCAAACATCATGAACTTTGGTGGAGTTGTGGATAGTGATGAAGGTAGTGAATGGATTCAGCAGGGTATAGATCATTTGGAAAGTTGGACAGAGAAATGGCAGATGGAGTTTTATCTGGATAAGTGTGAGGTGATGCATTTTGCCAGGACAAATGTTTAGGAAAATATAAAATAAATGGCAGGACCCTAAGGAGCGTTGATACACAGAGGGACCTTTGGGTGCTGTGGGTCTGGAGTTACATGTAGGGTGAGACTGGAGAGGAATGGCAGATTTCCTTCTCTGAAGTATATCAGTGACCCCAATTGGTTTGACCAACATATGGACATATGGCCATCATTAGATTATGATTTGGAGATGCCGGTGTTGGACTGGGGTGTACAAAGTTAAAAATCACACAACAAAGCACTAGCTTTCAGAGTGCTGCTCCTCCATCAGATGGTTGTGGAGCATAAGATCACAAGATACAGAATTTACAGCAAAAGTGTAGTATGATGTAAATAAAATTATATATTGAAAAAGACCTGGATTGTTTGTTAAGTCTCTCATCTTTTAGAATGAACATGTTGGTTTCAGTTCTTTCATATGTAAATCACAAAAAATGTAAAAGTTATGTTCTCAATGAACTTTAACAACTAATGCATTGAAGGTGTGAGCTGCCCTGTGTGAGGCTGTCTGTGCCACAATGGGCAGACTGATTCTAATCTAAAAAAGGGATTTACAGAATTTTACATCGATTCATGCAGTTTTTGAGCAAAATAAAATGTAATTCTGCAAGTACAAATTCACACCACAAACTGATGTGTGTATGTGTGCATGTGGGTGTTTTTGTGTGCAGGGGGGCGCTGAGTGTCTGTGGGAGAGTGTGTGCATGTGTGTAAGTGTAAAGGGGTATAAGTCTGTGAGAGGGTGCATGTGGGAGTGTATGTGTGAGCGTATGAGAAAGGGTCTGCGTGAGTGTATGGGCCAGTAGGAGAGTGTGTGCGTCTGTAGGAATGTGTGTTTAGGGGTGTCTGTGTGTGTCTGTCTGTCTGTGTATGTACAGTGCAATGGGGTCACCTGTAGTGTGACATGAACCCAAGGTCCCAGTTGAGGCCATCCCATTTGCTGTCTGTTGATTATTGTGTGGTGTCCAATCATCCATTACCATAGCCTCTGCTCGGTCTTGCCAATGTACCATGCCTCAGGGCACCCTTGCTTGCAGCGTATGAGATAGACAGCATTGGCTGAGTCACGTGAGTACCTGCCATGTACACGGTGGGAGGTGTCCTCATGCGTAATGGTGGTATCCATGTTGACACTCTGACACACCTTGCAGTGTCTACCATAACAGGGTTGTATGGTGCTGTCCTGAAAGTTGGGCAGTTTGCTACAAACAGTGATCTGTTTGAGGTTTGGTGGTTGCTTAAAGGTGAAATCCCTGGCAATTACCAGTCAGTCTTACGTCTGTGGTCAGCAAGGTTTTGGAAAGAATTCTGAAGGATAGGATTTATGACTATTTGGAAAAGCATAGCGCGATTAAAGGCAGTCAGCATGGTTTTGTAAGGGGCAGGTCATGCCTCACAAAACTTATTGAGTTCTTTGAGGAGGTGATGAGACAGGTAGATGAAGGTTGAGCAGTCGATATGGTGTATATTGACTTCAAGGTATTTGATAAGGTTCCCCTGGTAGGCTCATAAAATCAGAAGGTATGCGATACAGTGAGATTTGGCTATCTGGATTCAGAATTGACTGGCTGACAGAAGGCAGGGAGTGTTGGAAGAGCACAGCAGTTCAGGCAGCATCCGAGGAGCAGTAAAATCGACGTTTCGGGCAAAAGCCCTTCATCAGGAATAAAGGCAGAGAGCTTGAAGCGTGGAGAGATAAGCTAGAGGTGGGTGGGGGGTAGGGAGAAAGTAGCAAAGAGTACAATAGGTGAGTGGGGGAGGGGATAAAGGTGATAGGTCGGAGGCAGGGGGAGGGTGGAGTGGATTGGTGGAAAAGAAGATAGGCAGGTAGGACTAGTCATGGGGACAGTGCTGAGCTGGAAGGTTGGAACTGGGGTGAGGTGGGGGAAAGGGAAATGCGGAAACTGTTGAAGTCCACATTGATGCCCTGGGGTTGAAGTGTTCCAAGGTGGAAGATGAGGTGTTCTTCCTCCAGGCGTCTGGTGGTGAGGGAGCGGTGGTGAAGGAGGCCCAGGACCACCATGTCCTCGACAGAGTGGGAGGGGGAGTTGAAATGTTGGGCCAAAGGGCGGTGTGGTTGATTGGTGCGGGTGTCCCAGAGATGTTCCCTAAAGTGCTCTGTAAGGAGGCGTCCAGTCTCCCCAATGTAGAGGAGACTGCATCAGGAGCAATGGATACAATAAATGATATTAGTGGATGTGCAGGTAAAACTTTGATGGATGTGGAAGGCTCCTTTAGGGCCTTGGATGGAGGTGAGGGAGGAGGTGTGGGCGCAGGTTTTGCAGTTCCTGCGGGTGCAGGGGAAGGTGCCAGGATGGGAGGGTGGGTTGTAGGGGAGCGTGGACCTGACCAGGAAGTCACGGAGGGAACGGTCTTTGTGGAAGGCGGAAAGGGATGGGGAGGGAAATATATCCCTGGTGGTGGGGTCCGTTGGAGGTGGCAGAAATGTCGGCGGATGATTTGGTTTATGCGAAGATTGGTAGGGTGGAAGGTGAGCACCAGGGGCGTTCTGTCCTTGGTCGTCATTAATGGAGATGGAGAGGTCCAGGAAGGGGAGAGAGGTGTCAGAGATGGTCCAGGTAAATTTAAGGTCAGGGTGGAATGTATTGGTGAAGTTGATGGATTGCTCAACCTCCTCGCGGAGCACGAGGTGGTGCCAATGCAGTCATCAATGTAGCGGAGGAAGAGGTGGGGAGTGGTGCCGGTGTAATTACGGAAGATCGACTGTTCTACGTAGCCAACAAAGAGACCGGCATAGCTGGGGCCCATACGGATGCCCATGGCTACCCCTTTGGTCTGGAGGAAGTGGGAGGATTCGAAGGAGAAATTGTTAAGGGTGAGGACCAGTTCGGCCAAACGAATGAGAGTGTCGGTGGAAGGGTACTGTTGGGGACGTCTGGAGAGGAAAAAACGGAGGGCTTGGAGGCAATGGTCATGGCGGATGGAGGTGTAGAGGGATTGGATATCCATGGTGAAGATGAGGCGTTGTGGGCCGGGGAAACGGAAGTCTTGGAGGAGGTGGAGGGCGTGGGTGGTGTCTCAAACGTATCTGGGGAGTTCCTGGACTAGGGGGGATAGGACAGTGTCGAGGTAGGTAGAGATGAGTTCAGTGGGGCAGGAGCATGCTGAGATAATGGGTCGGCCAGGGTGGTCAGGCTTGTGGATCTTGGGAAGGAGGTAGAACCGGGCAGTTCGGGGTTCCCGGACTATGAAGTTGGAAGCTGTGGGTGGGAGATCTCCTGAGGTGATGAGGTTCTGTATGGTCTGGGAGATGATGGCTTGGTGATGGGGGGGTGGGGTCATGGTCGAGGGGGCGGTAGGAAGAGGTGTCCTCGAGTTGGCGTTTGGCTTCAGCGGTGTAGAGGTCAGTGCGCCAGACTACCCTTTATCTGCTGGCTTGATGCTGAAGTTGGGATTGGAGCAGAGGGATTGGAGGGCTGCGTGTTGTGAGGGTGAGAGGTTGGAGTGGGGGAGGGGGGTAGACAGGTTGAGGCGGTTAATGTCCCGGCGGCAGTTGGAAATGAAGAGATCGAGGGCAGGTAATAGGCCAGTGCGGTGTGTCCAGGTGGATGCAGTTTGTTGGAGGTGGGCAAAGGGGTCCTCGGAAGGTGGGCGGGAGTCCTGATTGTGAAAGTAAGCTCGGAGGCGGAGGCGACGGAAGAGGTGTTCGACGTCACGGCGTGTATTAAATTCATTGATGCGTGGAAGGAGGGGATGAAGGTGAGTCCTTTGCTGAGGACTGATTGTTCGTCTTAATCCACCATCGTCTCATGCAGAGTTCCACCAGGGGATATCAGGAAACAGCAGAATGAAAATATGAGAGTGAGAGACAAAGAGAGTGTGATACAGATTGACAGAGAGAGAAAGAGAGAGAGAGTTGGAGAGTTTTAGGAACTCATCCCAGAACTCAGGGCCCCTTGGCAGCTGAAGGCACATCGGAGAATAGTGGAGCCAAGGAATTAGGAGGTACTCGAGAATCGGAGGAGCACAGAGATCTCGAATTTTCATACCCACTGAAGGAGGTTATAGAGATAAGGGAGGGGGTGTAGGGGCTGGAGGGGGTTACAGAGATAGAGAGGGGGTGTAGGGGCTGGAGGGGGTTACAGAGATAGGGAGGGGGTGTAGGGGCTGGAGGGGGTTACAGATATAGGGAGGGGGTGTAGGGGCTGGAGGGGGTTACAGAGATAGGGAGGGGGTGTAGGGGCTGGAGGGGGTTACAGAGATAGGGAGGGAGAGTAGGGGGTGGAGGAGGTTACAGAGATCAGGAGGGTGTCTAGGGGCTGGAGGGGGTTATAGAGATCTGGAGGGGGTGTAGGGGCTGGAGGGGGTTACAGAGATAGGGAGGGAGAGTAGAGGGTGGAGGAGGTTGCAGAGATAGGGAGGGGGTGTAGGGGCTGGAGGGGGTTTCAGAGATAGGGAGGGGGTGTAGGGGCTGTCGGGGGTTACAGAGATAGAGAGGGGGTGTAGGGGCTGGAGGGGGTTACAGAGATAGGGAGGGGGTGTAGGGGCTGGAGGGGGTTACAGAGATAGAGAGTGGGTGTAGGGGCTGGAGGGGGTTACAGAGATAGGGAGGGGGTGTAGGGGCTGGAGGAGGTTACAGAGCTAGGGAGGGGGTGTAGGGGCTGGAGGGGGTTACAGAGATAGGGAGGGAGAGTAGGGGGTGGAGGAGGTTGCAGAGATAGGGAGGGGGTGTAGGGGCTGGAGGGGGTTTCAGAGATAGGGAGGGGGTGTAGGGGCTGTCGGGGGTTACAGAGATAGAGAGGGGGTGTAGGGGCTGGAGGGGGTTACAGAGATAGGGAGGGGGTGTAGGGGCTGGAGGGGGTTACAGAGATAGAGAGTGGGTGTAGGGGCTGGAGGGGGTTACAGAGATAGGGAGGGGGTGTAGGGGCTGGAGGAGGTTACAGAGACAGGGAGGATGTGTAGGGACTGGAGGGGGTTACAGAGATAGGGAGGGGGTGTAGGGGCGGGAGGAGGTTACAGAGATAGGGAGAGGGTGTAGGGGCTGGAGGGGGTTACAGAGATAGGGAGGGGAGTAGGGGCTGGAGAAAGTGACAGAGATGGGGCAGGGGTGTCGGAGATGGAGGAGGTAACAGAGATAGGGAGGAGGTGTAGGGGCTGGAGGAGGTTGTAGAGGTTGGAAGGAAGGTGGAGAGGGGATAAGGAGAAGTGGGTGGAGAGCATCAAGTTCCTCGGAGTGACAATAACCAACAATGTGTCCTGGACCACCCCATGTAGATGCGACGATGAAGAGGCACATCAATGCGTCTTCTTTGACAGGAGGCGAAGGAAATTCAGCATAAGGCCCCTCACCCACCTTTGCAGATGCACCATGGAGAGCATTCTATCTGGATACATCATGTCTTGGAACAGCAACTACTCTGCCCAGGCCTGTAAATAACTACAGAGGGTTGTGAACACAGCCTAGACCATCACACAAGCTGATCATCTGTCCATTGTCTCCATGTACACCTCTCCTTGCCTCATAGAGACAGCCAACATCATCAGAGAGCCCTCCCACCCTGGTTCTAATCTCTTCCAACCCTTCCATCAGGCAGGAGATACAAAACCTTTCACACAGATACCGACAGGTTCAAGTTCAGCTTCTTCCCTGCTGCTGATGTTAGACTTCTGAATGGACCTCTCAAATTTCAAATCTAATGTTCATCTTGCTTTTTGTACAAATTCTGTGCAGCCGTATTCCCCACTCTGTACAATCACCCGATGGTCTTTGTATAGTCTGATGTGCATGTGACATAATAAATCAAAACGTCAAAACGAGAGGATTTGTCAAGTAATGTCGGTGTGCCTGCAATCTCATCCATTTGCCTCCCACAGCAGCCTGAGGTACATGTGATCTGGGCCAAAGCGACTGATCCATTTTCAAGTCAATTAAACCGTTGATACCTCCTCCATCTCAATGCTAATTCATTAAAATATATGAGAGTCTCCCTTCCTGTTTCCGAGACTTACCTTGTCCTTCTCTCCAGGGAATACAAAGTACTCATTTTGAACCTCAGCTGTGTCTTCTGGCTCCACATACACAGTTTGTGCGTTTGGTCCCTAATGGGGCCTGCTCCTTCTCTGACCCCGAATATACTTATAAAACACCTTTGGGTTTTCCTTCATGGTACCCACCATTGCTTCCTCATGTCCCCTCGTTCTTCTCCTAATTTCCATTTTCAGTAAACCCCCTGTTATTTCTCCTCTGAGGCATCCAGTGTTTTGAGCCCTCGGTGACTGTCAAAAGGGTTTTTTCCCGTATCCAATCCTGTGCATCCACTGACATTCAGGTTCTCTCAGCCTATTGGTCCTGCCCTTCACCTTCATGGGAACATTTTGCCTGTCTTCGGATGCTGCCTGAATTGCTGTGCTCTTCCAGCACCACTGATCTAGAATCTGGTTTCCAGCATCTGCAGTCATTGTTTTTTCTTCATGGGAACATGTCAGCCCTGCACTCTCCCTTCTCTATTTCGGTTATCGGACACCCTTATTGAGGTTTCTAGCACAGTGAGAATGAACAGGAAGTGCGATGCTGACCAGTCTGTCTATTCTAGGAGCTGTTGTGCTGTCTTTGTGGGAAATTCTAACTCAATCAGTAAAAAACATAAGTTTCAGTAAATTGTAACTGAACTTGCAGTGTCAGAGTAAACATTATTCCCCAGTATTTATTCCAGCGCATCCTCATGACTGAATCCTTATTCACTGAATTCCATTGGTTAACAAAGCTTCAGCTTTATGATAATCACCACTGCTTTCCCATCTCTCTGTCACCGCTCTCCACTCCCTCCCTCTGTAACCTCCTCTCGATCTGCAATGTACCCTGTGGGATCTCTGTGTTACTCCACGACTGTTGTCAGGATGGGAGCCAGTGTATATCAGTGAGCACAGGGTGGTGGGTGACCAGGACTAGGTTTGAGTGTGTACACTGCCTCACTGCTGCACAGGTTCCCAAACAGAGCTCGATAAGAACAATCTTTTACAAAGACTATTAACCATGAGCATGTCCGAGCTGACCGTGTCATTACCTTGGAGAAGTAACAGCAGGACATAAAATTTCTTGATCAGTGTCTGCTCCCAGATATTTCATCAGCCTCACCCTCTCAAGCTCTGAAACAGAAAGGAGTTAATGAGGCCTCACCTCTTGTCACCAGCTCTCGAGAGATCAGAACTGCTTTTAGATCACGTCCTTACAGACTACTTTGCTTCTCTGTGGGATGATAGGTGCTCCTCAGAGTCAGGAGGCTTCAAGAAAGTAAAACAACAAAATGTTTGAATTTCTATCGCAGCTTTCAGGATGTCCCAAAGTTCCTGTCTATGCATTATCCATGTTCCTTGATCGAGAAAGGTATCCTGTATAACAGACTTGAGCCCTACAGTGAGATCTTCCTAACAACCGAAATTGTTCATTGGAATATATCTTCAAAACATCACAACATCAGCAAGGAATGATGCTGGTTGCGGCAGTAAGCTCTTGTCGTGAATTTAGTTACCCTGGAACTGTCCGACTGCTCGCCTGGGGAGGGTGGAATGGCCACTTCCTGTATTGTTCCCCTTGAGTTTTTAATCAGAACTGTTGTCTGTCACAGTGAGTGAAAGCAGGAAGTTGGTTCAAAGTGAGAAAGCAGCAATTTGCCCCGGATTACAAACAAACTGTTAACCCTTTGTGTTTCCTGATATTGTCTCTCTGTAGACTTGGGCAGCATTTAACATGGTCCAAGGGGGCTGAATGGAGCTTCTCCTGTTCCTCTCTCACAGACCTGAGATGCTGAATGGGCCTCCTCCTGTCCCTGTGCAAAAGGCTTCTGGGGCTGGATGGACCTTATACTGGTCCAACGTAACGGGCTGAGTGGTCTTGTTTGTGTCTAACAGGAACCGAGAGCCTGAAGTGGAATTGTCCTGTTTGTGAGTAACAGACCCAGAGCTCAATAATAAATAGCAATCTATTGAAGGCATCGATCATTGGAATCTGTGTGTGTCACATCACATCATCAAAGATATTGGTTGTGGAAGTGAATTGCAATAGCCTCATTACTTACCAATGACCTCCCTGACTGCTTGCCTGGGGAGGTACTGCCAGGACCCTCTGCTTGGACTGAATGAACTCCTCCTTTGCTGCTACCCCCTGCCTATTTAATGACAAACAGTAAACCGCTTCTGGATAAATCCCCAATCCCTCGCATTCGAGGGATTTTCTCAGTGGCAGTTGCAGTGGGAGGAGCGACAGCGAGGACCAGAGACCCGACAGGAAAGTTGGAGTAAAGTTTATTAACTCACCTCGTGTATAGGAGGAGCACACACTGAGCAGGAGTGGACACAGGACTGCTGGGTAAGTGAGGCCTTATGTTTGGGTGGTTGCTTTACCCACGACACCACTCGAGTAGTGTCTCCCACCTGTCCTCCGCCTCTAACTGAAAGGTCCTGAGTGCCAGATTGATAAGGTGACTCGTTTTTTCCTCTTTTTAGTTTTTCAGTCGGCTCGTTTGGAATTTAGAATGGTGGGAATGGTAGTTAGGGCAGTTGAAAGTTCCTCATGCAGAATATGGGAGGTAAGGGTCACCACTAGTGTCTCTGCTGACTGCATCTGTGGGAAGTGCACCCAACTCCAGTTCCTCGAAAACTGCGGTAGGGAACTGGAGCTGGAGCTGGACGAACTTCAGATCATTCGGGAGGCAGAGGGGGTTATTGAAAGGAGTTATAGGGAGGTAGTCACACCTCAGGTAAAAGAAGGTAGATGAGTTACCGTCAGGGGACTGAAAGGGAACCGGCAGGCAGTGTAGGAATCCCCTGTGGCCAATCCCCTCAACAACAAGTATACCATTTTCGGCACTGTTAAGGGAACAACTTACCGGGGTAAGCAATGGGGCACAGGTCTCCTACTCAGATTCTGTCCCTGTTGCTCAGAAGGGAAGGCAGAAGAGGAGCAGAGCATTAGTCATTGGAGACTCCATAGTTAGGGGACAGAGAGGAGATTCATTGGGAATGAGACAGACTCATGGTTGGTGTGTTGCCTCCCAGGTGCCAGGATTCGAGATGTCTCTGATCGTGTTTTCAGGATGCTTGAGGGGGTGGGGGAGCAGCCCCAAGTCATGGTCTACATAGGCACTAATAACATAGGTGGGAAGAGAGATGTGGATTTAAGGCAGAAATTCAGGGGGCTAGAATGGAAACTTAGAGCTAGGATAAACAAAGTTATTATCCTTAGTTTGTTACACGTGCCACGTGCTAGCGAGGTAAGGAATAGGGAGAGGGAGGAATTGAACACGTGAATACAGGGATGGTGCAGGAGGGAGGGTTTTGGATTCCTGGATAATTGGGTCTCTTTCTGGTGTAGGTGGGACCTCTGTAAACACAATGGTCTTCACTTGAACCAGAGGCATACTGATATCCTTGGTGGAGGGGGAGAGGGAAAGGAGATTTGCTCATGCTGTTTGGGTGTCTTTAAACTAATTCAGCAGGGGAATGGGAAACTAAATTGCAATTCGAGGATAGAGGAGGTTGAGAATAAGGAGGTCTGAAATAAGGTTGAAGGGTCGCAAGCAAAAACGTTGGTTTGAAGTGTGTCTATTTTCAATGTCAGAAGCATTGGAATAAGGTGGGTGAGCTTGCAGCATGGGTTGGATCCTGGGATTTCAATGTTGTGGCTATTTCGGAGACATGGATAGAGCAGGCACAGGAATGGTTGTTGCAGGTTCTGGGATTTAGATGTTTCGGTAAGAACAGAGAAGATGGTAAAAGAGGTGGGGGTGTGGCATGTTAGTCAAGGACAGTGTTACGGTTGCAGAAAGGACTTTGAAGGACTTGTCAACTGAGGTAATATGGGCTGAGATTAGGAACAGGAAAGGAGAGGTCACCCTGTTGGGAACTTTCTATAGGCCTCTGAAAAGTTCCAGAGATTTAGAGGATAGGATAGCAAGCATGATCCTTGATAGGAGTGAGAGTGACAGGGAGTGGTAATGAGAGACTTCACCTTCCCAAACATTGAATGGGAATACTATAGTTCAAGTACTTTAGATGGGTCAGTTTTTGTCCAATGTGCGCAGGAGTGTATTCTGACACAGTGTGTAAGACAAGATTTAGGATGCATAGGATGGAGAAGGAAACTGCAGGGCATGGACACAATCGAAATGTGGAGCTTATTCAAGGAACAGCTAATGTGTGTCCTTGATAAGTATGTACCTGTCAGACAGGGAGGAAGTTCTCAAGCGCAGGAGCTATGGTTTACAAAGGAAGTTGAATCTCTTGTCAAGAGGAAGAAGAAGGCTTATGTTCGGATGATATGTGAAGGCTCAGTTAGGGTGATTGAGGGTTACAAGTTAGCAAGGAAAGACCTAAAGAAAGAGCTATGATGAGCAAGGAGGGGACGTTAGAATTTGTTGGCGGATAAGATCAGGGAAAACCCTAACGCTTTCTATAGGTAAAAAAGGGATTAAAGAATGACAAGAGTAAGATTAGGGCCAATCAGGGACAGGAGTGAGTAGTTGTGCTTGGAGTCAGAGGAGATAGAGGAAGTGCAAAATTAATATTTTTTGTCAGTATTCACCCTGGAAAAAGACAATGTGGTCGAGGAGAATACTGAGAAACCGGCTACGAGACTAGATGGGATTGCGTTTCACAAGGGGGAGGTGCTAGCAATTCTGTAAAATGTGAAAATAGATAAATCCTCTGGGCCAGATGGGATTCTCTGGGAAGCCAGGGAGGAGATTGCGGAGCCTTTGGCTTTGATCTTTATGTTGTCATTGTCTACAGTAATAGCACCAGAAGACTGAAGGACAGCAAATGTTGCTCTCTAGTTCAAGAAGGGGAGTAGAGACAACCCTGGTAATTCCAGACCAGTGAGCCTTACTTCAATTGTGAGTAAAATGTTGGAAAAGATTACAAGAGATAAGATTTATAATCATCTCGATAGGTATAAGTTGATAACAGATAGTCAGCATGGTTTTGTGAAGGGTAGGTCGTGCCTCACAAACCTTATTGAGTTCTTTGAGATGGTGACCAAACAGATGGATGAGGCTAAAGCCATTGATATGGTGTATATGGATTTCAGTAAGGTGTTTAATAAGGTTCCCTCATGGTAGGCTACTGCACAAAATACAGAGGCATGGGATTGAGGGCAATTTAGTTGATTGGATCAGAAATTGACTAGCTGAAAGAAGACAGAGAGTGGTAGTTGATGGGAAATGTTCATCCTGGAGTTCAGTTACTAGTGGGGTACTGCAAGGATCTGTTTTGTTCCACTCTTGTTTGTCATTTTGATAAACAACCTGGATGAAGGCATAGAAGGATGGGTTAGTAACTTTGTGGACGACACTAAGATTGGTACAGTTGTGTATAGTGCCAGAATATTTTGGAGGTCACAGAGGGATATAGATAAGCTGCAGAACTGGGCTGAGAGGTGACAAATGCAGTTTAATGCAGGAATTCACTTTGCAAGGAGTAACAGGAATGCAGAGAACCAGATCAATGATAAGATCCTTTGTAGTGTGGTGAGCAGAGAGATCTTGGCGTCCATGTACACAGATCCCTCAAAGTTGCCACTGAGGTTGATTGGGCTGTTAAAAGGCATAAGGTGTGTTAGCTTTTATTGGTAGAAGGATCGAGTTTTGGAACCATGAGGTCATGCTGCAGCTGTACAAAACTCTGGTGCAGCCGCACTTGGAGTATTGTGTGCAGTTCAGGTCACCGCATTATCGGAAGGATGTGGAAACTTTTGGAAAGGGTTCAGTGGAGATTTACTAGGATGTTGACTGGTATGGAGGGAAGGTCTTATGAGGAGAGGCTGAGGGACTTGAGGCTGTTTTTGTTGGAGACATATCAGATAATCAGAAGGTTAGATTGAGTGGACAGTGAGAGCCTTTTTCCTCAGATGTTGATGGCTCGCAAGAAGGGGCATATCTTCAAATTGAGGGGTGATAGATTTAATCAATGGTGAAACTTGAAAGGGTTCAGAAAAGATTTACAAGGATGCTGCCAAGGTTGAGTGGTTTGAGCAACAGGGTGACGCTGAATAGGCTGGGGTTTCAGAGGCTGAGGGGTGACCTTATAGAGGTTTATAAAATCATGAGGGGCATGGATAGGGTAAATAGACAAGGTCTTTTCCCTGGCATGGGGGAGTCCAGAACTAGAGTGCACAGGTTTAGGGTGAGCGGGGAAAGATATAAAAGTGACCTTGTGGGCAATGCTTTCATGCAGAAGGTGGTACGTGTATGGAATGAGCTACCAGAGGAAGTGGTGGAGGCTGGTACAATCACAGCATTTAAGAGCCTTCTGGAAAGGTTTAGAGGGATATGGGAAAAGTGCTGGCCAATGTGACTAGATCAGGTTAATGTAACTGTTCAGCATGGACGAGTTGGATTGAAGTGTCTGTTTCTGTGTTGTACATCTCTATGACTGTAACCAGTTTAAATTATGGCCCTGGAAACTAAAACTTAATCGAGTTTGAATTTAATGTTTTGCCAACATCAAACCAATGAAATGATCTGACGTTATGAATATAAAAATGTAGAAATTTTGAATATTGCGGATAGAGCAACTGCCATCAACACAGATCCAAGCAAGAAAGAAACACTCTCTGCCAAAGGTACTTATTCATATGAAACATACTCACAGTAAAACGAAAGAAGACAACCTGGGGAGATCTTCATCCGGAAAAGACAGACACCGAAGATGACAGCGGCTGTGTGGTTTTGAAATTAAGTTGATGTATTCCAGCAAGTGTTTTATTGGAACAGCATGTTGTTATCGAGTTGGAGGCAAGTAATGAGCAGGAAAGAGAAGGGGGGGGGGTCTTAGAATTATGAATAATTGTTGTTTAATGTTCACTTTTCAAGTTAAAAAAACTAAATTGAGTTTTTTTTTAACATAGTGGAATTTGGTAGTTCTCCGTCACTCATTACAGATTACAAGGCGAGGTGTGCTTTTCTGGGTTTTTGGTTCAACTGACAGAGGGGTTCACCATTGCGTCATAACAATTGACACTTCTTCATTCTGCCAGGTATAAAAGTTTCAAATTGAATAGCTGCAATTATAAACTCCATCTAAATAGTCTCAACTTTTTCTCCTTAAATGTTTCTAAGAACCTTAAAAGGATGTGGTCAGTATGTACTAATATCTTAGACACATTACTAACAATAGAAAAGTTGAAATATTGTAACTCCAATACTAAGCTCAAGGTTTCCTTCTTCATTGGGGAATAATTCTGTTGATGATTATTCAATTTTCTGGAAAAATACCCAATATCCATCTTCTCGTCGTCTTCTTGCAAGAGTACAGCACCAAAACCTTGAATGGCTTTGCTTAATGAGGTGTGGCTAATATTGGGGCAGTGGTTAATACAGCTTTCAGACTGGGAAATACCTTCTGATGGTTTGCTGTCCGCTGAAAGGTCAATCAGTGGAAGAAACACACTGCTAAAATTGGGGATGAAATTCCATTAAAAAACACTCAATCCCAGGAATCATAGCACTACCCTCTTTGCTGCTGGGATGTAAGACTCCCCAATAACATTTGTTTTCACATCCCATGGGCCATCTGTCCATGTCCAATGACATGGCCCAGGAATGCAAGTTGGCCTTTTACAAACTCACCCTTAGCCAGGTTTATCACCAAGCCCGCTTCTGAAAGTCAATCAAACTGTTCCGATAAATGCTGCAAATGTTCCTTCCATGTGTGCCTAAAAATCACCAGGTCGTCGATATATAGCACACAATTGGGTAATCCAGAAATGACTTTATTGATTCGTCTTTGAAATGTGGCTGGTGGATTTTCAGACCAAATGGCATGACTTCAAACTGCTTTAGCTCATTCTGTGTTACAGAAACTGAAACTGTCTTCACTCATAAAGGTACCTGCCATGTAACTGAGTAGGTCCAACTTAGAAGACTATGTTCCGTGTCTCATCTTCTCAAGAAAAGTCTTCCAAATGTGGAATAGGTTATGACTTTGCAATAGGCTACACATAATCGTTGGGTACCACCTGGTTTTGGCACCATTACTATGAGTGAGCTGCAGTTACTGATGTTGTCTTTCAACGTGCATTCAATTTTTATTTGAACATGTGCCAACTTCAAAGGACAAGTCAATAAGGATGTTGCTTAATTGGAACAGCATTTTCTGGATTGGAATCATGCATAATTTAATTAGTGCTTCCCAGCTATGTCTCTCTATGTGATTGGAATAACTCTTTCAGGCCACTTTGAATTTCCTCTGAAAGATAACTCAATAATTTATCCCAGTTTTTGAGAGCTTCTTCACTGTCTAATTTGAGGAATGCCCAATTCAGAACAATCTGATCTTAGTTCTACAATCATTCACCTTATTCAATTTCCTTTCAATTTGATCAGGTCCACTAAAACTTGCCTGTAAACGTTCGCTTACCATTGGAAATAACACTACCACTTTATCTCCACTAGCAACATTGCAATTTTTTGATTTCTTGTCTACTTTCTCTTTCATTACATTCTGAGCTACTTTCAAATGTTGTCGAGCCAACTCACTTGCTCTCTACACTAAAATCTGACACATAGTCAAATTGTATGGACTCAAGACTCTGACTCATCAATTTTCAATTAATTCATTTCAGTGCTCTTCTCAACTTAAGCCCAAAACTAATTCAAATGAACTGAATTTGATAGATTCATTTGGTGCACCCCAAATTGCAAAAAAAGTACAAATAGAATTCCTTTATCCCAATCCTCTGGATAGTCTTGATGATAAGCCTTCAACATGGTCTTTAAAGTTTGATGCCACCGTTCTAATGCTCCTTTTGATTCTGGATGGTATTGAGTGGTTTTGAATTGTTTTATTCCCAAACACCCTTACTGGTCAGAACACTGAATATGGGAGTTGGGAGGTCATGTTGTGGCTGTACAGGACATTGGTCAGGCCACTTTTGGAATATGGCATGGAAGAAGGATTTTGTGAAACTTGCAAGGACTCAGAAAAGATTTATAAGGATGTTGCTCGGGCTGGGGGACTTGAGCTATAGGGAGAAGCTGAATAGACTGAGGTTGTTTTCCTTGGAGTGTCAGATGCTGACGGGTAACATTATAGAGGTTTATAAAATCATGAGGGACATGGATAGGATAAATAGACAAGGTCTTTTCCCTGGAATGGGAGAGTCCAGAACTAGAGGGCATTGGCTTACGGTGAGAGGGGAAAGATATAAAAGGGGCCTAAAGGGCAACTTTTTCATGCAGAGGTTGGTGTATGTATGGAATGAGCTGCTGGAGGAAGTCATGGAGGCTGGTAAAATTGTAGCTTTTAAAAGGCATTTGGAGGGGTATATGAACAGGAAGGATTTAGAGGGATATGGGCCAAGTGCTGGCAAATATGACTAGATTAGGTTGTCTATCTGGTCGGTAAGGACGATTTGGACTGAAGAGTCTGTTTCTGTGCTGTACATCCCTATGAATCTATCCATAACATCCTTGAATGCTTTGGATGTAAATGTGACCCTGATTATATCTCTGCGGGTAGTCCATATCTTGTAAAGAATTTGAGTAACTCTTCCACAATCCTTTTGACTGAGATACTGCAGAATGGAATTATATCTGATAAATCTAGTAAACTCATTCATTATGGTGAATAAACACTGATGCCCATTTTATGTTTAAATTAGGGGTCCTATGGAACCAACATAAAAGGTTCCTCAAACATGGAAATGGGCATCAAGGGTGCTGGTTTTATTACTGCTTGAGATTATCCAATTACCTGACACCAATGACATGTCTGACAATATTCACCACATCCTTATGCAGTCCAGGCCAATAAAAATGTTTCTGTGTTTTGGCTTGTGATGTCCTAACTCCCATGTGACTTCCTCCTGGTAATTCATGTGCTACCCACAACACCTCCTTTCTGTAACCCACTGGCAATACAATCTGATGGACTTCTGTCCACTTCCCTTCCACCTGAATATGTGATGGTCTCCATTTCCTCACCAAGAAGTCATTGTTCCGGTACTAACATTCTGGGATACACTCAGATTCTCCTTCTACATATGTATTTGATACAGCTGCTTTAATTTTTCATCTTTCTGTTGTAATTCATTTACTTTCTCTGAACTAAAGATATCCACTTCATCTTCCACCTGTTCCTGTTTGTTCTCAACCATTTGATCAGACGTAGGCTTTGATAATTGAACCTCAACTTCCTTGTCTTCATGTTTGATTTCTCCTCCTGCTTCCACCTGTGGTTTTGTGACCTTCTTACCATACAGTCAGAAAACATCCCAGGTATCCTTCCCGGAACACCTCAGTTGCCTGATATTCTACTGGCTTTTCAACTGCTGTAGGCATCACTCTCACCTGTGATCCAGCTGTATCATGACCAAGGATAAATTGCATTCCTGGAACTGAGAATTTCTCGATTACTCCTCCCACCACTTTGCCACTTTTTCCTGGACTTTCCAACCTCACTTTAAATCATGAAACACTGCATTTCTCATCCTGAATTCCATATATAACCACTTTTCTTGGCAATGTGCCTTGTGAATACATATCCCCTCATCTCTCCCTATCAAAAATTGACTTTCTCCCAAAGCACCGAAAATTTTAATTTTTTTACCCACTCCTGCTGCCATACATCAGTAAACGTTACCCTCACAAGTAAAGTCTTTATAAAGAGATCTGGCATTCTCTTCTCAACCAACCTCTTTCACATCTTTTTTTTTTAGCTTCCACTGCACTTTCCTTTCCCACAATAACAATATTCACTGGTTTATCCTGTTTTCCAACATCCACCTTCCCAGTGCTTCACCTATACCAGCAGTATTGTGACTTGATATAGCCTACTTTGTTGCAAGGAAAACACTGGAGCATTTTTACTTCTGTTTCCCCCATCATGGGGTTCCTTTCCACCCTCTGGCAAGCTATCTTTACTATCTTCAATGAGATCTCCTTTCCCTTACCACCTGAGGATTTCTCTTTTCCCCAATTGCTATCCTTCACAGATTGAGATTGATGTCGGAAGCCAAATTTTGATTTATGAACCAACACATAATCACCTGCCATTTCATCTGCTGATCTTACAGTTTTAAATCTCTGCTTTTCCACGTCAGTTCTCAGTGCTTCAGGAAGTGAATTTTTGAAATCCTTCAAAATAATTGTCTCTCTAAGAGTCTCATATTTTTGCTGCATTTTCAATGCTTTTATCAGTCTTTCAAAATTATGGTGTCTGATCCTTTCAAACACAATGTATGTTTGACCAGGGTCCCTCCTTGGATTCCTGAAACGTTGAATGTAGGCTTCTGTTCTTAGCTCATATTTTTCACCTCATTACCCTCACAAGATAGTTCACTTGCTTTACATACAAACTTTGTTTGAATCAACAATACCCACATGGTCACTGACCATTTCATTTGTTCAGCCATTTTCTGAAATGTAATGAAAAAAATCTTCTGCATCCTTCTTGTTGAACGTTGGTGATGCTTGAACATATTGAAACAGATCCCTACCAGCCCTTTAGCTCGGATGGGATTGCTCTCCGTCACTGTCCTCATTATTATTCCTACTTTCACCTTTACCTCCACCATTTTAACTTGACTTTGTGCTTTCAGTTCCAACCACTGAAGTTCAAAACTTGCCTCTTTCTCAGATTCTGCTCTCTCTCTCTCTCTCTCTCTCTCCCCCTTTCTTCTGTTCGGGACTTGCTCTCCTTTTTCTTTTTCTGCTGCTTTTAATCATAATTCGAGCTGTTTCATTTCATTCTCTCTTTATTTTTGTTCTGCCCGGGCTATTCTTTCCTTTAATTTTGCCTCTAACCCAAGCTGCTTCATTTGCAATTACATTTTAACCATTTCCAAAGATTCTGATGGTGTTCCTGGCAATTGTAAATGCTGCGTGATTGCCACAAATATCTCCCCTTTCCTCACAGACACCGGCAACCCCAACTCCAGCTGGTTTGCCAATTCTGAAAGTTTTGCCTTGCTCAACGGTCAAAGTAACTTTCTCCAGCCCTAAGAAACTCTTAGTGACTGAAAGAGCCATTATTACAACAAGGCCCACCCAGTTTAAACTAATTGAATTCAACACCCAAAACAAAAGACACTAACACTTACCACCCGCTACCTTTGAGTACAATAATCCGAAACCCAATGTGGAATTAGAGATTTTGATCCTAATAGGAGTCCCCAATCTGCTATGGACCAGAGTAAACCCCCACAAAACATTCAGAACACAGTCTCACCCTCACTTGTTCTTCTTTTAAAGGGACATGCAAGGCATTGTGTTCTGGATACAGTTCGGTTGGTCAAACGACCAGATTTGAAGCAAGCACACTTTATTCATACACTATATAGTTAAAATACAATAAAAGTAAGAGGCAATTAGAAAGACTTTATTGGAAAACTTAACAGGGACAAGGTAGGACTAATAAATTAAACTGCATTTATTTCAATGCAAGGCGCCTAACAGGGAAGGCAGATGAACTCAGGGCATGGTTAGGAAAATGGGACTGGGATATCATAGCAATTACAGAATCATGACTCAGGGATGGGCAGGACTGGCAGCTTAATGTTTCAGGATACAAATGCTACAGGAAGGATGGAAAGGGAGGCAAGAGAGGAAGGGGAGTGGCATTTTTGATAAAAGATGGCATTACAGCTGTGCTGAGGGAGGATATTCCCGGAAATACATCCAGGGAAGTTATTTGGGTGGAACTGAGAAATAAGAAAGGGATGATCACCTTATTGGGATTGTATTATAGACCCCCCCGTAGTCAAAGGGAAATTGAGAAACAAATTTGGAAGGAGATTTCAGCTATCTGTAAGAATAATAGGGTAGTTATGGTTGGGGATTTTAACTTTCCAAACATCGACTGGGACTGCCAGAGTGTTAAAGGTTTAGATGGAAAGGAATTTCTTAAGTGCGTACAAGACAATTTTCTGATTCAGTATGTGGATGTACCTACTGGAGAAGGTGCAAAACTTGACCTACTCTTGGGAAATAAGGCAGGGCAGGTGACTAGGTGTCAGTGGGGGAGCCATTTGGGGCCAGCCACCATAATTCTATTTGTTTTAAAATGGTAATGGAAAAGGATAGACCATCTAAAAGTTGAAGTTCTAAATTGGAGAAAGGCCAATTTTGACGGTATTAGGCAAGAACTTTCGAAAGCTGATTGGAGGCAGATGTTCGCAGGTAAAGGGATGGCTGGAAAATGGGAAGCCTTCAGAAATGAGATAACATGAATCCAGAGAAAATATATTCCTGTCAGGGTGAAAGGGAAGGCTGGTAGGTATAGGGAATGCTGGATGACTAAAGAAATTGAGGGTTTGGTTAAGAAAAAGAAGGAAGCATATGTCAGGTATAGACAGGATAGATCGAGTGAATCCTTAGAAGAGTATAAAGAAAGTAGGAGTATACTTAAGAGGGAAATCAGGAGGGCAAAACGGGGACATAAGATAGCTTTGGCAAATAGGATTAAGGAGAATCCAAAGGGTTTTTTACAAATGTATTAAGGACAAAAGGGTAACTAGGGAGAGAATAGGGCCCCTCAAAGATCAGCAAGGCGGCCTTTGTGTGGAGCCACAGAAAATGGGGGAGATACTAAATGAATATTTTGCATCAGTATTTACTGTGGAAAAGGATATGGAAGATATAGACTGTAGGGAAATAGATGGTGACATCTTGCAAAATGTCCAGATTTCAGAGGAGGAAGTGTTGGATGTCTTGAAGCGGTTAAAGGTGGATAAATCCCCAGGACCTGATCAGGTGTACCCGAGAACTCTGTGGGAAGCTAGAGAAGTGATTGCTGGGCCTCTTGCTGAGATATTTGTATCATCGATAGTCACAGGTGAGGTGCTGGAAGACTGGAGGTTGGCAAACGTGGTGCCACTGTTTAAGAAGGCCGGTAAAGACAAGCCAGGGAACTATAGACCAGTGAGACTGACCTCAGTGGTGGGCAAGTTGTTGGAGGGAATCCTGAGGGACAGGATGTACATGTATTTGGAAAGGCAAAGACTGATTAGGGATAGTCAACATGACTTTGTGCGTGGGAGATCATGTCTCACAAACTTGATTGAGTGTTTTGAAGAAGTAACAAAGAAGATTGATGAGGTCGAGCAGTAGATGTGATCCATATGGACTTCAGTAAGACGTTCGACAAGGTTCCCCATGGGAGACTGGTTAGCAAGGTTAGATCTCATAGAATACAGGGAGAACTAGCCATTTGGATACAGAACTGGATCAAAGGTAGAAGACAGAGGGTGGTGGTGGAGGGTTGTTTTTCAGACTGGAAGCCTATGACCAGTGGAGTGCCACAAGGATCAGTGCTGGACCCTCTACTTTTTGTCATTTACATAAATGATTTGGATGCGAGCATAAGAGGTACAGTTAGCAAGTTTGCAGATGACACCAAAATTGGAAGTGTAGTGGACAGCGAAGAGGGTTACCTCAGATTACAACAGGATCTGGACCAGATGGGCCAATGGGCTGAGAAGTGGCAGATGGAGTTTAATTCAGATAAATGCGATGTGCTGCATTTTTGGAAAGCAAATCTTAGCAGGACTTATACACTTAATGGTAAGGTCCTAGGGAGTGTTGCTGAACAAAGAGACCTATTAGTGCAGGTTCATAGTTCCTTGAAAGTAGAGTCGCAGGTAGATAGGATAGTGAAGAAGGTGTTTGGTATGCTTTCCTTTATTGGTCAGAGTATTGCGTACAGGAGTTGGGAGATCATGTTGCGGCTGTACAGGACATTGGTTAGGCCACTGTTGGAATATTGCGTGCAATTCTGGTCTCCTTCCTATCAGAAAGATGTTGTGAAACTTGAAAGGGTTCAGAAAAGATTTACAAGGATGTTGCCAGGATTGGAGGATCTGAGCTACAGGGAGAGGCTGAATAGGCTGGGGCTGTTTTCCCTGGAGCGTCAGAGGCTGAGAGGTGACCTAATAGAGTTTTACAAAATTATGATGGGCATGGATAGGATAAATAGACAAAGTCTTTTCCTTGGGGTCGGGGAGTCCAGAACTAGAGGGCATAGGTTTAGGGTGAGAGGGGAAAGATATAAAAGAGACCGAAGGGGCAACATTTTCATGCAGAGGATGGTACGTGTGTGGAATGAGCTGCCAGAGGATGTGGTGGAGGCTGGTACAATTGCAACATTTAAGAGGCATTTGGATGGGTATATGAATAGGATGGGTTTAGAGGGATATGGGCTGGGTGCTGGCAGGTGGGACTAGATTGGGTTGGGATATCAGGTCGGCATGGACGGGTTGGACCGAAGGGTCTGTTTCCATGCTGTACATCTCTATGACTCTATGACTCTACTAAAAAGTAACTGTTGTAATATCGTAACACCCCATAAACACACCCTTGGCAACAGGTAAGTTCAGAAAAACAGATTGTCTCACATGCAACTCCAGCAGCAGGAAGGAAAAACATCAAGAGAACACTCAGTGAGTGAATGAAGCTGGGAGAGACAACCTGCAAGTTCCATACTCTGTTGACACCTGAGCAACAACTGCTGAAAGTTAAAACTAAAATCCGGATTCTGTGGGAGTTTGATCACACCCATTCAGGCTGCTTCTATTGTCCCAACTTTTAAAACTGAATGAGCTCTATCTTAAAACATCTCTAAGCTTAGTACAAAAATTCCATGTCTCAGAAATTTCAGGAACAGGTCATTCTGCTATAATGTGTGTTTTGTTAACATAAATTAACTGTAACATAATTGATGAATTGGTGACACTGTTTCTAAAGCATGAACATTTAAAATGTGTGTTGGCTGTAGTGCAATTACATCACCAACACTTTAAGCACTGTTCCCAAAGCTCAATTTTTCAAAAATGCAGGGTTGTACAATAGCACAACTATTGTCTTCGAGAAAAACTACCTGTTCTTCACGACATTATTTCCTCCTGCATCTGAGAAGCAAATTACAACACCACCACAGGCAGGAGGCTGTAACTACAATGTGACAAGTTTAAATTCGAAAGTTGGCTCAGAAATTCAAACAATGTGGGGATGATGAGAACATGTGAGGCAATCTTTGAGTCAACAATTTTGAATCAATATGGAGTTGAACTGATATTTATCTACAGATCACCTGAGTATTTCATTCCACTTTGGATGGCACAGTGGCTCAGTGATTAGCACTTCTACATCCCAGCACCAGGGTCCTAGGTTCGATTCCCGCCTGTCTGTGTGGAATTTGCACATTCTCCCTGTGCCTGCGTGGGTTTCCTCTGGGTTCCTCCCACAATCCAAAGATGTGCAGGTCAGGTGAATTGGCCATGCTAAATTGCCCACAGTGTTAGATGCGTTAGTCAGGGGTAAATATAGGGTAGGGGAATGGGTTTAGGTGGGTTTCTCTTCGGAGGAGTGGTGTGGACTTGTTGGGCTGAAGGGCCTGTTTCCACACTGTAGCGAATCTAATCTAATCCAATAAAGGTAAAGTTGTTCATTACCAACAAGCTTGTTGCAATTTCTTCCTGTTTGCACAAGATGCAACATTCAGAAAGCATGTTCAGGTCTGAGTGAAGTCACGCTTCTGTTCAGGACTACTCAACCACGTTGGCAGCACTTCATTTTGGGTAAGACAGGGTCACACAACAGCACTGGGGAAGCAGAAAGGCTGAGGAAAAGGAGAAGCTTTTGTTTGGGGTTTCTGTCTGTACACTAAGAAGCACACGCACTGAAGTTTAATTCTATTCCATTTGCTGAAGACATTCTGCTGGTAAATTGCTGTTTATAGAGTCATAGAGATGTACAGCATGGAACAGACCCTTCGGTCCAACCCATCCATGCCGACCAGATATCCCAACCCAATCTAGTCCCACCTGCCAGCACCCAGCCCATATCCCTCCAAACCCTTCCCATTCATATACCCATCCAAATGCCCCTTAAATGTTTGTGCTGAGTACAGAACAAGAGCTTTATAAATCAAGCTGTCAAGGACAAAGGCAAGGAAGTTACGCTGAGTTTATAAAGCTCTGCTTAGTTTACAAAGTCAGCATTGTGTCCAGGTCTGGTCAGTGCACTTCAGGATGGATGTGAGTCTTTGAGAGGGTATGGAAGAGATTTCCCTGAACAGCTCCAATGATTTCAGTGACAGGGTTCATTTGGGGAAGCTGGGGCTGTTCTTCTCAGAGCGATGGTGACTGGGGGTGAATCTGACTGATGAGGAAGTGATGGGGCCAGGTTTAGATCAGGGAGACAAAGGAAAGGTGTTCCCATTGCTGATGATACAAGGACAAGGGGAGACATATTGAAGATTCAGGGTGGGATAGGCAGAGCAGGGGTTGTGAGGAAGGACTGTTATACACTGTGAGTGATAATGATCTGGATCTCACTGCCTACAAGGTGGGGTGGAAGGGAAGATGCTCACTGATTTCAAACAGAATTTGGATGAATATTTGTGGGAAATAAACTCTCAGAACAATGTGGAGAGAGTGGGGAAATGGCACTGACTGTACAGAGACAGCTGGCATAGCTCAATGGACTGAATGGCTACCTGAGAATTCTATGGCTCTCAGACAATCCGAACCATTGCCCTTAACCGAACATCCCATGGGATTCGGTTGCACTGATAAAGCTTGAAGCAGCCTTTCAGCTTCCTTTAACTGTTTGCCCCTGACAGACACAAACACCAGCAACAGTGAGAACAACAGCTACAGTGAATATCCCAGCTCGTATTCCCAGGATCAGGATCACATGCAGACTCTCTCCTCTGCTACCTAGAAAACACAGAGAAAGAATTAATCACTTCCTGTCTGTGTTCAATCTCTCTCAAGCTCCACTTCACTACAACTGTGGCAGTGATGCAGTGAGAATGTCACTGGGTGAGCAATTCAGAATCCAAAGCTAATGTTCTGAGAACTTTGGTTCACATTACATTGTTACAGATGGTGAAATTTAAACGTAATTAAAGATCTATAATTAAAACGTTTGCCTAATTAAGACCATATAACCACTGCTGATTGTTGTAAAAATCCATCTGGTTCACTAATGCCCTTCAATCTACCAAAATTGTACCCGGCCTATCCTGCATGTGGGGCCTACAGCAATTTGACCGACTCTGAACTGCCTTCCAAACCAGAAAAGCCACTGGGATGAAATATAAAACGTGTCTTTCTGAGCAACTAATGGTTTCTCAGAGACACCAAAGTGTCCAAGATCTTTTCACTGTGAACTTGCTGCGAGTGCCATTCTGACCTTCCACTTTAGTGGGGAGACGATGGTCTAGTGTTAATATCTCTACAGGAATCGCCCAGAGAGCGCGGTGTTGTCTGGAGATTGCAGATTGGATCCGTCATAGCAGATGGTGGAATGTGAATTAATTTAAAAATCTGGAATTCAGGGTCCAATGATAACCATGAAATCATTGAAGATTGTCAGCAAAACCCATCTGGTTCACTGATGTCCGTCAGGGAAGGGCAGTGCTGACATTATCAGGTCTGACTGACAGGAATGAATCTACTGAATGAATCAAATCAAAGTGTGGGATATTGGAGACAGTGCAAGTTTGTCCTGTTCGATTCCCTGTCAGAGGTTTCTCTCTTTTCTGCACGCAGGATCATGCTGTTGCAGATTGTTGTAGAAAAATCTGGAAACGTTTTTCACAGAGTGTGAAATCTATCTCAATCTCATGTAAAGAAGCCATGATCTCAACAGATCACAATTACAGATTCCAATAAATAGTTTCAGACATTACCCAGAGACGGGGGGGATCTACCACAGGGGAGCCTGTGAGAACCCTCCCCATCTTTGGCACCTCAACCCATTCAATAACCCTTATTATCTCTAAACTCGTCCAGCCCCTGTACCCATCATTATCTCTGTAACCTCCTCCAGTCCCTCCAACTCCTCCCTATCTGTCACCTCCTCCTTTCGTACATCCCTCTTCATCTCTGTAACCTCCCCCAAACGCTACAGACCTCCCGCTGTCTGTAAATCCCTTCAGCTCCTGTACCACTCACTATCTTGTCACCTCCTCCAGCTCCTGCGCCCTTATCTCTGTAACCACCTCCTGCCCAAACCCCTCCCTAACTCTTTAACTTCCTCCCACCCCTACACCCGTACTATTTCAGTAATGCCCCCAGCCACTACACTCCTCCCTATCTCTGTACTATCCTCCTGCCCCTACACCCCTCCCTATCCGTTACCCACTCCTGCACTGACACCCCTCCCTATCTCTGTAACATCTTCCTGCCCCAAACTCCTTCCTATCACTTAATCTCCTCCCGCCCCATACCGATCACACTCTCTGTAATCTCCTCCAGGCATTACACCTATCCCTGTCTCTGAAACCTCCTTCTGTCCCAACACTCATCACTATCTCTGTACGGTCTTCAGCCCTAAGCCCTCTCCCTATCTCTGTAACCTCGTCCTGCACCCGTCCCTAGCTCTATAATCTCCGCCTGCCCCTACACTCGTCACTATCTCTGAAAGCCTGTCCAGCCCTTACACCCCCTCCCTATCTCTGTAACCCCCTCTAGCCCCTACACCCCCTCCCTATCTCTGTAACCTCCTCCAGCCCCTACACCCCCTTCCTATCTCTGTAACCCACCTCGCCCCTACACCCGCTCCCCATCTCTGTAACCTCCTCAAGCCCCTACACTCGTCCCATCTCTCTGATCTCCTCCAGCCCCTACACTCGTCCCTATCTCTGAACGCCTGTCCAGCCCTTACACCTCTCCCTATCTCTGTAACCTCCTCCAGCTGCTACACCCCCTCCCTGTCTCTGTAAACTCCTCCAGCCCCTACACTCGTCGCTATCTCTGTATTTTTGCCTAGTCCTAACACCTCTCCCTATCTCTGTTACCTCCTCCAGTCAAATGTTTTGTCGGAGCAGCAGCTGGAGAGGAGCAGAAAGGTTGGAGCCTTCACTCTGTCCAGAGGCAGGTCTCCTGAGGTGACCTCACAATTTAAAAATTAGCTCAGGGAAAGAGGATTGGTTGTCTAGGAACCAATTTTCGGGACTCAGAGTAAAACCTGTCAGGAGACAGAATGTAAAGTCCTTATGCTTGTCCCTTGTCATTCTTTAGGAATAGAGAAAGCACAAGAAATCCGATTTGTTGAGTAATGGGTAAGGTTGGGTAGTTTATTCCTAGTTTATTGTTTGTACTTGCTAAGGAGAACTCGGCACTGCGGAATGCTCCTCCCGCAATAATGTGTGAAATCAAAGACACTTCCAGTCTCCTTTGTGACCATGTATTCAAGAAGTATATTCAGCTGCAGCTCCTGATTTGGCACAAGGAGCTGATGCAGCTGCAGATGGAGTCATGATGGAGCATCCATGATGATGAGGACATTGTGGACAGCACATATACTGAGCTGTTGCACCATACGTAAGAGGTACACAGGCAGAAAGGTCAAGAAGACTATGGTCAGGTCATGCACGGGTTCCCTGTGGCCATTCCCTCACAAACAGATATAGCGTGCTGGATAGTGTTGTGGGGGGTGGCCTATCAGGGGAAAGTTGTGGTGTCTCAGTTGGCTCTGCTGCACACCACCGGAGGAACAAGACTGGGTGATCTTCAGTGAGAGGAGTCGATTGAAAGAGGAACTGACAAGCAGTTCTGTGACCACAAATGGAACTCTCGAGTGGAATGTTATCTCGTTGGTCAGAGATGTTCCAGAGTAGCTGCCAGGCATTCTGAAGGGGGAGGGTGAACAGCCAGCTGTTGTGGTACATGTCTGTACCAAAGACTCAGGTAAAAAGTGAAATGTGATCTGGTAACAGGAATTGAGAGAGTTAGGGAATAGTCTCACACAAAAGACAGACAAACAGACAAACTAACTGCGTTCATGGATACATAAAAGAAAATATCATCATTGGCCAGATTACTGAAACCATTTTCATGTTGCATTGTTTCACAGGTAAGAATGGGGCTGCTTTTGCAAAACACTGTTTAGGGTCACCTTCTCAGTTTTCCCAGGTAAAGGCAGCAAGTCTTTGAACTCAGCTTTCTACTCTTGGCCTCCCAAAAGCCTGCGTGACAGAGAGCTTTCAAACCTTCATGCTGCCTTTGTTAGCAGCCAAGCTCATCTCCCCAGAAAACAGTTCTGGTTCTGCCCTGACAGTCTGATTGCCTCTTCCTGTGGTCTCAACAAATGCTGTCTGCTTCAACATAGGGCCTCTTTCAGACTCGCTGGAACCAATTTCCAAATACGGACCTCGTTACTATCCACTTTCTGCTATCTGTTTAAACACAATACCCTTCACTTTATCTGTTGGAATTCCTTGAACCAAGAATCAGCCTGCAATTAGCCTCCAGGCCTGGCCTCACAAACAAACAGATGCTTGTTGATCTGCTATCTTCCTTTTACCACAAGCTGTCCCAAATTCCACAGTTCATTTTCAGCTCATACTTCCCAGTTCACAACTCTGACCATAATTGATAAAACAATAAAAGCAGAAACAATGAAAAATCAGTGAGAGTTCTAACATTAGTTACTTCCTTTATTATCTGAGGCTGCATCCCATCAGGTCCAGGGGACTTATTGACCTTTTCTCTCACTAGTTTCCCTGGTTCATTTCATTCAGTAAGAGTTATGGGATTTATTTCCTTCCCTTGGTTATTTCAGAATTCACTGGAATAGAGTGGGATCACCTCTTATTTCATACTGTTCAGGGATGTACAGGTTAGGGTGGATTGGCCATCTGAAATTGTCCCACAGTGAGCACGATGTGCAGGTTAGGGTGGATTTGCCAGGCTAAATTGCCCTATACTGTCCAAGGACGCACAGGCAAGGTGACGGAGCCAATGAAATGTGGGGTTATGGGGCGAGGCTGTATCTGGGATACTCATCAGAGGGTCACTGTGGGCCTGATGGGCTGAATGGACTCTTTACACCCTGCAGTTATTCTATGATTGATTGTATTTCTTCTCTGCCCCACATTCCAGGATTCAATTTGGTGAATGTGCTGACTCTAAGATAAGGAAATCCTTCCTCAGCTGAGGTGACTCAAGCTGTAAACTGTCAATACCTCCCAGCTGTCATTTGAGGCACTTTGCAACTGACAAATGGCCACAAAATGAAGCACTTCTTAAGATTTCCATCATTCTGCCTACATTGGGTCATATCCACGGGACCCATGTTGTCCTGGGAGTATAGCTGAAAATGTGTTGCTGGAAAAGCGCAGCAGGTTAGGCAGCATCCAGGGAACAGGAGAATCGACGTTTCGGGCATAAGCCCTTCTTCAGGAATGAGGCCTGGGAGTATAGCAATGTTAACACTGAGGCCTGTGCTGAACACTCACAGGGGGGTCAGAGGTCAATATCAGGGCTGCTTACTTACTCACAACCTCTATCCTGCGACCCTCCGACCTGTTCACACCGACCGTGTTTCCCGCCTCACAGGAGTACACACCCTCCTGTTTGTGAGTGATTCTGTACAAGGTCAGGTCTCTCTCAGATGATTCCAGAGGCTCAGTCTCCTCTCCCTGTCTCCGTTCCCACTTGTACCAGCTGGTTGGGGGGTTGCTGTCGCTGGTGCAGCTCAGGGTGACAGTGTCACCTTCGTGTATCGCACTGTCCGATGGAGAGACCGACACCTTCATGTTCCGAGGGGCATCTGACAGAAAGGGACAAGACTCTCAGTGAGAGACAGCATTACTTGAGCACCGCTCACTAAGGGAGACATTGCAAGGAGTGAAGTCACAGGAAAATCAGTCACAGATCCCACAGGGCAGATAAATGGGCAGTTTTCAGTTAAAGGGCTCAGTTTATAAGGAAGAAAGAGAAAGGGAAGTTAAAACGGTTTAGGGACAGAATGCCAAAGGTCAGGGTCACAAAGGGGAGAGCGATGAGTTTCGGGAAGTACTCAAGAGGCTGAAACTGGAGGAGGTGACAGAGATAGGGAGGGATGAAGGGACTGGAAGGGATTATAGATACAGAGAGGGGTGTGGGGCCTGGAGGAGGTGACAGAGATAGGCAGGGATGAAGGGACTGGAGGGGGTTACAGAGACAGAGAGGGGTGTGGGGTCTGGAGGAGATTACAGAGATAGGGAGGCATGTATGTACTATAGGACATTACAGAGACAGGTAAGTGTGATAGAGGGATTTGAGAGCTAAGAATGGGAAGTTTCTAATAGATGTGTGCTGCACTGGGGTAAATGCAAGAGAGGGAGTGAGAGGAGGGTGACTGGAGAAAGGGACTCGGTGTGAGTTCAGAGACTGGGGGCAATGATGTTTTGGATAAATAGCTCTCATTCAGTGAGTCGTGACAGAGACAGGGGAGTTTACATGGGGAAAAGGATGACCTGGAAATGACGCTCACAGAGCACCTCGATTCTGAAGCTCTTTGAAGTTTGTCTTCCAATGACGTTTTCCGCTTTGCAGTAATAATCTCCAGATTCCGTTGGGGTGATGGAGCGATTGATCAGGACAATCCCTGTCCCCTTGTTAGCTGCTGTGTTCACATTGTCGCTATACCAGGTGTAGAGCGCTCCTGGATTACTCCTGGAGTCACAGGTCAATGTTACCCATTCTCCCTCCTTTACATCTTCCTGTGGCTCATTACAAACAATGGTAACATCCAGGACCATCTATAAGAGGAATTATAGCTTGATTCAGGTCAGGGAGAAGGATAAAGCTGTGGAACATGAAGGAACGTTATTCCAAATCCCCTCATAAATGCTGCCCCTAAGCACTGACATCATTTCGGAGAGAAAACACCAGAACTCCCCAGTATGCACATTCTGAAATAGACCATTCAGCTGCTCTTCTCCATTCCAAACTTTCTCATTCCTGAGTGTATCCTCCACTGTCATGCCTGACTATCCACCTACAGCATGGAGACCAGGGAACTGCGCACATTGCTCTGAATGTCATCTAAATGAGTGATACAGAGACTGAAACTGTGCACAGTGCTCCGAGTGTGGGTCTGACTGAGGGATACGGAGACTGAAACTGTGCACAGTGCTCCGAGTGTGGGTCTAACTGTGGGATACAGAGACTGGAACTGCGCACGGTGCTCCGAGTGTCGGTCTAACTGAGGGTTACAGAGACTGGAACTGTGCACGGTGCTCCGAGTGTAGGTCTAACTGAGGGATACAGAGACTGGAACTGTGCACGGTGCTCCGAGTGTGGGTCTGACTGAGGGATACGGAGACTGGAACTGTGCAAGGTGCTCCGAGTGTCGGTCTAACTGAGGGATACAGAGACTGAAACTGTGCACAGTGCTCCGAGTGTGATTCTAACTGAGGGATATGGAGACTAGAACTGTGCACGGTGCACCGAGTGTGGGTCTAACTGAGGGATGCAGAGACTGGAACTATGCACAGTGCTCCGAGTGTGGGTCTGACTGAGGGATATGGAGACTGGAACTGTGCATGGTGCTCCGAGTGTGGGTCTAACTGAGGGATACGGAGACTGGAACTGTGCACGGTGCTCCGAGTGTCGGTCTAACTGAGGGATACGGAGACTGGAACTGTGCACGGTGCTCCAAGTGTCGGTCTAACTGAGGGATACAGAGACTGGAACTGTGCACGGTGCTCCGAGTGTGGGTCTGACTGAGGGATACGGATACTGGAACTGTGCACAGTGCTCCAAGTGTGGGTCTAACTGAGGGATATGGAGACTGGAGCTGTGCACGGTGCTCCGAGTGTGGTCTAACTGAGGAATAGGGAGACTGGAACTGTGCATAGTACTCCAAGTGGTCTAAATAAAGAATACAGAGACCGGAACTGTGCACAGTGCTTCAAGTGCGGCTCTAACTGAGGGATACAGAGACTGGAACAGTGCACAGTGCTCCAAGTGTGGGTCTAACTGAGGGATAGGGAGACTGGAACTATGCTCAGAGTGTGGGTCTAACTGAGGGATATTTTCTGTACATCCCACACCCTCTTTACTTACAAAGTACACGAATGTGTTTGGATTCAGAATCCTGCATGCTGACAGAATTCCATGCTGTACAGATGTAGAAACAGGATGCATCATTCCTAGTTGGTCGAATCCTAATCATGTCGGTATTTTCTCACAGATCTCTCCGTTGTCCGTTGCACATTTTCTTCCAGCTGTACACACTAACCGGGAGCTTGGCTTCATTTCGACGTGTTAACGTGATCTCGGTCCCCTCCGTCACTGTATCCCCAGAAATAGTCTCCATGTTTCTCGGTCCATCTGTGGGGTGAAAGGTTCATCCAAGATTTCAGAGCCTCTCACAAAAGATCTGCAGAAACAGGGGATCTCGCAGTAATGGGGAAGGGCGAAATGAGAAAGTTTGATCAGAAATGAAATGAAGAAATGTGACAAAGGCAATAAAACACAATGTGCAGTTGCACAGCACCTGCTTCATGGTTGCAAGGGGTAAAACAGCAGGCCAATTCCAAACTGTCTCAACAAATGCAGGGGCGGGTGATCACTATGTCAGGAGAAGATGTCGCTTTTAAGGTATATCTTGGAGGAGGTGGGGGTGGATGGGGGGGAAGAGACAGACAGACAGAGAGAGAGATGGAGATGTGTAGGGAGGGAGTACCTGAGCACTGGGCTCCAGGCAACTGAAGGTATGGCCCATGATGCCAGAACAATGGGAGCCAGGTAACACTTGAATCACAGGTTTGGAGGAGGCTACAGTGATAGGGAGTGGTGTCGAGAATGGAGGCAGTTTCAGGGATAGGGAAGGGTGCAGAGCCTGGAGGAAGTGACAGGGATAGCGAAGAGTGTGTAGGCTGGAGGAGATTACTAAGATGGCGAGTGGGTTTCAGGGTTGGAGAAGGTTACAGAGATAGGGAGAGGGTGATGGAGAGATTTGAAATTGAATCACAAGTTTACATTCGAGGTGCTGCAGGACTGGGGAAACAATGCAGGAGAGGGAGTGAGAGGAGGGTGACTGGGGAAAGTAACTCAGTGTGAGTCAGAGATGGGGCAGGCGGCAGTTGCATCTTGGATAAATAGCTCTCATTCAATGAGTAGTGACAAAGACTGCAAAGTTTACATTGGGAAAAGGTCAGCCTGGGAATGTCACTCACAGAGCACCTCGATCCTGAAGCTCTTTGAAGTTTGTCTTCCAATAACATTTTCCGCTTTGCAGTAATAATCTCCAGATTCCGTTGGGGTGATGGAGCGAATGGTCGGGATGTTCCCTGTCCCCTTGTTAGCTGCTGTGTTCACATTGTCCTTATACCAGGTGTAGAGAGCTCCTGGATTACTCCTGGAGTTACAGGTCAAGGTAACCTTGTCTCCCTCCTTCACCTCTCCCTGTGGCTCATTGCGAACAATGGTAACATCTCCAGGACCATCTCCAAGAGGAATTACAGCTCGATTCAGGTCAGGGAGAGGGATAAAGCTGTGGAACATCATGGAACATTCTCCCAAATCCCCGAATAAATGCTGCCCCTGAGCACTGACATCATTTCAGAGGAATCCCTCTGAAATCATATCCTGAAACAAGCCATTCAGCCCTTCTGCTCTGCTCCAGCATTTCGCATTCTCAAGTGTATCCTCCTCTCTAATGCCTGACTATCCAGCCATTGTGTGGAGACCGGGAAACTGCACAGTTTAACCACAGTGCAGTGTGGTTAAACTGAGGGATGTGGAGACCGGAACAGTGCAGAGTGCTCCAAGTGTGGTCTAACTGAGGGATAAGGAGATTGGAACTGAGCACCGTGCGCTGTGAATTGTCGGGTGGAGGGATAGTGAGATTGGGACTGTGCATAGTGGTCCAAGGTGGGTCTGAGCAATATGGAGACTGGAACTATGCACAGCCCTCCAACTGTGGGTCAAACTGAGGAATACAGAGCCCAGAACCTTGCACAGTGCTCCAAGTGCAATCTAACTTCGGGATACGGAGACAGAAACTGCGCACAGTGCTCTGAGTGTGGTCTAACTGAGGGATATGGAGACTGGAACTGTGTATGGTGCTCCAAGTGTGGGTCTAGCTGAGGAACATGGAGACTGGATCTGCACACAGCTCTCCAAGTGTGGTCTTTGGGATACAGAGACCAGAACTGTATACAGTGCTCCGAGTGTGGTCTAACTAATGGATATGGAGACTGGAACTGATCCAGGTGAGGAACTGAGAGATATTGTCTGCGTATCCCACACCATCTTTACTTGCACGTTACATTAATGTGTTTGGGTTTAGAATTCCGGGAGCTGACAGAATTCCGTGCTGTACAGATGTAGTTACAAGATGCATCATCCCTGGTGGGTTGAATCCTAATTGTGTTGGTATTTCCTTGCAGATCTCTCCGTTGTCCGTTGCACGCTTTCCTCCAGCTGTACGTATTAACTGGGCGGTTTGGCTTCACTTTGACATGTTAATGTGATCTTGATCCCTGCCTTCACTGTATCCACAGAAATAACCTCCATGTTTCTCGGTCCATCTGTGGGAGAGACGTTCATCCAAGATTTCAGAATCCTTCACCTATTCAGGCCTGCAGACGGTCTCGTAGGATTGGGGGGGGCAACATCAGAAAGATTGCTGATCAGAAATAAAAACAGGAAATTTGTCAAACTTTGGCCATAAGACACAATGTGCATTTGCGTCACACTGCTTTACCAGGAGATGGATTGTAAGGGATGAAACAACAGTCCCACTCAAAGTTCTGTCAACAGAAAGCAAGGGCAGGTGATCAATATGTCACAAGGGGTTGCTTTTAAGATACATCTTAGCAGAGGAGGCAGAGAAAGAGAGAGAGAGAGAGAGATGGACGACTGCAGGGAGGGAATACCTGACCTCAGGCACTAGGCAGCTGAAGGCATGACACACGATGCCAGAGCAATGGGAATCAGGCAGTACTCAACAATTCGGATTTGAGGGGGTAACAGAGATAGGGATTGGTAGAGAGGCTGAAGGAGTTTGCACAGATACTGGAAGGTGTGTAGGGGCTGAAGGAGGTTATGTAGATAGGGTGTAGGGGCTGGAGCAGGTGACAGATATAGGGAAAGGGTGTTGGGCTATCCTGGGAGAGGATACAGAGATACAGAGGATAGGAGGGGCTAGAGGAGATAAGAGAGATAGGGAAGGTTTAGGGGTTGGAACAAGGTTACAGATGTAGGGAGGAGGGTAGGGTATAGTGAAGGTTACTGATACAGGACTGATGTCGGGTTTGGAGGAGGTGACAGAGGTAGGGAGGGACATAAGGACTGCAGCATTTATAGAGATAGAGGGGTTGAATGACTTAATGTTGATACGGTGAGGTGCTTGGGCTTGAGGAGGTTACATGAAGAGGCAGGGGTGCTGAGAGCTGGAGGAGGTTACAGAGATAAGGAGTGGTATAGTAGTTAGAGGAACTTACGGGGGGGGGGGGCGGCACACGCTTTGGAGGAGCTGACAGTGACACAGAGCATTGTCAGGGGTTGGAGGAGGTTACGGACATGGGGAGTGGTGTAAGGAGGTGTTGGAGGAGTTTTCAGAGATAGTTAGGGGTTATATGGGCTGGAGGAAGTTACTGAGATTGGGAGGGAGTGAAAGGGCTGGAGGAGGTTACAGAAATAGGGAGGGATGATGGAGGAATTTAAAATCAAGAATGAGAAATTTATAATCGAGGTGTTGCCAGACTGAGAAAAAGTGCAGGAGAGGGAGTGAGAGGAGGGTGACTGGGTAAAGGGACTCGGTGTGAGTTCAGAGACTGGGTGTAGTGACATTTTGGATAAAGAACGCTCATGTGAGTGGTGACAGAGACCGGGGAGTTTACATTAGGAAAAGGACAATCTGGGAATGACACTCACAGAGCACCTCGATCCTGAACCTCTTTGAGGTGAAGCATCAAAAGAAGTTTGCTGCTTTGCAGTAATAATCTCCAGAATCTGTTGGGGTGATGGAGTGAATGGTCAGGTCTTTGCCTATCCCCTTGTTAGCTGCTGTGTTCACATTGTCCTTATACCAGGTGTAACGACCTCCTCGATTACTCCTGGAGTTACAGGTAAAGGTAATCCGTTCTCCTTCCTTCACCTTTCCCTGTCGCTCATTGTGAATGATGGTAACACCTCCTGGACAATCTACAAGAGGAATTATAGCTCAATTCAACTTAGGGCAGGAGGTGAAGCTGTGGAACATCATGGAACATTCTTCCAAATACCCTCATAAATGCTGCCCCTGAGCGTTGACCTTCTTTCAGACAGAGACCATCAGAATTCCTCCAAAATCACATACTATAACAGGCCATTCAGCCCCTCTGCTCCATTCCAATGTTTCGCATTCTCAAGTCTGTCTTCCTCTGTAATGCCGGGCTATCCACAGAGACCAACCGTGGTTTAGCTGAGGGATACAGAGACTGGAACGGTGCACAGTGCCCCGAGTGTGGGTCTAACTGCGGGATATGGAAACTGGAACTGTGCACATTGCTCCAAGTGTGGGTCTAACTGAGGGATACGGAGATTGAAACTGTGCACGGTGCTCCGAGTGTGGGTCTAACTGAGGGATACGGAGACCGGAACTGTGCACAGTGCTCCGAGTGTGGGTCTAACTGAGGGATACAGAGACTGGAACTGTGCACGGTGCAATGAGTGTGGGTCTAACTGAGGGATACGGAGACTGGAACTGTGCACGGTGCTCCGAGTGTGGGTCTAATTGAGGGATACAGAGACTGGAACTGTGCACGGTGCCCCGAGTGTGGGTCTAATTGAGGGATATGGAGACTGAAAATGTGCACAATGTTCCAAGTCTGGAACCATGGACAATGTTCCAAGAGTGGTCTAATTGAGGGAGATGGAGACGGGAACAGGGCACAGTGCGTCAAGTATGTTCTAACTGATGGATATAGAAACTGGAACTGCACAATGTGCTCCAGGTTTGGAGCACAAGGATATTTTCTGCATATCACACTCCATCTGTACTTATACTGTGAGGCTGCAGGAGGTTACAGAAAAAACCAGAGGGATGTATTGGCTACAGGAGGTTACAGAGAAAACCGGTGGGAAGTATGGGCTACAGGAGGTTACATAGACAGGGAGGGATGTATGGGCTACAGGAGGTTACATAGAAAGGGAGGGATGTATGGGCTACAGGAGGTTACATAGATAGGGAGGGATGAATGGGATACAGGAGGTGACAGACAAAATCGGAGGGATGTATGGGCTACAGGAGGTTACAGAGACAGGGAGGGATGTATGGGCTACCGGAGGTTACAGAGAAAACTGGAGCGATGTATGGGCTACAGGAGGTTACACAGACAGGGAGGGATGTATGGGCTACCGGAGGTTACATAGACAGGGAGGGATGTATAGGCTACAGGAGGTTACATAGACAGGGAGGGATGTATGGGCCACAGGAGGTTACATAGACAGGGAGGGATGTATGGGCTACAGGAGGTTACATAGACAGGGAGGGATGTATGGGCTACAGGAGGTTACATAGACAGGGAGGGATGTATGGGCTTCAGGAGGTTACAGAGACAGGGACGGATGTATGGGCTATAGGACGTTACAGAGACAGGGAGGGATGTATGGGCTACAGGAGGTTACATAGACAGGGAGGGATGTATAGGCTACAGGAGGTTACAGAGACAGGGAGGGTTGTATGGGCTATAGGGGGTTACAGAGACGGGGAGGGATGTATGAGCTACAGGAGGTTACATAGACAGGGAGGGATGTATGGGCTACAGGAGGTTACATAGACAGGGAGGGATGTATGGGCTACAGGAGGTTACATAGACAGGGTGGGATGTATGGGCTACAGGAGGTTACATAGACAGGGAGGGATGTATGGGCTACAGGAGGTTACATAGACAGGGAGGGATGTATGGGCTTCAGGAGGTTACAGAGACAGGGAGGGTTGTATGGGCTATAGGAGGTTACAGAGACAGGGAGGGATGTATGGGCTACAGGAGGTTACATAGACAGGGAGGGATGTATGGGCTTCAGGAGGTTACAGAGACAGGGAGGGATGTATGGGCTACAGGAGGTTACATAGCCAGGGAGGGATGTATGGGCTTCAGGAGGTTACAGAGACAGGGAGGGATGTATGGGCTACAGGAGGTTACAGAGAAAGGGAGGGATGTATGGGCTACAGGAGGTTACAGAGACAGGGAGGGATGTATGGGCTACAGGAGGTTACACAGACAGGGAGGGATGTATGGGCTACAGGAGGTTACACAGACAGAGAGGGATGTATGGGCTACAGGAGGTTACATAGACAGGGAGGGATGTATGGGCTACAGGAGGTTACACAGACAGGGAGGGATGTATGGGCTACAGGAGGTTACACAGACAGGGAGGGATGTATAGGCTACAGGAGGTTACATAGACAGGGAGGGGTGTATGGGCTACAGGAGGTTACATAGACAGGGAGGGATGTATGGGCTACAGGAGGTTACACAGACAGGCAGGGATGTATGGGCTACAGGGGGTTACACAGACAGGGAGGGATGTATGGGCTACAGAAGGTTACATAGACAGGGAGGGATGTATGGGCTACAGGGGGTTACAGAGACAGGGAGGGATGTATGGGCTACAGGAGGTTACCCAGACAGGGAGGGATGTATGGGCTTCCGGAGGTTACAGAGACAGGGAGGGATATATGGGCTACAGGAGGTTACAGAGACAGGGAGGGATGTATGGGCTACAGGAGGTGACACAGACAGGGAGGGATGTATGGGCTACAGGAGGTTACCCAGACAGGGAGGGATGTATGGGCTACAGGGGGTTACAGAGACAGGGAGGGATGTATGGGCTACAGGAGGTTACATAGATAGGGAGGGATGTATGGGCTACAGGAGGTTACATAGACAGGGAGGGATGTATGGGCAACAGGGGGTTACAGAGACAGGGAGGTATGTATGGACTTCAGGAGGTTACAGAGACAGGGAGGGATGTATGGGCTATAGGAGGTTACATAGACAGGGAGGGATGTATAGGCTACAGGAGGTTACAGAGACAGGGAGGGATGTATGGGCTACAGGAGTTACATAGAGAGGAAGGGATGTATGGGCTACAGGAGGTTACACAGACAGGGAGTGATGTATGGGCTACAGGAGGTTACATAGACAGGGAGGGATGTATGGGCTATAGGAGGTTACACAGACAGGGAGGGGTGTATGGGCTACAGGAGCTTACATAGACAGGGAGGGATGTATGGGCTACAGAGGGTTACAGAGACAGGGAGGGATGTATGAGCTACAGGAGGTTACCCAGACAGGGAGGGATGTATGGGCTACAGGAGGTTACATGGATAGGGAGGGATGTATGGGATATAGGGGGTTACACAGACAGGGAGGGGTGTATGGGCTACAGGAGGTTACATAGATAGGGAGGGATGTATGGGCCATAGGAGGTTACACAGACGGGGAGGGGTGTATGGGCTACATGAGGTTACATAGATAGGGAGGGATGTATGGGCTATAGGAGGTTACACAGACGGGGAGGGGTGTTTGGGCTACAGGAGGTTACAGAGACAGGGAGGGATGTATGGGCTACAGGGGGTTACAGAGACAGGGAGGGATGTATGGGCTATAGGAGGTTACAGAGACAGGGAGGGATGTATGGGCTACAGGAGGTTACACAGACAGGGAGGGGTGTATGGGCTACAGGAGGTTACATAGACAGGGAGGGATGTATGGGCTACAGGGGGTTACAGAGACAGGGAGGGATGTATGGGCTACAGGAGGTTACCCAGACAGGGAGGGATGTATGGGCAACAGGGGGTTACAGAGACAGGGAGGGATGTATGGGCTACAGGAGGTTACACAGGCAGGGAGCGATGTATGGGCTACAGGGGGTTACAGAAAGAGGGAGGGATGTATGGGCTACAGGAGGTTACAGAGACAGGGAGGGATCTATGGGCTACAGGAGGTTACATGGATAGGGAGGGATGTATGGGCTACATGAGGTTACATAGACAGGGAGGGATATATGGGCAACAGGGGGTTACAGAGACAGGGAGGGATGTATGGACTTCAGGAGGATACAGAGACAGGGAGGGATGTATAGGCTACAGGAGGTTACATAGACAGGGAGGGATGTATGGGCTACAGGAGGTTACATAGACAGGGAGGGATGTATGGGCTATAGGAGGTTACACAGACAGGGAAGGGTGTATGGGCTACAGGAGGTGACATAGATAGGGAGGGATGTATGGGCTATAGGAGGTTACACAGACAGGGAGGGGTGTATGGGCTACTGGAGGTGACATAGACAGGGAGGGATGTATAGGCTACAGGAGGTTACACAGACAGGGAGGGATGTATGGGCTACAGGAGGTTACATAGACAGGGAGGGATGTATGGGCTATAGGAGGTTACACAGGCAGGGAGGGGTGTATGGGCTACAGGAGGTTACATAGATAGGGAGGGATGTATGGGCTATAGGAGGTTACACAGACAGGGAGGGGTGTATGGGCTACCGGGGGTTACATAGACAGGGAGACATGTATAGGCTACAGGAGGTTACACAGACAGGGAGGGATGTATGGGCTACAGGAGGTTACATAGACAGGGAGGGATTTATGGGCTATCGGAGGTTACACAGACAGGGAGGGGTGTATGGGCTACAGGAGGTTACATCGATAGGGAGGGATGTATGGGCTACCGGAGATTACATAGACAGGGAGGGATGTATGGGCTACAGGAGGTTACAGAGACAGGGAGGGATGTATGGGCTTCCGGAGGTTACATAGACAGGGAGGGATGTATGGGGTACAGGAGGTTACACAGACAGGGAAGGATGTATGGGCTACAGGAGGTTACATAGATAGGGAGGGATGTATGGGCTACCGGAGATTACATAGACAGGGAGGGATGTATGGGCTTCCGGAGGTTACAGAGACAGGGGGGGATGTATGGGCTTCCGGAGGTTACATAGACAGGGAGGGATGTATGGGCTTCCGGTGGTTACACAGACAGGGAGGGATGTATGGGCTTCCGGAGGTTACAGAGACAGGGAGGGATGTATGGGCTTCAGGAGGTTACACAGACAGGGAGGGATGTATGGGCTACAGGAGGTTACACAGACAGGGAGGGATTATGGGCTTACGGAGGTTACATAGACAGGGAGGGATGTATGGGCTTCCGGAGGTTACAGAGACAGGGAGAGATGTATGGGCTACCGGAGGTTACATAGATAGGGAGGGATGTATGGGCTACAGGAGGTTACATAGACAGGGAGGGATGTATGGGCTACAGGAGGTTACACAGACAGGGAGGGATGTATGGGCTATAGGAGGTTACACAGACAGGGAGGGATGTATGGGCTACCGGAGGTTACATAGACAGGGAGAGATATATGCGCTACAGGAGGTTACATAGACAGGGAGGGATATATGGGCTACAGGAGGTTACATAGACAGGGAGGGATGTATGGGCTACAGGAGGTTACATAGACAGGGAGGGATGTATGGGCTACAGGAGGTTACACAGACAGGGAGGGATGTATGGGCTACAGGAGGTTACATAGATAGGGAGGGATGTATGGGCTACCGGAGGTTACATAGACAGGGAGGGATGTATGGGCTACAGGAGGTTACACAGACAGGGAGGGATGTATGGGCTTCCGGAGGTTACAGAGACAGGGAGAGATGTATGGGCTACCGGAGGTTACATAGATAGGGAGGGATGTATGGGCTACAGGAGGTTACATAGACAGGGAGGGATGTATGGGCTACAGGAGGTTACACAGACAGGGAGGGATGTATGGGCTACAGGAGGTTACACAGACAGGGAGGGATGTATGGGCTTCCGGTGGTAACAGAGACAGGGAGAGATGTATGGGCTACCGGAGGTTACATAGATAGGGAGGGATGTATGGGCTACAGGAGGTTACATAGACAGGGTGGGATGCATGGGCTACAGGAGGTTACACAGACAGGGAGGGATGTATGGGCTACAGGAGGTTACACAGACAGGGAGGGATGTATGGGCTACCGGAGGTTACATAGACAGGGAGAGATATATGGGCTACAGGAGGTTACATAGACAGGGAGGGATATATGGGCTGCAGGAGGTTACATAGACAGGGAGGGATGTATGGGCTACAGGATGTTACACAGACAGGGAGGGATGTATGGGCTACAGGAGGTTACACAGACAGGGAGGGATGTATGGGCTACCGGAGGTTACATAGACAGGGTGGGATGTATGGGCTACAGGAGGTTACACAGACAGGGAGGGATGTATGGGCTTCAGGAGGTTACAGAGACAGGGAGGGATGTATGGGCTACAGGAGGTTACAGAAACAGGGAGGGATGTATGGGCTACAGGAGGTTACATAGACAGGGAGGGATGTGTAGGCGACAGGAGGTTACACAGACAGGGAGGGATGTATGGGCTACAGGAGGTTACATAGACAGGGAGGGATGTATGGGCTATAGGAGGTTACTCAGACAGGGAGGGGTGTATGGGCTACAGGAGGTTACATAGATAGGGAGGGATGTATGGGCTACAGGAGGTTACATAGACAGGGAGGCATGTATAGGCTACAGGAGGTTACACAGACAGGGAGGGATGTATGGGCTACAGGAGGTTACATAGACAGGGAGGGATGTTTGAGCTATAGGAGGTTACACAGACAGGGAGGGGTGTATGGGCTACAGGAGATTGCATAGATAGGGAGGGATGTATGGGCTACCGGAGATTACATAGACAGGGAGGGATGTATGGACTTCCGGAGGTTACAGAGACAGGGAGGGATGTATGGGCTTCCGGAGGTTACATAGACAGGGAGGGATGTATGGGCTACAGGAGGTTACACAGACAGGGAGGGGTGTATGGGCTACAGGAGGTTACCCAGACAGGGAGGGATGTATGGGCTACCGGAGGTTACAGAGAAAACTGGAGGGATGTATGGGCTACAGGAGGTTACACAGACACGGTGGGATGTATGGGCTACAGGGGGTTACATCGACAGGGAGGGATGTATGGGCTTCAGGAGGTTACACAGACAGGGAGGGATGTATGGGCTACAGGAGGTTACATAGACAGGGAGGGATGTATGGGCTACAGGAGGTTACATAGACAGTGAGGGATGTATGGGCTACAGGAGGTTACAGAGAAAACCGGAGGGATGTATGGGCTACAGGAGGTTACAGAGATAGGGAGGGATGTATGGGCTACAGGAGGTTACAGAGACAGGGAGGGATGTATGGCCTACAGGAGGTTACAGAGACAGGGAGGGATGTATGGGCTACAGGAGGTTACAGAGACAGGGAGGGATGTATGGGCTACAGGAGGTTACAGAGTATACCGGAGGGATGTATGGGCTACAGGAGGTTACAGAGTATACCGGAGGGATGTATGGGCTACAGGAGGTTACAGAAACAGGGAGGGATGATGGAGGGATTTGAAACTAAAGAATGGGAAGTTTATAATTAACTAGGGATGGATGTAGGAGAGGGAGTGAAAGGAGGGTGACTGGGGAAAGGGACTCGGTGTGAGTTCAGAGATGGTGTGGCAGTCGTGTTTTGGATGAATGGCTCTCAAGGAGCAAGTGGTGACAGAGACCGGGGAGTTCACATTGGGAAAAGGTCCTCGATGTTGTGCCAACCTTTTATCCTACTCTAAGGTCAGACTAACCTACATACTCTTCATTTTACTCCATATGCCTATCCAAGAGTCACTTAGATGTCCCTAGTGTATCTGCCTCTACTACGACTGCCGCCCACCACTCTCTGTGTAAAGAATCTACCTCTGACACTTGCCCTAAACCTTCCTCCAATCACCTTAAAACTATGCTCCCTTGTGATAGACATTTTCGCCCTGGGAAAAAGTCTCTGGCTATCCACTCTATCTATGCCTCTCACCATCCTGTGCACCTCTGTCAATTCACCTCTCATGCTTCTTCTCTTCAATTGAAAAGCCCTAGCTCCTTCAACTTTTCTTCATAAGATATGCCCTCCAGTCCAGACAGCATCCCGGTAAATCTTCTCTGCACCCTCTCTAAGGCTACCACATCCTTCCTATAATGAAGCGAAAGGAACTGAACACAATATTCCAAGTGTGGTCTAACCAAGACTTATAGAGTTGCAGCATATCCTTGTGGCTCTTAAACTCAATTCCCCTGCTAATGAAAGCCAACACACCATACACTATCTTAACAACCCTATCAACTTGGGGGGCAACTTTGAAGGATCTATTGACATAGACTCCAAGATCACTCTGTTCCTTCATACTGCCAAGAATCCTGCCTTTAACCCTGTATTCCACAGTAGGGTTAAAATCAACGAGGTAAAAACAATGACTGCAGATGCTGGAAACCAGATTCTGGATTAGTGGTGCTGGAAGAGCACAGCAGTTCAGGCAGCATCCGAGGAGCAGCGAAATCGACGTTTCAACCCTACTGCGAATCCTCTTGCAAGGATGCCTGCATTGAAGAAGTTTTTCTCCTTTCTCTACAAGAATCTCAGGGAGTCCCTCTCCCACTGCAACTCCCAGGTCATTTCCTCTGCCCTGAAGCTCTTCAACTATGTCGTGAAACAAACTCGCTACCACAGCCACATTTGCTTCCTCAGTGCCTGCCTCCGTAACCAACTCATGCCACACGGACTCCGGACCACCTTTAAACCCATGACTTGTCCTACCTGCCTATCTCCTTTTCCACCTATCCACTCCACCCTCTCCTCCCTGACCTATCACCTTCATCCCCTCCCCCACTCACCTATTGTACTCTATGCTACTTTCTCCCCACCCCCACCCTCCTCTCGCTTATCTCTCCACGCTTCAGGCTCACTGCCTTTATTCCTGATGAAGGGCTTTTGCCCGAAACGTCGATTTCGCTGCTCCCCGGATGCTGCCTGAACTGCTGTGCTCTTCCAGCACCACTAATCCAGAATCTGGTTTCCAGCATCTGCAGTCATTGTTTTTACCTTTTAAATTCCTCCTCGCTGACTGAACCAACCCCAACTGGAAGACATCTGAGTGGGCCAGTACATAGTGAGTGCTGCACTGTCAGAGTGTCACATTGTTGGAGTGCTACACTGTCGGAGGGTCAGTGCTGAGGGAACCAGACCAATTCTATTTCTGAAGTAGGAACTCAAGGTTGGAATACAGACAGACTCTAACCTCACACCTTGAATGCATTGTCTGAGTTTTCTCAGGAAAGTGATTTGAAAGAAGTTCTGGGATTTACATAATAATGAACAGAAACCTGCTGCGCATTCTACATGATTAAAGACTTAACAGCAGTCTCGGTTTGTTCAATACACCACATCAGTTGTATGACACTTTGATCTTTTACTATAAATTCAATACCCTATGATCTTGCCCCACTAGCTACCTGATGAAGGAGCAGCGCTCTGAAAGCTTGTACTTCCAAGTAAACCTGTTGGACAATAACCTGGTGTTGTGTGATTTTTAACTTTGTCCATCCCATTCCAACAGCGGCACTTCCACATCATGTGATGCATTTTGGCAGGACACATGTAAGAGGAAAGTAAATGCCACGACCCTTAGGAGCATTGGTATATAGAGGGATCTTTGGGTGCTGTGGGTTTGGAGTCACATGTCAGGAGAGACCGGATAAGGATGGCAGATTTCCTTCTCTGAAGGATATTAGTGACCCCAATCGGATTGTCCAATATTGTGTGTTCACATGCTCGTCATTAGATTAGATTTTCATTTTGCTGATTTCTAAATTCACCATACGCCATGGTGGGATTCGAATCAGTGTCCCAAAAACATTTAGATTAGATCACATTACAGTGTGGAAACAGGCCCTTCGGCCCAACAAGTCCACACCGACCCGCCGAAGAGCAACCCACCCATACCCCTACATTTATCCCTTACTTAACACTACGGGCAATTTAGCATGGCCAATCCACCCTGACCTGCACATCTTTGGACTGTGGGAGGAAACCGGAGCACCCGGAGGAAACCCACGCAGACACGGGGAGAACGTGCAAACTCCACACAGTCAGTCGCCTGAGGCGGGAATTGAAGCCGGGTCTCCGGCGCTGTGAGGCAGCAGTGCCACCGTGCCGCCCACCACATTAACCTGGGTCTCTGGATTATTTTAGAAGCACTGCAGTGTGCAAGAGGCCATTCAGCCCATCAAGTCCGCATGACCCTCTGAAGAGCATCCCACCCAGACTCACCCCATCCCTGCATTCCCCATGGCCAATCCATCTCACCTACATATCCCTGGACACTATGGGGCAACGAATGGTCAATCTACTCTTGGAAAGCATAGCACCCAGACGAAAGCCATACGTACATAGGGAGAACATGCAAACTCCCTAGTCGTCCGAGGGTGGAATCAAATCCAGATTCCCAGTGCTACCAGCAGGATACCTGTATCCAATGAGGCGATGCTTATGCTCTCCCTCATAACACTAGAAACCTGGGGATTGGGGAATCCAACAGACGGTTTTGACAGCTGTCAATTATACAATGTTATTAAACAATCATCGGCACATGAGTGTCTGGGCTGGTAATGAAGTGATTTGGTCACTACAGAAGAGCATGATCTCTAATGGAGGGTCATGTTTCAAGTGGTCCCGGGGAAGATGGCATCTGAGCCCATTATACCTTCAGGTCACATGTTACAACGCAGCGATAATGTCACTTCAAGGCATACAGATCGTCTGTGAGAACAGGGAAGATGATTAGATGATGCTTACCTTGTGGAATAGTCTTGACCAGTGAGGACTCAATGCAAAAATCAGCTGAATCTGGAGATCAGAAAGGATTTCTCTCTCTCTCTCTGAGAAACATGCGCTGCGAAACACAATTCCTTCAACATCAATAGGACATCAGATGTGTTAAAGGATTAAAATATTAACAGTTGAGGTAGGCAGCTTTATGACAAAAATGGGGGTGGGGGGGTGAGATTAAAGTTATTTGGGAAGGAAGTGGGCATGGACACATTTTAATGGAGAGAAACAGGCTAGAGGGTCTGAATGTTCAAAGCAGCTCCAAGAACCAGAGACAGAGAAATCCGGCACACAGTTATGAAATTCTGCCCTTCTAGCGTGTGCTGCTAATCAGTCTGATCAAGGCTGATCATTCAACTTACTTCCCTGTTTCCTCTTCTCCCCCATACCCTTTGATTCCTTTAGCCCTAAGAACTATCTCTAACTGCTTGTTGGAAACATTCAATATTTTCGCATCAAAAGCTTTCAGTGGTAGAGATTTCCACAGTCTGCCCGCTATCTGAGTGAAGACGTTTCTCCTCATCTGAGTCCAAAAGGGTTTACCCCGTATCTTCAGACTGGAATCCCCAGTCATTGGGAACAGCCTTCTTAAGTTTACCCTCTGAAGTTAGGATTTTATTGGTTTCTCTGAAATCTCTCCCCTTGCTCTTCTAAATGCCAGTGAATGTGTTGCTAACCAGACCAGTCTCTCTTTATCCATTAGCACTGCCATCCCAGAATCAATCTGAGAAACACTCTGCTAAACTCCCTCCATCAGCAGAACATCCTTCCTCAAATAAGAAGACTAAAATACGCCAAGTATGGCCTCATCAAGGCCCCTGAACAATTGCAGCAAGACATCCCAGAAATATTTCCCATTATTATTAGCCAGAGCACATTCGTGGCAAGGAAACCCAACCGAGAGAGAAATAAAAGTCAGTCCACACAGTCCCGCTCCAAAAATAGCAAGGCACTGACAAACCACACACTGCTGTAGTGATAATGCTGATTACCATCATCTGCAGGTCAGTCTCATTTAACAGGATGTCACAACGACCTCCCTGCAGTGTGGTACTCCCTCTGCACTGACCGTCCAACAGTGCGGCACTCTCTCAGTGCCCACTCCCTCAGTACTGACCATCCAACAGTGCAACACTTCCTCAGTGCCCACTCCCTCTGCACTGACCGTCCAACAGTGCGGCACTCCCTCAGTACTTGGCCCTTCAACAGTGCGGCATTCCCTCAGTACTGAGCCACAACAGTGCAGCACTCTCTCAGTACTGAACTTCTGACAGTGTAACACTCCCTCAGTGCTAGCCTGCCGATAGTGTAGAACTTCGTCAGTACTTAGAGAGATAGAGAGAGAGAGAGAGAGAGAGAGACAGACAGAGAAAGAGACAGAGACAGAGAGGAAGAGCAACACAGATCGACAGAAACAGAGAGAGAGAGATAAAAAAGACGGAGTTGGAGAGGTTTATGGATGCATGCCAGAGCTTAGGACCTCCAGGCAGCTGAAGGCAGAATGGCCAATGGTAGAGTGATGGAATCAAGAGATACTTGAGAATTGGAGGAGCATAGAGATCTTGGAAGCCAGTAGGTGCTGGAGGAAGTTAGAGAGATAGGGAGGGATTATAGAGTCTGGAGGTGGTCACAGATAAGGAGAGATGCAGGGGCTGGAAGAGGTGACAGAGGTAGGGAGGGGTGTAAGGGCTGAAGGACATTATGAAAATAAGCGTGTTAGACTTACCTTGTTCTTCTCTACAGTAAATACAAATGCAAACTACGTATTTAGAATCTCAGCTGTGTCTTCTGGCTCCACACACAGTTTGCTCATTTGGTCCCTAATGGGGCCTACTCCTTCTTTGCCCGTTCATTTACCCCGAGTATACTTATAAAACATCTTTGGAATTTCCTTAATGGTACCCACTAATGCTTTTTCATCTTCCCTCTTCGCTCTCCTAATTTCCATTCTTCAGTAACCCTCTGTATTTTCTCCTCTGAGGCATTCAGTGTTTTGAGCTCTTTGTGTCTTTCAAAAGCAATTTTTTTCCCGTATCCAATCCTGTGCATCCGCTGACATTCAGGTTCTCTCAGCCTATTGGTCCTGCCCTTCACCTTCATGGGAACATGTCAGCCCTGCACTCTCCCTTCTGTCAGTTATCTTACACCCTTATTGATGTTTTTCACACAGTGAGAATGAACAGGAAGTGTGATGCTGACCCAACCTGTCTACTCTCGGAGCTGCTTTGCTGTCTTTGTGGGAAATTCTAACTAAATCAGTAAAAAACATAAATTTCAGAAAATTATAATTGAACTTGCAGTGCCAGAGTGAACATCACTCCCCAGTATTTATCATGGCTCCCGGCCCATTACTGAATTCTTGTTCACTGACTTCCATTGGTAAACAAAGCTTCAACTTAATGACATTCACCATGGTTTTCCCAACCCTCTGTCGCCCCTCTCCACTCCCTCCCTCTGTAATCTCCCTCTGCAATGTATGCTATGAGAGCTCTGTGTCAAACTGGGAACCAGAGTATATCAGTAAGCACAATGTGATGGGTGACTAGGATTTGGTATGAGTTTGTACACTGCCTGATTGCTGCACTGATTCCCAATCAGACCTCAGTAAGAATGATCTTTTACAAACCTCATTAACCATAAATCTCTCAAAGCAGATGATGACAATACCTTGAAGAAGTGATTGCAGGAAGTAAGTTTTCTCAATCAGTTTCTGGATTAGAATGGTGCTGGAAAAGCACAGCAGTTCAGGCAGCATCCGAGGAGCAGGAAAATCGACATTTCGGGCAAAAGCTCTTCATCAGGAGTGACCACTCCCAAATATTTCATCAGTTTCTCCCTCTCAAGCTCTGAAAGAGAAAGGAGTAAATAGACCTCACCTCTTGTCGACAGCTCCCGAGAGACCAGAGGTGCTTTTAGACTATGTCCTTACAGACTATTTTGATTCTCTGTGGGATGATAGGTGCTCCTCATAGTTAGAAGACTTCAAGAAGATAAAAGAACAAAAAGTTTGAATTTCCATAGCAGCCGTTACTTCCTCAGGACCTGTCTCTGCATACGCCACGTCCCTTGATCATGAAAGACATTCTGTATTACTATCTTCAGCCGTACAGCCAGATCTCACTAATATAAATCTTTCAAAGGCATCAATCATTGGAAGCTGTCTTCATAAACTCACATCAGCAAAGAATGATGCTGGTTATGGCTGTAAGTTCTTGTTGTGACTTTACTTACCCTGGACCTGCTTGCTTGAGGAGGAACTGCCCACACACTCTGCCTGGGCAGAATGGCCACTTCCTATGGTGTTCCCCTTGTGTATTTAATCAGAATTGTTGATGTGTCACTGTGAGTGGGATCGGGATGTTGGCTCAAAGTGAGAAGTTAGCAGTTTGCCCAGGATTACTAACAAACTGTTAACCCTTTGTGTTTCCTGATACTGTCTCTGTGTAGACCTGGGCAGCATTTCACATGGCCTGAGGGAGCTGAATGAGTTTCTCCTGTTCCTCTCAGACAAACCTGAGGGGCTGAATTGACTTCCTCCTGTTCCTGTGTAACGGGCTCAAGAGGGTTGAATGAGCCTCCTCCTGTTCCTGTTCTAAAAGGCTTGTGGGGCTGGATGGACCTCATACTTGTCCAGTGTAACAGGCTCAAGGGGCTGCGAGGACTTGTTTGTGAGTAACAGGACTGAAGGGCTTGAACTAGCCCCATGCTGTTTGAGAGTAACAGGCCCAGAGCTCAATAATAAATAGCAAATCTATTGAAGGCATTGATCAGTATTTGTCACATCACAACAACATCAAAGTCACAACAAAGACGGGCCACCTATGGCATCAACCTTAGCCCCACCGGCGTTGTGGGTCAACCCACAGCAAGCGGACTGCAGTGATTCAAGAAGGCAGCTCACCACCACCTTGTCAAGGGCAAATAGAGATGGGCTATCAATGCTGGCCAGCCAGCAACGACCAAGGTCCACAAATGAATTTTAAAAATATATTGGAGTGAATTGCATTGGTTTCATTACTTAGCCATGACCTCTCCGACTGCTTGCCTGGGGAGGAACTGCCAGGACCCTCTGCTTAGACTGAATGCCCTCTTCCTTTGCTGCTACTGCCCTGTCTATTTAATTATAAAGTGCAGATGGGTGACACTTTTTCAGAATGAGGAACTGGGAAACCCCTGATAAATTCCACAAATGTTGCTTTTGTTGGAAATAGTTGACCATTTAAACCTGACTAAACCGGACACAGACAGCTGATTACATGGAGATTCTGCATTGACTGTGGGCCTTTAGAACTCTCTCCCCCACCCCACCTTTTTGCTTTGTCTCCACACCTTCCTGCATTATACCCTGCCTGCCAGATTTCTGTGAACTCACTCAACCTCACTGTCTTCTGTCTTATGTCTTCTTCACGATAAACTTTCTTACCTCTCTTTGTGCAATCTGGAAATATAGCCACTCTGCCTTCTATCCCCTCATCGATGGCATTGATATCTATGGTTAAAAAGCTGAGACCCCAGCACAGATCCCTGTGGGACCACATTTCTCGTATCCAGCCAATCCTCTCTCAGCGCTTGTGTCTTCCTCTTCATATCATACTTTTCAATTTTTTCAATCACTTTTTAAGTAGCACCTTGCACAATTCCTTCTGGAAATCCAAGTTCTGTTTGTCCACAGGCTTCCCTTTTAGCAGGAGCACATATTGTTCCTTGAAAAAAATGCAATATTGGTTTAAATTGATTTCTCCCTCAAAACCCACACTGATCTTTGTGGACTACCTTTAATTTCTTTTGTATATGAGAAAAGGGCTCATTTAGGTTCAGTGTGTAAGGGAGATGGCAAAAAGAAACTTTGGCCTTAGTTTCAAAAGGAATGGAGAATAAAACTGGGGAAATCTTGCTAAAACTATACAAGGCATTACACAACATCTAATATTGCCTACTGTGAACAATTTTGGTTAAGTTATTGAAGGAAGGATATACCGGCACAGGAGGAGGTCCAGAGAAGGTTCACCAGGCTGATGCCATTTATGAAGAGACGGTCATAGAGCCACGGAGTCATAGAGATGTACAGTTCAGAAACAGACCTTTCAGCCCAACTCACCCATGCCGACCAGATATCCTAAATTAATCTACTCCCATTTACCAGTACCCATCCAGGTGCAATTGTACCAGCCTCCACCATTTCCTCTGACAGATCATTCCATGCATGCATCACCCTCTGTGTGAAAAAGTTGCCCCCTCAGGCCTGTGTTAAATATTTTCCCTCTCACCTCAAATCTATGCCGTTTAGTTTTAGACTCTATTATGCGAGGGAAATGGACTTGGCTATTCACCCTATTTTATTCACCCTATTCCATCCCTCACAATTTTATGAAATTCTATAAGGTAACCCTATAAGGGTTTCCTAACTCAGTACATTGACAGGCCGATGAGAGGAGAGGCCATTTTGGATTTGGTGCTCGGCAATGAGCCGGGGCAAGTGTCAGATCTTGTGGTGGGAGAGCATTTCGGTGATAGTGACCACAACTGCCTCACATTCTACTTAGCTATGGAGAAGGAGAGAAGCAGGCACAATGGGAGGATATTTAATTGGGGAAAAGGAAACTATGATGCGATCAGACGTGAGTTGGGAAGCATGGACTGGGGGCAATTATTTCATGGAAAGGGCACTATAGACATATGGAGATTGTTTAAGGAACAGTTGTCGCGAGTGATGCATAAATATGTTCCTTTGAGACAGGGAGGAGGGGTAAGATATAGCAACCTTGGATGACGAGAGCGGAGGAGCTTCTTGTCGAAAGAAAGAAGGCAGCTTATGTAAGGTGGAGGAAGGAAGGGTCTTGCTCAGCTCTAGAGGATTACAGGCAGGCGAGGAAGGAGCTCAAAAATGGTCTGAAGAGAGCCAGGAGGAGGCACAAAAAAGGCTTGGCAGGAAGAATTAGGGAGAACACAAAGGCATTTTACACGTATGTGAGGAATAAGAGAATGATCAAAGAACGAGTAGGGCCGATTAGGGATAGCATAGGGAACTTGTGTATAGAGTCTGAGGAGGTAGGGGAAGCCCAAAATGAGTTTTTTGCTTCTATCTTTACTAAAGAAAAGGACCTTGTAGTGAATCACTATCCTGGTTACATGCGACTCCATATTCAAGGAACTATGAATCAGTACTCCAAGGTCTCATTGTTCAGCAACACTCCTCGAGACCTTAAGTGTAGAAGTCCTGCCCTGGTTTGCCTTTCCAAAATGCAGCACCTTATATTTATCTAAATTAAACTCCACCTGCCACTCCTTGGCCCAAAGCCAATCTGATACAAGTCCAGTTGTTCTCTGAAAAAACCTTCTTCACTGTCCACTACACCACCAATTTTAGTGTCATTTTCAAATCTGCTAACCAAAACTCCTATATTCACATCCAAATCTTTTGTTTAAATGACAAAAAGCAATGGACCCAGCACCAATCTCTCCAGCACACCGTTAGTCACAGGCTTCCATTCCACAAAGCAAATCTCCACCTCTGTCTCCTATCTTTGAGGAAACTTTGTGTCCAAATGCCTAGTTCTCCCTGTATTCCATATAATCTAACGTTGTTAACCAGTCTAGCATGAGGAACCTTGTCGGATGCCTCACTGAAGTCCATACAGAGATAATATCCACTACTCTTTCTTCATTAATTCATTTTGTCACTTCTTCAAAAACCTCAATCAAGTTAATGAGACAAGAATTTCCCACACACAAAACCATGCTGGTTATCACTAATCATTCCTTGCCTTTTCAAATACATGTAAATCCTGTCCCTCACGATTCCCTTCAACAACTTGTCTGATGTCTGACTCACCAGTCTATAATTCCCTGATTTTTCCTTACCACCCTCCTTAAATAGTGTGGCATGGTGGCACAGTGGTTAGCACTGCTGCCTCACAGCGCCAGAGTCCCAGGTTCAATTCCCGCCTCAGGCAACTGTCTGTGTGGAATGTGCACATTCTCCCAGTGTCTGCGTGGGTTTCCTCCAGGTGCTCTGGTTTCGTCCCACAGTTCAAAAATGTGCGGGTCAGGTGAATTGGCCATGCTAAATTGCCCATAGTCTTAGGTGTAGGGGAATGGATCTGGGTGGGTTGCTCTTCGGAGGTAAGTAATCTAATCTAATCTAGTGACAAAATGTAGACGACCTCCAGTCTTCCAACACCTCACCTGCGGCTATCGATGATACAAATATCTAAACATATAGCCCAGCAATCACTTCCCTAACTTCCCACAAGGTTCTAGGGTACACTTAATCAGGTCCCGGGGATACATCCACCTTTACGCATTTAAAGACATCCAGCACTTCCTCCTCTGCCATATGGATATTTTTCAAGATGTCGCTATTTATTTCCCCAGATTCTCTTGCTTCCATTTTGTTACAACACAGCAGTGAACACTTATATTAATTAAACCAAACACCCAGAAAAATTCACCTTGCCTCATCATCTGTTAAAATGGGTGACAGGGAACTCCCAAATTCCATTATTTAAGAAAATAATATCAATTTATTCTTTAACTCTAAAAATGAACATTAAACAATAACTAATCACAACTCTAAATTCCCCTTTCTCTTAATTGCTTATTACCTGCCTCCAATTTGATAATATACTGTTTCAATAAAACACTTATTAAAATTACATAAATTTAACTTCAAAACTATAGAGCAGCTGTCATCATCAGTGTCTCTCTTCTTCCGGCTGAAGATTTCCCTAGGTCATCTTCTTTCTTTATACTGTGAAAATGTTTCATACGAAAAAATACTTTTGATGGAGAGTCTGTCTTGATGGCAGTTACTCTGTCTGACTTTCAAAATGCCTGTCTTTTTATACATAAAACATCAGATTGTCTCATTGGTTTGATATTGCCAAAATAATAAAATCAAACTTGTTTGGGTTTTAGTTCCTGGGGCATAATTTAAACTGGTTAAAATTGAATTGCTGTTAAAACAACAACCAACTCAAGTATCTACTTCACAGCCAGATGTTACATATTTTCAATTTTCCAGTAAACTCTGAGATTGCTCGTTACTTACGACAGGTACTTGTAATCTCTTAGTGCAGAACAGCAGTAACTCTCTCCTAAAAGTACTGTACATGACTTCAACTTCATAACAATACCTTTCTCTACAGTAAACACTGTTGCAAAATATGCCTGATAGTTTTTGATCGTTTGTGATAATATGTGAAAGTTCAACAGTTTGCTCTCTCAACAGCTGACATTTTACATAAAATATCAATATTGCTGCAATAATCTGCTGGGTTAAACATACAAATAAAAAATAGTCAATTTGAAAATTTGAACATCTGAGAGTTGCCAGCATCAGGGTCAACCTAATCAATGTAGCACTGAGCTTTTGGTCACCTATCATTCAATTCTCTACTCTCGTCCCAGCTTATTGCTCACTGCCTCCTACTCTGTGCCAACCAGTTTAAATAGTGGAATTTGGGAGTTCTCTGTCACTCATATTTTATGAGATGGCAAGACAAGCTTTTCTTGGTGCTTCCGGATGTTTAATTAACAGAAAAGGTCACCTCTGTGTTGTAACATCATGAAGACTGATGCTCTTATTGAATCAGATTCCTACTTACAATTGCTCACCAGATATAAACAGTAACTGTAATGGCAGGGAATGTGTACACAGGAACACATCCCTCGTGGAGTTTCATCCCTCGTGGAGTGTGGACTTTCCACTCTTGTGCCAGTCTCGCTGAGAACAGCAATATCAGTATTTAGCACGGGAAGGCCTGTAGATCCACTACACTTGATATCCACCCGGTCCGTTACTGGTACACAGTGGCTGCAGTGTGGACCGTCCACAGGACACACAAGGAACTCCTCAAGGTTACACAGCAGATTTCATGGAAACTGGGAGAAGAGAGAAGCTTTTTTCAGGACCTTAGGGAAACATGTGAACTAATGAAAAACATTGTCAAGTTACTGCAGAAATTTGCTGAAATGAAATTGATTATAGTTGTGCCAGCTGAACAAGGAACTTTAAGGGGAGACACAGTGGGTCTTGGCAGAGGTTAGAGAGTTGATCAGGTTGTTATTCAGCTCAGTAGATTGAACCTTTCTTTCTGATATTAATAGGGACGATTTCAAATAGATCTTATCTCATGTAACATCGTGTTTTTTGTGTGAGATACATTTTTATGTTGCATATCAAAAGCTCATTGTTAGCTTCCTATCAATGACTGACCACTGTGGTAAACAAAAAGAGGAAAAAAACTCTGTCGGTCTAACAAACCAGGATTCCATTGGGAAGCTGACCTGTCCAGTAATACTAATCACCTGCACCATAACAAATGAGTGAAGAGAAAGACCATTCACTCTTCTGCAATTTTCACTGTCCGTGCACAACAAAACCATGGACCAATGCAGCATATAAAGAGACCATTGGTCCATCAGCTCTGTGCTAGCTCCTTCAAACAACGTATTCAGGAGCACTCTAATAAGTAAGGGAAAACAGTTTGGGCAGCTTTCCAGGGAAAAGGTGGAGATGGGTTGAAAGCCAGGGTCTCCTGGCACACCTCTGAATTATTGCCATTCCCAGATTGAGACTCATGCTAAGGTCTCTGCCTTGAAGCTGTGCTTGGGATTCCAATTTTGTTTGATTTCAGCAGAAGATGAATTCTTATTTAAGTAGTTTCTTTTTATCTTATTGTCAGGGTCAAAGTGGTGACAAAACACTTTTCACTGTATCTTCAAGATATATGTGACATTAAATTGTTCATTCATTCAAAAGAGAGTTAGATCAGTTAGATCGCTCAAACAAAATGACAAAACAAGCTTAATGGGCTGGCTGGCCCCTGTGCTGTAACATTCTGGTGTCCTTAGGTTTTAATTGTTCTGCTGATCAGAGACAAACAGTGAATTTCTACACATCTCATACTTGAATGAACTGGTCTTTCAGTTGTTTTGCCTCTCTCTGGTGATTGCTTTGCTGGTGAGGCTGGGCCAGAAGTCCAGCATTTGACTGTGTATTCTCAGCTTTGCTGCTTTGTCGTCATGACAACTTCAAAAAAAAAAACAGATCATAGAATCAGACAAAATGGAAGAACCCCTTCAGCTCATCATGTCACTATTGCCAAAAATACTTGACTATCTGCATAAGTCCCTCTTTCCTACGCTAGGCCCACATCTCTGAGCTCCTGCATTTCTCACCTACTGTTCATCCCCAAGATTTTAGGAGGAATGATGAATCAGTGGACTCAGCATCAATCCCTGTGGAACACCGCTAGTCATAGGCCTCCAGTCTGAAACACTACACTCTATAATCACACTCTGTCTTTTACAGTCAAGCTAATTTTGTATCCAGTTGGCTAGCTGTCTCTGGATCCCATGACATTTAACCTTACTCATCAACCCACAATGCGGTACCTTATCAAAGGCCTTGCTGAAGTCCATGAAGACAATGTCCACCACACTGGATCTATTTTACTGGTCTCCAAAAAACTCAATCAAATGTGTGAGACACAATTTCCCACACACAATGCCACGCTGATTATCCTAAATGAGCCCTTGCCTCTTCAAATGCCTACAGGTCCTACCCTCAGAATCCCCTCTAACAACTTGTCCACCATGGACATAAGGCTCACTGGTCTGTAGTTCCCAGGCATTTCCTGACAGCCTTTCTTAAATAATGACACAACATTAGCCACCCTCCAATCTTCGGGCGCTTCACCCATGACTATCCATGATACAAATATCTCTGCTAGGTGGCCTGCAAATTTCCTCTCAAGCCTCCCATGAAGTCCTGGAATATGTTTGTTCAGGTCCTGGGGATTTATCTACCTTAATGTGGTTTAAGACTTCCAGCACCACCTCATCTGTAATGTGGACACTCTTAGACATCACTAATTATTTCTCCAAGTTCACTAGCACATATACCTTTCTTGACAGTAAATACTAATGAGAAATATTCATTTAGAATCTCACCATAACTTGTGGCTCTGCATGTAGATGACCTTGTTGATCTTTAAGAGGCCCGATTCTCTCCCTAGTTACTCTTTTGCCCTTCATGTACTTATTGAATCTCTTTCAGTTCTCCTTTATCTGCCAATGCCATCTTGTGTTCCTTTTTAACCCTCCTTATTTCTCCTAAGTGTACATTGATAACTCTGTACTCTTCAAGGACTTCATTCAATCTCAACTGCCTATATTTGTTATATGCCTCTCCCTGGCCACACTCCTCTTCATCAGTGACGCCTCAGAAATGACTGGGATATGTTTAATCAGGTCCTGGGGATTTATCTACCTTAATGTAGTTTAAGTCTCTCATGAGTATCCCTACATACAGATCAGGAAGGACACCACTTCAACTGGGATAACACATCCATCCTAGGACAAGCCAAACAGACCTCTTGGCATAATGGGAGCTGACAAACCCATCAACACACTAAAACAGCAGCTAATTAATTTGAAAGACCCTATACAGACAACAAGTAAAACTAATGTCATTTACAAAATACCATGCAAGAACTGTAACAAACACTACATTGGACAAACAGGCAGAAAACTAGCCACGGATACATGAACATCAACCAGCCACAAAACGACATGACCCTCTCTCACTAGCATCCCTACATACAGATCAGGAAGGACACCACTTCGACTGGGACAACGCATCCATCCCAGGACAAGCCTAAGAATTCCTAGAAGCGTGGCATTCCAACTGGAACTCTCTCAACAAACAGATTGACTTGGACCCCATTTACCACCCCCGAGAAAGAGAACAGGAAATTACATCACCATAGGAAATGTCATCACCACAGGAAATGACACCACCAACACAAAGAAACCCAAACATATAAATAGAAAGCAAGAAGCATCAGGAAGTGCTTCGTCAGGAGGCTCACTGAAGATCTTACATAGTATGGTGATGAAACATCCGAAAATGAACCTTCCACCTCAGTGAACAAACCTGCATCCAGGACCTCAACCTGAGCTACAAATCTTTTCAAAACTAATGCCTCCTTTTTCAAGACCAGGGCCTCAATAACTCAAGTCATCCAGTGTTTCCTACTTCTGAAAGCCTTACTCTTGCTGGTCCTTAACCCTTACTAACTCATTGGTGCAAGCCTCCCACTTACCAGATGTCCCTTTGCCTGCAAACAGCTTCTCCCAAACAACTTTGCAAAATTCCTGTCTAACACCATTAAAGTTGGCCTTACCCTAATTTAGAACTTTAACTTATGGACCAGACCTAGCTTTCTCTCCATAACTATTTTCAAACAAACGCAATTATGGTCACTGGTCTCCTACTAACACTTCTGTCACTTGCCATGCCTTATTTCCTAAGAGATCAAGTTTTGCTCCTTCTCTAGTGGGGCCATTACATATTGCATGGGAAATTCTTCCTGATCACACTGGACAAACTTCTCCCCATCCAAAGCCCACTATAACAGTCCCAGGCCAGCTCTAAAGCCATGCATTCATCTGTGAAACCTTCCTATTCCTAACCTCGTAACTCTCACTCATGGTCAATTGTTTATAAAGGATTTATTAACATTATGTGTTCGCTTATTTAAAACAGCAAAACACATTATAGATTATCCTGTCGACATTACTGCGAACTAACTGATTTCTATGTGCAGCCTGCAGATCCATAGTGGATTAACTGCAGGCAGAGTCACACACATCTAGTCAAGACGTGTGTCTCTGTCAAACAGAGTGAGACAGAGACAGACCTACTGAGAAAGGGAGGGAAAGAGAGAGAGAGAGAAATACAGAGAGCAAAACAATAAGACAACAAGAAAAAGGCAGAAATAATTAAATATAAAAAGCAAAAGACAGGGAAACAGATAGGGAAAGATTCAGAGTGAGAAACAGAGAGTGCCAGAGAGAGACAAACAGAGAGAGGGAGAAAGAAAGAAAAAGTCAGTGATTAGAAGTAGGGGAGGGTACCAGGTAAACCCATTGATTTTTGCTCCCTCTGGTGGATGTAGCGCAGAATTAGAACTTTATTTTTAATACTTTGGGGGATGTAATGTCCCTGAAAGGGTCCATTGCTGATCTGTAACTGACCATGAGAAGGTGGTGGTCAGTTGCCTTCCTGATCCTCTGTGATCATTTGGCATAGAGAAATGCACAGTGGTGTTGAGGAGAATTCCAGGACTTTGACCCAGCAAAACAGAAGGAACAACAACATATTTCCAAGTCAGGATGGTTAGTGGCTTGCAGGGGTATGCTCCACATAACCTATCAATAAGACAGATATAACTGAGATCCTTGCAGGTTTCTATGGCCACAGCTTAGAACTTAGAACATTCTTTGTTCCATTCCTCTGCGAGCCGCCATGCACAACGCTCTCTGAGACATGAATGACATACTCGGTGCTCTGTTTCTCCTCCTAAATTGGAAATATTCATCAATTTTGCTTCCAATTTCCACCCTGCTCTCACCTTCACCTTGTTTGTCTCTGGCTCCTCTCTCTCCTTCTTTGACATGTCTAGGAATAGGTAACAGCCCCCATTAGCATTCCTGATTCTCCGAGGGTGACCTTTATCCACTCCTTTATCTGCTCAGCTGTAGTTCTGTCATCTCTGGACTCCATTTAACATTTACTCCTGTCCCCTTCCCTCACACCATCTTAGAACATAGAATATAGAACAATACAGCACAGAACAGGCCCTTCGGCCCACGATGCTGTGCCGAACATTTGTCCTAGCTTAAGCACCCATCCATGTACCTATCCAATTGCCCCTTAAAGGTCACCAAAGATTCTGACTCTACCACTCCCACAGGCAGCGCATTCCATGCCCCCACCACTCTCTGGGTAAAGAACCCACCCCTGACATCTCCCCTATACCTTCCACACTTCACCTTAAATTTATGTCTTCAGCATATATGCCAACCAGTCCCTGGCACTGTGAGGCAGCAGCACTAAGCATTGAGCCAATGTGTTGCCATGGAGTGAGGATTAGGTCAAGGACAGAATACTGAGAGAATCAATATAGGGGAGTTTTCAGGATTGGCAGACCGTGACAAGTGGATTATTCCAAGGATCGGTCCTGTGGTCTCAGCTATTTACAACCAGATCATAATATGAATGATTCAGCATTGTACACTTGGGACTAATGACATTCAAAGTCAGTTTAAAAATCCAATTCATGCAATAAACTTCACCACACACTCCTTTATGTTAAAAACCACTGCAAACCCGTTGCTCTAAGACAGACACGGGTCCCTCTTAAATTCAATGAACTCAGATCGAATTGAAGAGCTCCCACTTATGTCTTCAGCTGACAGGACTATTGGACATGTCAGGACGCAGAGTGAAACCTGAATTGGAGATGCTAGCTTTGGACTGAGGTGTACACAGTTAAAAATCACACAACGCCAGGTTATAGTCCAACAGGTTTAATTGGAAGCACTAGCGTTCAGAACGCTGCTCCTTCATCAGGTGATTGTGGAGTACACAATTGTAAGACACAGAATTTATAGCAAAAGTTTACAGTGTGATGTAACTGAAATTATACATTGAAAAATACCTTGATTACTACTTAAGTCTCTCATCTGTTGGAATGACCATGATAGTTTCACTTCTTTCATATGTAAATCACAAAACTCTTTTTTAAAAGTTACATTCTCAGGTTAACTGTAACAACTGGTGTCAGCCCAGATAAGATGTTAAGGTGTTGAAAAGTGAAACCTGGATTGATAGATTATATTGAGACTGGGGTGCTGGAAAGGCACAGCAGGTCAGGCAGCATCTGAGAAGCAGAAGAATCAACTTTTCGGGCAAGAGCCCTTCTCCTGCTCCTCAGATGCTGTCTGACCTGCTGTGCTTTTCCAGCACCCCCACTCTCAACTCTGATCTTCAGCATCTGCAGTCCTCACTTTCTACTGCTTAATCACAGAGGCTGCAGATTGTACTTAACAAAAGAAAAGAAGTCAATTACACAAAAAAAGGATAAAAACCAAGTGTGATGCCTCACTGGGACTTGAAATCACACCTCCATATTCCTGGAGTTGGCACAAAAGATAAAGGTCTTATATGAGTAAGTAATCATCTCCAATGTTCCTGCTTTTTAGGTTGATAGAAAGCACAGCCCACATTTCTGTATTTGATAACAGATCAATAGATTCCAGCTGCAGATATAATAATTACTGTCGACATATAACTCTACTGCTAAAATCCTAAACCCATTATAGAAATACCCAACACACACACATACAGGCACACATACTGACAGACAAAAAAAAACAAATGGGGTCATTGGCAGAAGGAAGGACTGGGAAAAAAACCTTTAATGGTAGTTGAACAGTTCCTTCAGCATGGGATTCACCAAGATACCCAGAAGATCATAAGACATTGGAGCAGAAATTAGGCCATTCAGCCCATGATGTCTGCTCCACCATTCAATCATGGCTGATATATTTCTCAACCCCATTCTCCCCCTTTCTCTCCATTAACTCTTGATTCCCTTGATAATCAAGAACCTATTTATCTGTGTCTGAAATATATTCAATAATCTGGCCTCCACAGCCTTCTATGGAGTGAATTTCACAGATTCACCTCTCTCTGGCCAAAGAAGCTTCTCCTTATCTCCGTTCTAATGGATCTTCCCTTTACTCGAAGGCTGTGCCTTCGGGTCCTAGTCTCCCCTACCAATGGAAACATCTTTCCAACACCCACTTTGTCCAGGCTATTCAGTATTCTAAGTTGCTATTAGATGATCTCTCATCCTTCTAAACTCTACTGAGTATAGACCCAGAGTCCTCAACATCCTCACATGTTAAGTTTTTCATTCCTGGGACCATTCTCGTGAATCTACACTGAACATGCTCCAAGGCCAGTACATCCTTCCTGAGATGTGGGGCGCAACATTGCACAATATAACAAATGTGGTCTGACCAGAGTCTCAGAGGTACATCCCTGCTTTTGTATTCAAGTCTTCTCAAAATGAATGCCATCATTACATTTGACTTCCTAACTACTGACTCAACCTGTGACAGAATCCTGGACTAAAACTCCCAAGTCTCTTTGCACTTCAGATTTCTGAATTTTCTCCCAATTTAGAATAGTCCATGCGTCTATCCTTCCTACCAAAGTGCATGACCTCACACTTTCCCACATTGTCCAAATCTTTCTACATCCTCCCCGCCTCTTCAATGCTACCTGTTCCCCTACCTGCTTTGTATTATCTACAAACTTAGCCAGAATGCCCCCAGTTTCTTCATCGTTAATATATAAAATGAAAAATTGTGATCCCAACACTGAGCCTTGCAGAACACCACTTGTCACCAGCTGCCATCTTCAGAAAGAACCGTTTATCTACACTCTCCACTTTCTGCCAGCCAGCCAAGTTTTTATCCATGCTAGCACCTTGCCTCCAGCAGCCTCCTGTGTAGCACGTTGTCAAAGGCTTGCTTGAAGTCCAGAGAGATAACATCCATTGGCTCCCCTTCGTCTAACCTGCTCATTACTTCTTCAAAATATTCTAGCAGATTTGTCAAGCATAACCTCCCCTTGATGAAACCATGCTGACTTTGCCCTATTTTACCATACACCTCCAAGCATTCAGAAATCTCATCCTTCTCAATTGATTCCAGAATTTTACACATGACCAAGGTTAGGCTAGTCAGTCTGTAATTTTTCAGTCGTCTGGGACCCTCCCTGACTCAAGCAATTCCTGAAAGATTGCGCTAATGTCTCCACTATCTCTTCAGCTATCTCCCTTCAGAACTCTGGGGTGTAGTCCATCTGGTCCAGGTTATTTATCCATCTTTAGGTCATTCAGCACCTTGTCCTTAGTGATGGCCACCAAATTCAGCTCTGGCCTCTCACTCTCCTGAATGTTTGGGATATTATGCGTGTCTTCCGCCATGGAGACTGACACGAAGTAATTATTCAGCTCCTCAGCCATTTCCTTGTTTACTACTATCTCTTCAATGTAATTTTTCCAGCTGTCCAATGTCCACTTTTGCCTTTTACATATTTAAAGAAACTCTCACAGTCTTCATTTATATTACTGACTAGCTCATCCTCATACTTAATCTTCTCCCTTCTTTAATTTTGGTACCCTCTGTAGGTCTTTGTAAGCTTCCCAACCCTCTGGTCTCCCACTGCCCTTCGCTACATTGTACGCTTTCTCTTTTGCTTTTATGCTATCTCTGACTTCCCTCATCAGCCACTGTTGCTTCATCCTCCCTGCACCTTGCTTCTTTTTCCTCAGGATGAATCTCTGCTGTGTCTCCTGAACACCACCCTGAAACTCCTGCCATTGCTTTTCCATTTTCTTTCCTGCTCAGCTCCTCTCCCAGTCAATTCAACCCTGCTCCTCCCCCCATTGCCCCACCCCTACGTCAACTCTTTAAGCTTTTATGATCCCTGCTGATGTTACAATTGGACACATGAGATCGCAGACTGAAACTTGGTTTGACAGATCACATTTCACTGTTCTTTTTGTTTTATAAGGTGGTCCTCGGAGACACAAATACAAAATATTGCAGATTTGGGTTTAACAAGTTTATTACACTGAAGAACTGAAGATAAAATTGAATGAATCAAACTATTTGTACATAGCACATGTTTAGAGATTCTGAAACACAATAAATATGGTGAAAGCATAATCCCATTAATCCCCCAAATAATACTTTACAGAACCCAGGAACATTTCTTCATAAACACATCTAGAATGTTCCCCCAGAAAGCCAAATCATGGAATTTTACAGCATATGAGGCTATTCAATCCAAAATGTTTGTACAGGCTACCCAGCTAGTCTCCAGCTTTATCAAATTCATTCGATATTTTTCTCGCTCATAAAACTTCCCAATGTAAACAAAAACTCATTAGTTCTTCAAGATTCTCTCTCCAAAATTACTTTTATTACTGTGGCAAGAACATTCACAAGTTAATAATTTCCAACACTAAAATGGGATGCAATTACTTCAAAATTTAAAAATTGAATTTAAAATGTGACATTAAAATATATACAACTCACATCACGAGGCTTCTAAATAACTGACTCCTTAGTTTCAGTTGCCGCGGACTGTGGACACAATTCAAGGAGTCTCTCCAAATCTGCCCACATGAACTTTTACTCACGTATGAGAGAAGGAACTATTGGTCTCCGAACTCAATACTGGCGCATGTTGAACTGAATTTTTAAAAAGAGACAACTTATTACGAAATAATTTTTTTAAAATTGCTGATCGCAGATTCAACTGAACTAAAAACAAACTTAATTGTCTAACATGGTTATCCTCTCTGTCATAAAACATCTTATTTCATTAACACTCCAGGGGTTTGCAGTCATCCACAATTTGATTAGGTCACTGTTCTAGAAGGAGTCTAAATATTTTTACCTTAAGAAAACACCCACAAACAGCACCATCACACACATTTTAAAATCTAATTAATATATGCAATTATGAATGTTTCATCAGAGCAGCAGCTTGGGAATGAATACAAATCTTATGGAGTCATAGAGATGTACAGCATGGAAACAGACCCTTCGGTCCAACCCGTCCATGCCGACCAAATATTCCAACCCAATCTAGTCCCACCTGCCAGCATCTGGCCCATATCCCTCTAAACCCTCCCTATTCATATACCCATCCAGTTGCCTCTTAAATGTTGCAATTGTACCAGCCTCCACCACATCCTCTGGCAGCTCATTCCATACACGTACCACCTTCTGTGTGAAAAAGTTGCCCCTTAGGTCTCTTTTATATCTTTCCCCTCTCACCCTAAACCTATGCCCTCTAGTTCTGGACTCTGACCCCAGGGAAAAGACTTTGCCTATTTACCCTATCCATGCCCCTCATAATTTTGTAAGGGGTCTCCCTCTATAAGGTCACCCCTCAGCCTCTGACGTTCCAGAGAAAACAGCCCCAGCCTGTTCACCCTCTCCCTATAGCTCAAATCCTCCAACCCTGGCAACATCCTTGTAAATCTTTTCTGAACCTTTTCAAGTTTCACAACATCTTTCCGAAAGGAAAGAGACCAGAATTGCACGCAATATTCCAACAGTGGCCTAACCAATGTCCTGTACAACTGCAACATGACCTCCAAACTCCTGTACTCAATACTCTGACCAATAAAGAAAAGCATACCAAATGCCTTCTTCGCTATCCTATCTACCTGCGTCTCCACTTTCAAGGAGCTATGAACCTGCACTCCAAGGTCTCTTTGTTCAGCAACACTCCCAAGGACCTTACCATTAAGTGTATAAGTCCTGCTATGATTTGCTTTCCCAAAATGCAGCACCTCGCACTTATCTGAATTAAACTACATCTGCCACTTCTCAGCCCATTGGCCCATCTGATCAACATCCCATTGTAATCTGAGGTAACCCTCTTCACTATCCACTACACTTCCAATTTTGGTGTCATCTGCAAACTTACTGTGTCTCTTATGCTTGCATTCAAATCATTTATGTAAATGACAAAAAGTAGAGGACCCAGCATCGATCCTTGTGGCACTCCACTGGTCACAGGCCTCCAGTCTGAAAAATAACCCTCCATCACCACCCTCTGTCTTCTACCTTTGATCCAGTTCTGTATCCAAATGGCTAGTTCTCCCTGTATTCCATGAGATCTAACCTTACTAATCAGTCACCCATGGGGAACGTTGTCGAATGCCTTACTGAAGTCCATATAGATCACATCTACTGCTCTGCCCTCATCAATCCTCTTTGTCACTTCCTCAAAACACTCAATCAAGTTTGTGAGACATGATTTCCCATGCACAAAGCCATGTTGACTATCCCTAATCAGTCCTTGCCTTTCCAAATACATGTGCATCCTGTCCCTCAGGATTCCCTCTGACAACTTGCCCACCACCGAGGTCAGGCTCACTGGTCTATAGTTCCCTGGCTTGACCTTACCATCTTTCTTAAACAGTGGCGCCATGTTAGCCAACCTCCAGTCTTCCAGCACCTCACCTGTGACTATCGATGATACAAATATCTCAGCAAGAGGCCCAGAAATCACTTCTCTAGCTTCTCACAGAGTTCTAGGGTACACCTGATTGGGTCCTGGGGATTTATCCACCTTTACCCATTTCAAGACATCCAGCACTTCCTCCTCTGTAATATGGAAATTTTGCAAGATTGTCAACATCTATCCTTTGAAATATTTGGATGTGTGGCAAATCAATAGAGTATCAACGGTATAGAATAAAAATAATAAATTAACATAGAGGAAACTACCCTACCCAGGGTGCAACTACTGACAGAATCAGAAGAGAGGCTTGGTGTTTAATGAACATAGAACTATATGGCAATATCTTCAGAAAGAACAATGACAAGACTTAAAGCGGAACACTTTTTCACCCGGATACAGCTGAATCGATTTACATAAACTTAGTTTAGGTGTTGACCGTCCCTTTCAGTGTAGCAATCAAATTTAAATCTAGCCTCCAGAGAAGTAACAAGGAATTATGTTGATGCACAGAAAACATGACACCAGTGCTCACAGCTGTGAAAGAAATGTAGTTTAATTTGAAAATGCAATTGATGCTCAACCAATGTTCAAGAAGTTGAATTCCATCTAGGACAAAGCAATCCATTTGATTGCACATGTAACCACTCCCCTCCATGCTCAGTACCTACAGTACCTACTACCTATGAAGTGCAGAAATTCCCTAGACGACACCTTCCAAACCCACGACCACTACCATCTAGAAGGAAAAGGACAACAGATACATGGGAACACCACCACCTGCACGTTTCCCTCCAAGCACTCACTACCCTGACTTGGAAATATATTGATGTCCTTTCAGTGCTGCTGGGTAAAAATCCTGGAACTCGCTCTTTGCCAGCATTGTGGGTATACCTATACAAAATGGACTGCAGCAGTTCAGAAAGGTAGTTCACCACAACCTTCAGGACAAAGACAGGGGCAATAAATGCTGGCCATGCAGCGACGTCCATGTCCCATGAATGAAATAAGCAAAACATTAGTCACGTTTGGCGATTCTTTTTCAACTAGATCTAGTTGAATAACTAGGCTTCTATCAGTTCTCCTATTGCAGTGCTCACAATAAATTAGTGAGGTAAGCTCTATCATAATAACAAGAATATTTGATTGTTTAAGTTATTTTTTCCATTTATCCATCCATATGATGTTGCCATAACTAGTAAAACAGCATTTATTGTCAAACCCGAAGTTAAGCTACCTTTATTAAGTGCTACAGTCTGATGTAGTTTTGGCGGCATGGTGGCTCAGTGGTTAGCACTGCTGCCTCACAGCGCCAGGAACCTGGGCTCAATTCCAGTCTTGGGCAACTGTCTGTGTGGAGGTTGCACATTCTCCCCGTGTCTGTGTGGGTTTCCTCCGGGTGCTCCGGTTTCCTCCCACAGTCCAAAGATGTGCAGGTTAGGTGAATTGGTCATGCTAAATTGCCCGTAGATTTAGGTGCATTAATTAGGGGGAATGGGTCTGGGTGGGTTACTCTTCGGAGGGTCAATGTGGACAAGTTGGGCCGAAGGGCCTGTTTCCACACTGTAGGGAATCTAATCTAATCTACACTCCAAAGTACTTTTTGGAAGGAAGTTCCAGGATCATGGCCTAAAGACAGCTGAATGGAGGAGTTGGGGATGTCAATCAGAGTAAGAAGTCAAGTCTTAGTGGACCATAGAGCTGTTCTCTCATTCGAGAGAAACAACTGGTGGTGATTTAAGGTTAGGGCCACCACATCTCTGGCGATGGGAGAGGTTGAGAAGGAGAGTCCTTCATGGTAAACTCAGTGGTGCTGGAATTGAACCCACACTATTGCAAACCAACCGTCCAGCCAGCTGAGTTAAACTGACCTCCAGTGTAAGAAACAGGGTCATATGACTAATTTTCATTGTCCCTACAGATTCATCATTGAATACTCTTAAATAATAATTTGTCCTTTGCTGGGACAAAATGTGAAGGTCGCTGAATAAAAGACAGATCTTGTTGAAGTTTCTCATCCTGCACGAGTCAGGACAGTATCAGTTCAAAGGATAACCAACTTGTATATTGCATGAGGGAGGATGCGGATTTATTGGCAGATTGGTAAAGGCATTGCCATGTAGAACGCACTAATTAGTGGTCAGGCTTTGTTTAAATTTTAAACTAAGCAGCTTGACTTTGATGGGCCAGGAAAGTGCCCCGAAAGTGAACCAGCAACTGCTGTCACTTATTTTGAATTGAAACAGGCACGGTGAGGACACTTGTTCTTTCTGCCTACAAAGAACAGGGCCCTGTTGTCTAATATACTAAGAATCCAGAATGCACTGTGAGCCCGACCTACAATTCTAAATTGGCATAATTGTCAGTGTAATTCTTTGCACAGTCAGGATTATTCAATTGTCATCCATAAGATGTAGGAGCAGAAGTTGGGCATTCAGCCCATCGGATCAACTCTACCTTTCAGTGAGATCATGGCTGATCTGATAATACTCAACTTCACTTTCCTGCCTTTTCCCTATAACTCTTGTTTCCCATACTGATTAAAAAGCTGTCTATTTCAGCCTTGAACACACTTGGACCCAATGTTCCCTCTAAGCTTTGTGCGCAGCGATCAACATCAGCAAGCCAATCCGAGCATTAACTGGCAGTGCCAGAAGTTACTGTTGCACATAGACCTCAGTGGCCTGTACAGCCAATAAGAAAATTTGAGGGAATGCTGCTTGAACACTCAGCATTTGGCAAGCTGTTCAGGTGCGATCAGTATCTTGCTTGTTGCAGCTGTTTGACTACTGTAGGTTTGCTATTGAACTTGACTTTCGATTCCTGAACCCTTCTGTTTGGTCGTACAATAAGTCTGAAATGATTAGCGTTTTTTGTGCAGCTAAACAATGGGATAACTGAAAACTTTGGTCCATAAATGATATAACCACAAACTGAACAACCTGTCAATAATTCTCTTTCGCTTGCAGGCCACTATCTCAGGGTAAACAGGACTGCTGAAAACCCCAGTATCCTATCTGTCCCAAGCTAGGCTCTTAATGCATCTCCTTTCTATCTTGTCTCACCTGCAGAATATTGGCAGACTCCATGTGTGTCTGCTTGCCTCACCGTGTATCTATTAACATGAAACAGGCTATTTTGATATTATCCAAACAAAATTCCAATCCTCCGAACCAGTAAATTTAAACTAATCTAATCCTCTGATGTATGTATCCCATTCTTTATCAAATCCTATGTTTTCTGACCCAAGTGGTCTTCCTATGTTGTGGTTCTGTTCGCTGAGCTGGGAATTTGTGTTGCAGATGGAACTGACAACTGGAAGTGGCAGATACAAATCACTATAAATGCTGGAGGAAACATCACAGAAGCGCTTCACACAGGAGGCTCCCAAGCACTGAGGATGTCACCTGGACAGGGGACGAAACGTCTGCAACATAAATTCCCAGCTCGGCGAACAGAACCACAACAACGAGCACCCGAGCTACAAATCTTCTCCCAAACTTTGATCTTCCTAATCCCAGAGTTTCTTAGTTACGTCTCAAATTCTCTCCAGATCTTAACAGAAACAGCCTCCCTCGTTCCTGCAAGTCAAGCTCTTGTTTTGTTGCAACTCTCCATTTATACACCAAACCCATCCCTTTACTACACCATTAATTACTGTGCCTTTAGCTAATTTGGGTACTAATTCTGTATTCCCAGCCATCTTTCCTCCTTTTAAGATTCTCTTTAAAAGCTATCTTGTCAATGAAATTGTTGGTCATCTTTCCTAATATTTCCTCCCTTCAAATTCATTGCTTCTTTTCACATACCTGTGGAGGACCTCAGGGGACTTTTCTACACAAAGAGCACAATGTGAATGCAACTATTTCTCCATTTTCCTTTTGTTTTGCACTCCTTCATACTTCCCTGTTCTTGTCTCCTGCGTAGTTGTATCACTTGGTGTTATCAACTAATCAGAACAAAGTTATATGGTTTTGGTAACAACTAAAATGATCACTGTAGTTTTCAAAACAACAGTAGAACAACCAGACAAAATGAAACTAGTGCATGTATTCCCTGTTCAGCTGCAAACTTTACTTTCTTTTAAGTTGGGGAAACTTAATTAGCAATGGTGTATTCTTTCTTAGCTCAGTATCTCCAAACTGTAAGTGAATTTTCATTGTCTTCCACAGAGCCTGATGCAAGATTGGCATGGATATTCACAGAAGTGATGATTAAAGGTGGGGGTTGGGGAATCTCTGTAGTTGCGTCACCTCTGACCTTCTGTTATATAAGTTGAATGTAGCAGTTCTGCATCAAAGTTCCACAAAGGATTCTGAGCCAAATTTCAATGTATGTCTCCACTTCAGTCAGTGAACCCCTCCACAGCAAACATGGGAAATAAATGTCCTCTATTTGGAGAAGTGTCTTCTTACAGAATCTTTCATTTGTACTTCCTGTGTTTGGAACACTGGTGGTAGACTGAACAGTATCCTTTGGCAGGCCACATCATTAGCAAGCATGGGAATCATTCCACTAAATCAACATTCCATCCACTATTTTTAATAGTCACACCCTCTATTACTGACACAAAATGGCTACAGATGAAGCATGTAAAACTGTAATGACTTTTCAGCTTCAAAAATCTGTGATCTCTGTCACTTCAAAGAACACAAGAGTGCCATCACCTGCAAATTCCCCTTCACTGGCCAAATTCTGGGTGAGTTTCTACATGGTGATCACCTTGTGAATGGCATTGACGAAGGAATATGAAGGGGAGGGGAGGGGTGGAGAAAGAAAGCTTCGCCATACTCAGCTGAGAGGACTTGATCCGGAGACCTTACTTACAAGCCCCTTCCAGCACTCTCTCATTAGCACACAGTCTCTCATCCAGTGAAACCCCATCCCACTGTTCCTTGGCTGAACAGGAGTTTTGCTGAAAAAAAGTGACATAGTGTTGAGTTTTTCAGCTAGACTCATCAGGACAGATGCAGGAATTCCAAGTTTCAAAGGGAACAACAATTTATACTGTATGAGAAACAGGGACTAATTGGTTAGCAACTGAACTCCGACTGGTTGAAATGTTGCCAAGGAGAATACACCTGGGAACAGTTACCTCTTTCCTAACACTTTTGTTTTAGAAAAGGGAATGAGTCACATCCTTTTCCTGACAGAGCAATCCCAACTAATAATACCCATCTCCCATAGACCTCACATAATCCTACCCCCAACCACAGCATTCTCCTTTTCAGCCCCATCCTGCAAGATACCCTCCTTCTATCTACCATGACATTCCTGCACCCCTTCCATCTGCTGCCCCCTCATCCTACAACCCTCACAGACCTATGTCCCAGACACCCCAAGCCCCATGACCCACCCATCCCACACACCCTCATAGCCCCAGACCCTTCACACCTCCACACTCTCAGCCCTATGCCCTTCACATCCCCCACACCCTCGTGCCCCTCCATATCTTTTTGTCCTCCCCCTCACATCTCCTACCTCCTCATCCCACACCACCTCCTGTTCCCCTCCCCGCAACTCTCCTCATCCCACAGACCCTCACATCATCCCATCCTTCCATCTATCCTTGTCCTCACTGTTAGAACAAATTTAATAAAATTTAGACGAGACCACCAAAACTGGAAACAAGACAATTTATTCTACGATCTTGCAAAAAAGGGCATCAAATGCAGAAGCAAATGAGCCATGAACATTCAAACTAGTACACAGTTATACTTTTGAGTTGCGTGAGGTCACCTCTTCTGACTCCTACATTACCCAATCAACTTTATTCTCTGACTAACTTGCGATCCGTTCTTATTTTTTTCCCCCCTTCTCCAAGTTGGTGACCCTTCCCTCTGTAAGTGCTGACATAAGGAAGATTTTGCTAAACTTGGATCTTGATGTTCCTTTCAGTTTATCTGTTTGCTTATAACATCTTCCATTGTTCATAGGTACATTCCATTCCTGAATATACATTTTAACAATGTGTCTTTTCTTGCCTAGTTTATGTGTTTCAGCTATCTCAGCTATTTTGCTGAGACTAAATTATTTAAACTATCATGATGAAAGAAATTACTTAATAGATTAATTATGCACTAAAGTTAATACCCAATTATACATTTCCCGAGTGCTTGCTGATTTAATTATTGTCTGCAGCTGCCCTTTACACTCGATTTATCAGCATTATACTTAAGCTTATTATCACTACCTTTTTGCGAAAACAACACTTCCTCATTTCTTACACTCACAATTGTCATCCATTGTCCTTGCTTGCCTCTCTCATTTCTTTTTTCCTCATCCTCCACTACCACATATCGCCCATCGCCTCCCTCCATCCATCCAGTCAATTTCCCCCAGGCACCAATTCCCTTCTCTCCACCTCTTGCCCCTCACATCCACCTCATCAGGCACTCCCTTCCAACCACCTCATCCCTCAGCCCTTCTCCATCATTCGCACCTTCCCCATATTTTTTCCCGCTCTTTCCTTCCTTTTCCCCCAAACCATCTTTCTACCTCCATCTACTCCATCTATCTCCCTACGTGCCATCTTTCACCACACTCCTCAACTTTCTCCCCATTTTTTCTCTCCCTTCTCCACCCCTCCTCCCCGTTTCCCTCCTCCCCAATCACCCATTTCCCTCCTCCCCCATCTCCCCCCTACCCCCATCTCTCCCTCCCCACTCCCCCATCTCCCCCCTCCCCACCCCGTCCCCCATCTCCCCCCTCCCCACCCCGTCCCCCATCTCCCCCCTCCCTACCCCGTCCCCCATCTCCCCCACTCCCATCTCTCCCCGTCCCCCATCTCCCCCCTCCCCATCCCCCACCCCCATCTCCCCCCTCCCCCGTCTCCTATCTCACCCCGTCCCCCCATCTCCCCCCTCCCTCTGTCCCCCATCTCCCCTGCCCCCCATCCCCCCGTCTCCCCCCTCCCCCCGTACCACATCTCCCCCCTCCCCCACGTACCCCATCTCCCCCCTCCCACCATCTCCCCCCTCGTCCCCAAATCCATCTCCCCCCTCCCTTCCCCCATCTCCCCGCTCCCCCACATTTCTCCCCCTCCCCCATCTCTCTTCCTCTCCCTCCCCCACGGGTCACGCGCTCTCTCTGACGGCAGAGAAATAACGGTTAACATTCTCCCGCCAAAAATAACGGTCACCTCAAACGGGAAACGTGAAGAACAGGCGGGGCCAGAGTGAAGGAGCGTGGCAATAGGAATGGAGATGCCTCCAGAAGAAGCGGCTGCCTCTCCTTCATTTCTCTCCTCATACTCCGCTAACACATATCGCCCATCTCTTCCTTCTCCATCCATCCACTCATGTTCACCCCAGTCCACCTATCCCTCTCTCTCCAACTCCTGCCCGTCACAATCATCTCCTCCTCAACACACACTCCTGTCCAAACCCCCCAACCTTTCTCCATCTCCCTCTCCATCATTCTCCCCACTCCACATCTCTCTCCCTCATCTTTCTTCCCACCTATCCTCAATTTTTCAACTCCCTCCATCTTTCTCCCACCGCTCCCCATGTGTTCTCCCTTCTCCATCTTTCTCCCTCTCCCCGTTTCCCTCCTTCCCAATTGTCCATCGCCAACACCTCTCCCGTCTTCCTCCTTCCCGACTGTCCATCGCCAACATCCCCTCGCCGTCTTCCTCCTTCCCAACTGTCCATCGCCAACACCTCTCCCGTCTCCCTCCTTCCCAACTGTCCATCGCCAACATCCCCGCGCCGTCTTCCTCCTTCCCAATTATCCATCGCCAACACCCACCTCCCCGTCTTCCTCCTTCCCAACTGTCCATCGCCAACAACCCCCTCCCCGCCTTCCTCCTTCCCAATTGTCCATCGCCAACACCCCCCTCCCTGTCTTCCTCCTTCACAACTGTCCATCGCCAACACCCCCCTCCCTGTCTTCCTCCTTCCCAACTGTCCATCGCCAACACCCCCCTCCCAGTCTTCCTCCTTCCCAACTGTCCATCGCAAACACCCCCCTTCCGTCTTCCTCCTTCACAATTGTCCATCGCCAACACTCCCCTCCCCGTCTTCCTCCTTCTCAACTGTCCATTGCCAACATCCCCCTCCCCGTCTTCCTCCTTCCCGATTGTCCATCGCCAACACTCCCCTCCCCGTGTCCCTCCTTCCTAATTGTCGATCGCCAACACCGCCCTCCCCGTCTTCCTCCTTCCCAACCGTCCATCGCCAACACCCCCTTCCCTGTCTTCCTCCTTCCCAATTGTCCATCGCCAACACCACCCTCCCCGTCTTCCTCCTTCCCAACTGTTCATTGCCAACACCCCCCTCCCCGTCTTCCTCCTTCCCAATTGTCCATCGCCGACACCCCCCTCCCCGTCTTCCTCCTTCCCAACTGTCCATCGCCAACAACCCCCTCCCCGTCTACCTCCTTCCCAACTGTCCATCGCCAACACCCCCCTCCCAGTCGTCCTCCTTCCCAACTGTCCATCGCCAACAACCCCCTCCCCGTCTACCTCCTTCCCAACTGTCCATCGCCAACACCCCCCTCCCCGTCTTCCTCCTTCCCAACTGTCCATCGCCAACACCCCCCTCCCCGTCTTCCTCCTTCTCAACTGTCCATCGCCAACATCCCCCTCCCCGTCTACCTCCTTCCCAACTGTCCATCGCCAACACCCCCCTCCCAGTCGTCCTCCTTCCCAACTGTCCATTGCCAACACCCCCCTCCCCGTCTTCCTCCTTCCCAACTGTCCATCGCCAACACCCCCCTATCCCGTCTTCCTCCTTCCCAATTATCCATCGCCAACACCCCACTCCCCGTCTTCCTCCTTCTCAACTGTCCATCGCCAACACCTCCCTCCCCGTCTTCCTCCTTCCCAACGGTCCATCGTCAACACTCCCCTCCCAGTCTTCCTCCTTCCCAACTGTCCATCGCCAACAAGCCCCTATCCCGTCTTCCTCCTTCCCAATTGTCCATCGCCAACACCCCCCTCCCCGTCTTCCTCCTTCTCAACTGTCCATCGCCAACACCTCCCTCCCCGTCTTCCTCCTTCCCAACTGTCCATCGCCAACACTCCCCTCCCCGTCTTCCTCCTTCCCAACTGTCCATCGCCAACACTCCCCTCCCCGTCTTCCTCCTTCTCAACTGTCCATCGCCAACACCCCCCTCTTCGTCTTCCTCCTTCCCAATTATCCATCGCCAACACCCCCCTCCCCATCTTCCTCCTTCCCAACTGTCCATCGCCAACACTCCCCTTCCCGTTTCCCTCCTTCTCAACTGTCCATTGCCAACATCCCCCTCCCCGTCTTCCTCCTTCCCAATTGTCCATCGCCAACACTCCCCTCCCCGTTTCCATCCTTCCCAACTGTCCATCGCCAGCACCCCCCTCCCCGTCTTCCTCCTTCCCAACTGTCCATCGCCAACACCCCCCTCCCCGTCTTCCTCCTTCCCAATTGTCCATCGCTAACACTCCCCTCCCCGTCTTCCTCCTTCCCAATTGTCCATCGCCAACACCCCCCTCCCCGTCGTCCTCCTTCTCAACTGTCAATCGGCACCACCCCTCTCCCCGTCTTCCTCCTTCCCAATTATCCATCGCCAACACCCCCCTATCCCGTCTTCCTCCTTCCCAATTATCCATCGCCAACACCCCACTCCCCGTCTTCCTCCTTCTCAACTGTCCATCGCCAACACCTCCCTCCCCGTCTTCCTCCTTCCCAACGGTCCATCGTCAACACTCCCCTCCCAGTCTTCCTCCTTCCCAACTGTCCATCGCCAACAAGCCCCTATCCCGTCTTCCTCCTTCCCAATTGTCCATCGCCAACACCCCCCTCCCCGTCTTCCTCCTTCTCAACTGTCCATCGCCAACACCTCCCTCCCCGTCTTCCTCCTTCCCAACTGTCCATCGCCAACACTCCCCTCCCCGTCTTCCTCCTTCCCAACTGTCCATCGCCAACACTCCCCTCCCCGTCTTCCTCCTTCTCAACTGTCCATCGCCAACACCCCCCTCTTCGTCTTCCTCCTTCCCAATTATCCATCGCCAACACCCCCCTCCCCATCTTCCTCCTTCCCAACTGTCCATCGCCAACACTCCCCTTCCCGTTTCCCTCCTTCTCAACTGTCCATTGCCAACATCCCCTCCCCGTCTTCCTCCTTCCCAATTGTCCATCGCCAACACTCCCCTCCCCGTTTCCATCCTTCCCAACTGTCCATCGCCAGCACCCCCCTCCCCGTCTTCCTCCTTCCCAACTGTCCATCGCCAACACCCCCCTCCCCGTCTTCCTCCTTCCCAATTGTCCATCGCTAACACTCCCCTCCCCGTCTTCCTCCTTCCCAATTGTCCATCGCCAACACCCCCCTCCCCGTCGTCCTCCTTCTCAACTGTCAATCGGCACCACCCCTCTCCCCGTCTTCCTCCTTCCCAATTATCCATCGCCAACACCCCCCTCCCCATCTTCCACCTTCCCAACTGTCCATTGCCAACACTCCCCTCCCCGTTTCCCTCCTTCCCAATTGTCCTTCGCCAACACTCCCCTCCCCGTTTCCCTCCTTCCCAACTGTCCATCGCCAACACTCCCCTCCCCATCTTCCTCCTTCTCAACTGTCCATTGCCAACATCCCCCTCCCCGTCTTCCTCCTTCCCAATTGTCCATCGTCAACACTCCCCACCCCGTTTCCCTCCTTCCCAACTGTCCATCGCCAACACCCCCCTCCCCATCTTCCTCCTTCCCAACTGTCCATCGCCAACACTCCCCTCCCCGTTTCCCTCCTTCCCAATTGTCCATCGCCAACACTCCCCTCCCCGTTTCCCTCCTTCCCAACTGTCCATCGCCAACACCCCCCTCCCTGTCTTCCTCCTTCCCAATTGTCCATCGCCAACACCCCCCTCCCTGTCGTCCTCCTTCTCAACTGTCCATCGCCAACGCCCCCTTCCCCGTCTTCCTCCTTCCCAATTATCCATCGCCAACACCCCCCTCCCCATCTTCCTCCTTCCCAACTGTCCATTGCCAACACCCCTCTCCCCGTCTTCCTCCTTCCCAATTGTCCTTCGCCAACACTCCCCTCCCCGTTTCCCTCCTTCCCAACCGTCCATCGCCAACACTCCCCTCCCCGTCTTCCTCCTCCCAATTGTCCATCGCCAACACCCCCCCGTCTTCCTCCTTCTCAACTGTCCATCACCAACACTCCCCTCCCCGTCTTCCTCCTTCCCAATTGTCCATCGCCAACACCCCCCTCGCTGTCTTCCTCCTTCCCAACTGTCCATCGCCAACAACACCTTCCCCGTCTTCCTCCTTCCCAACTGTCCATCGCCAACACTCCCCTCCCCGTCTTCCTCCTTCCCAATTGTCCATCGCCAACACACCCCTCCCCGTCTTCCTCCTTCTCAACTGTCCATCGCCAACACCCCCCTCCCCGTCTTCCTCCTTCCCAATTATCCATCGCCAACACCCCCCTCCCCATCTTCCTCCTTCTCAACTGTCCATCGCCAACACTCCCCTCCCCGTCTTCCTCCTTCCCAACGGTCCATCGTCAACACTCCCCTCCCAGTCTTCCTCCTTCCCAACTGTCCATCGCCAACAAGCCCCTATCCCGTCTTCCTCCTTCCCAATTGTCCATCGCCAACACCCCCCTCCCCGTCTTCCTCCTTCTCAACTGTCCATCGCCAACACCCCACTCCCCGTCTTCCTCCTTCTCAACTGTCCATCGCCAACACTCCCCTCCCCGTCTTCCTCCTTCCCAACGGTCCATCGTCAACACTCCCCTCCCAGTCTTCCTCCTTCCCAACTGTCCATCGCCAACAAGCCCCTATCCCGTCTTCCTCCTTCCCAATTGTCCATCGCCAACACCCCCCTCCCCGTCTTCCTCCTTCTCAACTGTCCATCGCCAACACCTCCCTCCCCGTCTTCCTCCTTCCCAACTGTCCATCGCCAACACTCCCCTCCCCGTCTTCCTCCTTCCCAACTGTCCATCGCCAACACTCCCCTCCCCGTCTTCCTCCTTCTCAACTGTCCATCGCCAACACCCCCCTCTTCGTCTTCCTCCTTCCCAATTATCCATCGCCAACACCCCCCTCCCCATCTTCCTCCTTCCCAACTGTCCATCGCCAACACTCCCCTTCCCGTTTCCCTCCTTCTCAACTGTCCATTGCCAACATCCCCCTCCCCGTCTTCCTCCTTCCCAATTGTCCATCGCCAACACTCCCCTCCCCGTTTCCATCCTTCCCAACTGTCCATCGCCAGCACCCCCCTCCCCGTCTTCCTCCTTCCCAACTGTCCATCGCCAACACCCCCCTCCCCGTCTTCCTCCTTCCCAATTGTCCATCGCTAACACTCCCCTCCCCGTCTTCCTCCTTCCCAATTGTCCATCGCCAACACCCCCCTCCCCGTCGTCCTCCTTCTCAACTGTCAATCGGCACCACCCCTCTCCCCGTCTTCCTCCTTCCCAATTATCCATCGCCAACACCCCCCTCCCCATCTTCCACCTTCCCAACTGTCCATTGCCAACACTCCCCTCCCCGTTTCCCTCCTTCCCAATTGTCCTTCGCCAACACTCCCCTCCCCGTTTCCCTCCTTCCCAACTGTCCATCGCCAACACTCCCCTCCCCATCTTCCTCCTTCTCAACTGTCCATTGCCAACATCCCCCTCCCCGTCTTCCTCCTTCCCAATTGTCCATCGTCAACACTCCCCACCCCGTTTCCCTCCTTCCCAACTGTCCATCGCCAACACCCCCCTCCCCATCTTCCTCCTTCCCAACTGTCCATCGCCAACACTCCCCTCCCCGTTTCCCTCCTTCCCAATTGTCCATCGCCAACACTCCCCTCCCCGTTTCCCTCCTTCCCAACTGTCCATCGCCAACACCCCCCTCCCTGTCTTCCTCCTTCCCAATTGTCCATCGCCAACACCCCCCTCCCTGTCGTCCTCCTTCTCAACTGTCCATCGCCAACGCCCCCTTCCCCGTCTTCCTCCTTCCCAATTATCCATCGCCAACACCCCCCTCCCCATCTTCCTCCTTCCCAACTGTCCATTGCCAACACCCCTCTCCCCGTCTTCCTCCTTCCCAATTGTCCTTCGCCAACACTCCCCTCCCCGTTTCCCTCCTTCCCAACCGTCCATCGCCAACACTCCCCTCCCCGTCTTCCTCCTCCCAATTGTCCATCGCCAACACCCCCCCGTCTTCCTCCTTCTCAACTGTCCATCACCAACACTCCCCTCCCCGTCTTCCTCCTTCCCAATTGTCCATCGCCAACACCCCCCTCGCTGTCTTCCTCCTTCCCAACTGTCCATCGCCAACAACACCTTCCCCGTCTTCCTCCTTCCCAACTGTCCATCGCCAACACTCCCCTCCCCGTCTTCCTCCTTCCCAATTGTCCATCGCCAACACACCCCTCCCCGTCTTCCTCCTTCTCAACTGTCCATCGCCAACACCCCCCTCCCCGTCTTCCTCCTTCCCAATTATCCATCGCCAACACCCCCCTCCCCATCTTCCTCCTTCCCAACTGTCCATTGCCAACACTCCCCTCCCCGTTTCCCTCCTTCCCAATTGTCCATCGCCAACACTCCCCTCCCCGTTTCCCTCCTTCCCAACTGTCCATCGCCAACACTCCCCTCCCCGTCTTCCCCCTTCTCAACTGTCCATCGCCAACATCCCCCTCCCTGTCTTCCTCCTTCCCAATTGTCCATCGCCAACACTCCCCTCCCCGTTTCCCTCCTTCCCAATTGTCCATCGCCAACACCACCCTCCCCGTCTTCGTCCTTCCCAACTGTCCATCGCCAACACCCCCCTCCCCGTTTCCCTCCTTCCCAACTGTCCATCGCCAACACCCCCCTCCCCGTTTCCGTCCTTCCCAATTATCCATCGCCAACACCCCCCTCCCCGTCTTCCTCCTTCCCAATTGTCCATCGCCAACACCCCCCTCCCCGTCTTCCTCCTTCCCAACTGTCCATCGCCAACACCCCCCTCCCCGTTTCCGTCCTTCCCAATTATCCATCGCCAACACCCCCCTCCCCATCTTCCTCCTTCCCAACTGTCCATTGCCAACACCCCTCTCCCCGTCTTCCTCCTTCCCAATTGTCCTTCGCCAACACTCCCCTCCCCGTTTCCCTCCTTCCCAACCGTCCATCGCCAACACTCCCCTCCCCGTCTTCCTCCTCCCAATTGTCCATCGCCAACACCCCCCCGTCTTCCTCCTTCTCAACTGTCCATCACCAACACTCCCCTCCCCGTCTTCCTCCTTCCCAATTGTCCATCGCCAACACCCCCCTCGCTGTCTTCCTCCTTCCCAACTGTCCATCGCCAACAACACCTTCCCCGTCTTCCTCCTTCCCAACTGTCCATCGCCAACACTCCCCTCCCCGTCTTCCTCCTTCCCAATTGTCCATCGCCAACACACCCCTCCCCGTCTTCCTCCTTCTCAACTGTCCATCGCCAACACCCCCCTCCCCGTCTTCCTCCTTCCCAATTATCCATCGCCAACACCCCCCTCCCCATCTTCCTCCTTCCCAACTGTCCATTGCCAACACTCCCCTCCCCGTTTCCCTCCTTCCCAATTGTCCATCGCCAACACTCCCCTCCCCGTTTCCCTCCTTCCCAACTGTCCATCGCCAACACTCCCCTCCCCGTCTTCCCCCTTCTCAACTGTCCATCGCCAACATCCCCCTCCCTGTCTTCCTCCTTCCCAATTGTCCATCGCCAACACTCCCCTCCCCGTTTCCCTCCTTCCCAATTGTCCATCGCCAACACCACCCTCCCCGTCTTCGTCCTTCCCAACTGTCCATCGCCAACACCCCCCTCCCCGTTTCCCTCCTTCCCAACTGTCCATCGCCAACACCCCCCTCCCCGTTTCCGTCCTTCCCAATTATCCATCGCCAACACCCCCCTCCCCGTCTTCCTCCTTCCCAATTGTCCATCGCCAACACCCCCCTCCCCGTCTTCGTCCTTCCCAACTGTCCATCGCCAACACCCCCCTCCCCGTTTCCCTCCTTCCCAACTGTCCATCGCCAACACCCCCCTCCCCGTTTCCGTCCTTCCCAATTATCCATCGCCAACACCCCCCTCCCCGTCTTCCTCCTTCCCAATTGTCCATCGCCAACACCCCCCTCCCCGTTTCCGTCCTTCCCAATTATCCATCGCCAACACCCCCCTCCCCGTCTTCCTCCTTCCCAACTGTCCATCGCCAACACCCCCCTCCCCGTTTCCGTCCTTCCCAATTATCCATCGCCAACACCCCCCTCCCCGTCTTCCTCCTTCCCAATTATCCATCGCCAACACCCCCCTCCCCGTCTTCCTCCTTCCCAATTGTCCATCGCCAACACCCCCATTCCCCACACCCCACTCCCCATCTCCCTCCTCTCCCCCTCCCCCACGGGTCACGCGCTCTCTCTGACGGCGGAGAAATAACGGTTAACATTCTCCCGCCAAAAATAACCGTCACCTCAAGTGGGGAACGTGAAAGAGCGGGCGGGGCCAGAGTGAAGGGGCGGGGCCAGAGTGAAGGGGCGGGGCAATAGGAATGGAGGCGCCTCCAGAAGAAGCGACTCCGGTCCCGCACATGCGCTCAACGGCCGCGCTCGCGGTGATCCGCAGTTTCCCGCCCTGCCCAACGGTCCCGGAGTGGCGCCAACGGGGAGGTGGGCTTCCTCAGCAAACCCCCCTCATCCCGGCAAGATGGCGGCACGGAAGGATGGTCCCAGCGGAGATTCTCAGCTCCGAACGTTCTTGTTATTTCTTTCATGCGTTTTCATCGCTTTCAGGAGGGGAGTGAGGAAACCCGAGCACCTGAGTGGGGTGTGAGGAAAACCCGGGTAACACAGTGGGGTGTGAGGAAAACCCGGGTAACACAGTGGGGTGTGAGGAAAACCCGGGTAACACAGTGGGGTGTGAGGAAACCCGGGTAACTGAGTGGGGTGTGAGGAAAACCCGGGTAACACAGTGGGGTGTGAGGAAACCCGGGTAACTGAGTGGGGTGTGAGGAAAACCCGGGTCACACAGTGGGGTGTGAGGAAAACCCGGGTAACACAGTGGGGTGTGAGGAAACCCGGGTAACTGAGTGGGGTGTGAGGAAAACCCGGGTCACACAGTGGGGTGTGAGGAAAACCCGGGTAACACAGTGGGGTGTGAGGAAACCCGGGTAACACAGTGGGGTGTGAGGAAAACCCGGGTAACACAGTGGGGTGTGAGGAAAACCCGGGTAACACAGTGGGGTGTGAGGAAAACCCGGGTAACACAGTGGGGTGTGAGGAAACCCGGGTAACACAGTGGGGTGTGAGGAAAACCCGGGTAACACAGTGGGGTGTGAGGAAAACCCGGGTAACACAGTGGGGTGTGAGGAAAACCCGGGTAACACAGTGGGGTGTGAGGAAAACCCGGGTAACAGTGGGGTGTGAGGAAAACCACGGTAACACAGTGGGGTGTGAGGAAAACCCGGGTAACACAGTGGGGTGTGAGGAAAACCCGGGTAACACTGGGGTGTGAGGAAAACCCGGGTAACACAGTGGGGTGTGAGGAAAACCTGGGTAACACAGTGGGGTGTGAGGAAAACCCGGGTAACACAGTGGGGTGTGAGGAAACACGAGCACCTGAGTGGGGTGTGAGGAAAACCCGGGTAACACAGTGGGGTGTGAGGAAAACCCGGGTAACACAGTGGGGTGTGAGGAAAACCCGGGTTACACAGTGGGGTGTGAGGAAACACGAGCACCTGAGTGGGGTGTGAGGAAAACCCGGGTCACACAGTGGGGTGTGAGGAAAACCCGGGTAACACAGTGGGGTGTGAGGAAAACCCGAGCACCTGAGTGGGGTGTGAGGAAAACCCGGGTAACACAGTGGGGTGTGAGGAAACACGAGCACCTGAGTGGGGTGTGAGGAAAACCCGGGTAACACAGTGGGGTGTGAGGAAACACGAGCACCTGAGTGGGGTGTGAGGAAAACCCGGGTAACACAGTGGGGTGTGAGGAAACCCGGGTAACACAGTGGGGTGTGAGCAAAACCCGGGTAACACAGTGGGGTGTGAGGAAACCCGGGTAACTGAGTGGGGTGTGAGGAAAACCCGGGTCACACAGTGGGGTGTGAGGAAAACCCGAGCACCTGAGTGGGGTGTGAGGAAAACCCGGGTAACACAGTGGGGTGTGAGGAAACACGAGCACCTGAGTGGGGTGTGAGGAAAACCCGGGTAACACAGTGGGGTGTGAGGAAACACGAGCACCTGAGTGGGGTGTGAGGAAAACCCGGGTAACACAGTGGGGTGTGAGGAAACACGAGCACCTGAGTGGGGTGTGAGGAAAACCCGGGTAACACAGTGGGGTGTGAGGAAACACGAGCACCTGAGTGGGGTGTGAGGAAAACCCGGGTAACACAGTGGGGTGTGAGGAAAACCCGGGTAACACAGTGGGGTGTGAGGAAAACCCGGGTAACACAGTGGGGTGTGAGGAAAACCCGGGTAACACAGTGGGGTGTGAGAAAAACCCGGGTAACACAGTGGGGTGTGAGGAAAACCCGAGCACCTGAGTGGGGTGTGAGCAAAACCCGGGTAACACAGTGGGGTGTGAGGAAACACGAGCACCTGAGTGGGGTGTGAGGAAAACCCGGGTAACACAGTGGGGTGTGAGGAAAACCCGGGTAACACAGTGGGGTGTGAGGAAAACCCGGGTAACACAGTGGGGTGTGAGGAAAACCCGGGTAACACAGTGGGGTGTGAGGAAACCCGGGTAACACATTGGGGTGTGAGGAAAACCCGGGTAACACAGTGGGGTGTGAGGAAAACCCGGGTAACACAGTGGGGTGTGAGGAAACCCGGGTAACACAGTGGGGTGTGAGGAAAACCCGGGTAACACAGTGGGGTGTGAGGAAACCCGGGTAACACAGTGGGGTGTGAGGAAAACCCGGGTAACACAGTGGGGTGTGAGGAAAACCCGGGTAACACAGTGGGGTGTGAGGAAACACGAGCACCTGAGTGGGGTGTGAGGAAAACCCGGGTAACACAGTGGGGTGTGAGGAAAACCCGGGTAACACAGTGGGGTGTGAGGAAAACCCGGGTAACACAGTGGGGTGTGAGGAAACCCGGGTAACTGAGTGGGGTGTGAGGAAAACCCGGGTAACACAGTGGGGTGTGAGGAAAACCCGGGTAACACAGTGGGGTGTGAGGAAAACCCGGGTAACACAGTGGGGTGTGAGGAAAACCCGGGTAACACAGTGGGGTGTGAGGAAAACCCGGGTAACACAGTGGGGTGTGAGGAAAACCCGGGTAACACAGTGGGGTGTGAGGAAAACCCGAGCACCTGAGTGGGGTGTGAGGAAAACTCGGGTAACACAGTGGGGTGTGAGGAAAACCCGAGCACCTGAGTGGGGTGTGAGGAAAACTCGGGTAACACAGTGGGGTGTGAGGAAAACCCGGGTAACACAGTGGGGTGTGAGGAAAACCCGGGTAACACAGTGGGGTGTGAGGAAAACCCGGGTAACACAGTGGGGTGTGAGGAAACCCCGGTAACACAGTGGAGTGTGAGGAAAACCCGGGTAAAACAGTGGGGTGTGAGGAAACCCGGGTAACACATTGGGGTGTGAGGAAAACCCGGGTAACACAGTGGGGTGTGAGGAAAACCCCGGTAACACAGTGGGGTGTGAGGAAAACCCGGGTAACACAGTGGGGTGTGAGGAAAACCCGGGTAACACAGTGGGGTGTGAGGAAAACCCGGGTAACACAGTGGGGTGTGAGGAAAACCCGGGTAACACAGTGGGGTGTGAGGAAAACCCGGGTAACACAGTGGGGTGTGAGGAAAACCCGGGTAACAGTGGGGTGTGAGGAAAACCCGGGTAACACAGTGGGGTGTGAGGAAAACCCGGGTAACACAGTGGGGTGTGAGGAAAACCCGGGTAACACAGTGGGGTGTGAGGAAAACCTGGGTAACACAGTGGGGTGTGAGGAAAACCCGGGTAACACAGTGGGGTGTGAGGAAAACCCGGGTAACACAGTGGGGTGTGAGGAAACATGAGCACCTGAGTGGGGTGTGAGGAAAACCCGGGTAACACAGTGGGGTGTGAGGAAACACGAGCACCTGAGTGGGGTGTGAGGAAAACCCGGGTAACACAGTGGGGTGTGAGGAAACACGAGCACCTGAGTGGGGTGTGAGGAAAACCCGGGTAACACAGTGGGGTGTGAGGAAACACGAGCACCTGAGTGGGGTGTGAGGAAAACCCGGGTAACACAGTGGGGTGTGAGGAAACACGAGCACCTGAGTGGGGTGTGAGGAAAACCCGGGTCACACAGTGGGGTGTGAGGAAAACCCGGGTAACACAGTGGGGTGTGAGGAAAACCCGGGTAACACAGTGGGGTGTGAGGAAACACGAGCACCTGAGTGGGGTGTGAGGAAAACCCGGGTAACACAGTGGGGTGTGAGGAAAACCCGGGTAACACAGTGGGGTGTGAGGAAAACCCGGGTAACACAGTGGGGTGTGAGGAAACCCGGGTAACACAGTGGGGTGTGAGGAAAACCCGGGTAACACAGTGGGGTGTGAGGAAACACGAGCACCTGAGTGGGGTGTGAGGAAAACCCGGGTAACACAGTGGGGTGTGAGGAAACCCGGGTAACACAGTGGGGTGTGAGGAAAACCCGGGTAACACAGTGGGGTGTGAGGAAAACCCGGGTCACACAGTGGGGTGTGAGGAAAACCCGAGCACCTGAGTGGGGTGTGAGGAAAACCCGGGTAACACAGTGGGGTGTGAGGAAACACGAGCACCTGAGTGGGGTGTGAGGAAAACCCGGGTAACACAGTGGGGTGTGAGGAAACACGAGCACCTGAGTGGGGTGTGAGGAAAACCCGGGTAACACAGTGGGGTGTGAGGAAACACGAGCACCTGAGTGGGGTGTGAGGAAAACCCGGGTAACACAGTGGGGTGTGAGGAAACACGAGCACCTGAGTGGGGTGTGAGGAAAACCCGGGTAACACAGTGGGGTGTGAGGAAACACGAGCACCTGAGTGGGGTGTGAGGAAAACCCGGGTAACACAGTGGGGTGTGAGGAAAACCCGGGTAACACAGTGGGGTGTGAGGAAAACCCGGGTAACACAGTGGGGTGTGAGGAAAACCCGGGTAACACAGTGGGGTGTGAGGAAAACCCGAGCACCTGAGTGGGGTGTGAGCAAAACCCGGGTAACACAGTGGGGTGTGAGGAAACACGAGCACCTGAGTGGGGTGTGAGGAAAACCCGGGTAACACAGTGGGCTGTGAGCAAAACCCGGGTAACACAGTGGGGTGTGAGGAAACACGAGCACCTGAGTGGGGTGTGAGGAAAACCCGGGTAACACAGTGGGGTGTGAGGAAAACCCGGGTAACACAGTGGGCTGTGAGCAAAACCCGGGTAACACAGTGGGGTGTGAGGAAACACGAGCACCTGAGTGGGGTGTGAGGAAAACCCGGGTAACACAGTGGGGTGTGAGGAAACACGAGCACCTGAGTGGGGTGTGAGGAAAACCCGGGTAACACAGTGGGGTGTGAGGAAAACCCGGGTAACACAGTGGGCTGTGAGCAAAACCCGGGTAACACAGTGGGGTGTGAGGAAAACCCGGGAAACACAGTGGGCTGTGAGGAAACCCGGGTAACACAGTGGGGTGTGAGGAAAACCCGGGTAACACAGTGGGATGTGAGGAAAACCCGGGTAACACATTGGGGTGTGAGGAAACCCGGGTAACACAGTGGGGTGTGAGGAAAACCCGGGTAACACTGTGGGGTGTGAGGAAAACCCGGGTAACACATTGGGGTGTGAGGAAACCCGGGTAACACAGTGGGGTGTGAGGAAAACCCGGGTAACACAGTGGGATGTGAGGAAACCCGAGCACCTGAGTGGGGTGTGAGGAAACCCGGGTAACACAGTGGGGTGTGAGGAAAACCCGGGTAACACAGTGGGGTGTGAGGAAACACGAGCACCTGAGTGGGGTGTGAGGAAAACCCGGGTAACACAGTGGGGTGTGAGGAAAACCCGGGTAACACAGTGGGCTGTGAGCAAAACCCGGGTAACACAGTGGGGTGTGAGGAAATCCCGGGTAACACAGTGGGGTGTGAGGAAAACCCGGGTAACACAGTGGGATGTGAGGAAACCCGAGCACCTGAGTGGGGTGTGAGGAAACCCGGGTAACACAGTGGGGTGTGAGGAAAACCCGGGTAACACAGTGGGGTGTGAGGAAACACGAGCACCTGAGTGGGGTGTGAGGAAAACCCGGGTAACACAGTGGGGTGTGAGGAAAACCCGGGTAACACAGTGGGCTGTGAGCAAAACCCGGGTAACACAGTGGGGTGTGAGGAAATCCCGGGTAACACAGTGGGGTGTGAGCAAAACCCGGGTAACACAGTGGGGTGTGAGGAAAACCCGGGTAACACAGTGGGGTGTGAGGAAAACCCGGGTAACACAGTGGGGTGTGAGGAAAACCCGGGTAACACATTGGGGTGTGAGGAAACCCGGGTAACACAGTGGGGTGTGAGGAAAACCCGGGTAACACAGTGGGATGTGAGGAAACCCGAGCACCTGAGTGGGGTGTGAGGAAACCCGGGTAACACAGTGGGGTGTGAGGAAAACCCGGGTAACACATTGGGGTGTGAGGAAACCCGGGTAACACAGTGGGGTGTGAGGAAAACCCGGGTAACACAGTGGGATGTGAGGAAACCCGAGCACCTGAGTGGGGTGTGAGGAAACCCGGGTAACACAGTGGGGTGTGAGGAAAACCCGGGTAACACAGTGGGGTGTGAGGAAACCCGAGCACCTGAGTGGGGAGTGAGGTAAACAGAGTACAAAAGCAGACGGAGCGAGAAACCTGAGTACTGGAGTGGTGCATTAGGAAACCGAACGCTGGAGCGCATAGAGAGGAAGCCCAAGTGCTGGTGTGGAGTATCAGTAAATCTGACTCCAGGACCAGAGTGTGAGAAAACTGAAGCACTGAGGCAACCTGAGTGGGGTCTGAGGAAACCAGAGTACCAGAGCAGAGTGTGAGGAAACCTGCAACCAACTCAGGTTTCTGTTTCACAGTTAAATGTTACTTGTTTTCAGTTTCTCAGCACACTGAGACTGCTAGCAAATCATACGTCAGGTACTTGTAAGCTGTCAGTGCAAAATAGTATTCACACTCTTAAAGACACTGGATATGCCTTCAACTTCATAACGGGAGTGAGAGGGCAACCCGAGTACCAGAGCAGGGGTGAGGGGGAATAATGAATGCTGGAGCGGACTTAGTAACCAGAGTACTGGGCTGTCGTGTGAAGAATCTGGAGTACTATAGCAGAGTGTGAGGTGAACCAAGTACAGGAGGTGGTGCATTTTGAAACCCGAGTACCGGAGTCGTGTGTTTGATACACGAGTGCCAGAACGGGGCCAGGAGAAAACCAAAGTACTGGAGAGGAGCGGGGGGGCAACCCCAAGTACTGAAGCTGTGTGTTGAGTTAACCCAAGTTCTGGAGCGGAGTGATAAGAAACTCGGGTACTGGAGCGGGCAAAGGGGAATCGCAAATGCCAGAGCAATGCATGATGAATCCAGAGTGTTGGGGCGGAGTGGAGTCAGGGGAAAACCCAGAGTACCGGAGCAGTGTGTGAGGTAACCCAAGTGCCGAGCAAGGGACACACTCAGAGTACCAGAGCAAGGCGAGGGAAATCCCCAGTATTGCAGTGCAGCAAAGGGGCAACGCAAGAACCGGAGCACGGTGAGGGTAAATCCCGAGTACCAGAGCGGTCGAATGGGCAAGCACGTACTGGAGCTGCGCGACGGGGAAGCCCAAGTACTGGAGTTTAGACTGGGGGAAACCTGTGTGTCAGAGCAGGGGCAAGGGGGTCCCCAGAGTACCGGAGGGGTGGCTGAGGTAACCCAAGTACTGGACCTGTGCCAGGGGAACACCCCAAGTAGCAGAGTGGTGTAAGGCAATCCGGGTGCAGGTGCGGAGAGAGGGGAACATCTCGAGTACCAGAGCTGGTCGGGGGAGCAACACAAGTACCGAAGCAGAGTGAAGGGAACTCATGTGGAGCAGAGCGAGAGGGCAGTCTCCAGTATGAGAGCGGTTCGAAGGGACAATACAAGTACCACACTAGGGCAAGGGGAAATCCCGAGTATCAGAGTGAAGCGAGAGGGCAACCCTGAGTACAGGCGCAGTTTGTGAGGTAACCCAAACTTGGGGCGATGGAGAAACACCAGCTCCACAGCAGAGTCAGAGGATCACCCCGACTACTGGAGTGGTGTGTTAGGAAATCCCGAGTACAGGTTTGGGGCAACGGGGAAACAGAAATACTGAAGCTAATTGAGGAGGAAACCAGATTACCGGAGCGGGGATGGGAAGTACCAAGTATCAGAGCTGGACGAGGATGAAACCTGAGTACCGGACTGTTGAGTGAGAAAATCCTGAGTACTGGAGCAGAGTGTGAGGAAACCCACGTAATGGTGTGGAATCTGAGGAAACTGAGTAATGGAGCGGAAAGTGAAGGATCCTTCGTGCCAGAGTGAAATGTGAGGAAAGCAGAGTACCGGAGAGGTGTGGGAGGAAAATCAAGTTCTGGACTGACAAGTGAGGAAACCTGAGTAACATTGAGGAGTGTGAAGAAAACCCATGCATGTGAGTGGAGTGTGAGGAAACATGAACACTTTTTTTATTTCAAATATATACTTTATTCATAAAATATTTTGATGATCTGTACAATTGATCATGCCATACATCCGTAAACATTTCATTTCTTGGTATACAGAGACCGAGTAATCATTCATATATACAGGTCTGTACGATTACGTATTTAGCTGAGGCGTCAGCGGAGCCCAAATGACTGCATGGGCACCCTGTTCTTAGGCAGGCAGATGTTACACGGTGGTCTTTCCCCACCGTGCCTTGGCGGCAGCTGCCCCAAGCTTCAGGGCGTCCCTCAACACGTACTCCTGGACCTTAGAATGTGCCAGTCTGCAACACTCAGTCGGGGTCAACTCCTTCAGCTGGAAGATCAACAGGTTTCGGACCACCCAGAGAGCGTCCTTCACCGAGTTGATGATCTTCCAGGCACAGTTGATGTTCGTCTCGGTGTAACACATGGCTTGGCTGGTGGTGAGAAGGGCTGTGCCTGTGAGATCCTTTATGGACTTCCGGGCTCTCATCCACACCACACGCTGCCCTCGAAGCGGCTGTGGGGTGGATGAGATGGTCACATACCTCCTTCTGGAATGTGCCTATGCAGAAGGAGTCTGGAGAGGAATGCAGTGGTGTTTCTCGAGGTTCGTCCCGAGTAGCGCCGTGACGCAGGACTCCGGGCTGTATGGTCTGTGAGGAAACATGAGCACCTGAGCATAGGTGGAATAAACCCATGTAGTGCAGCGAAATGTGAGGAAATCAGAGTTCTGGACTGGAAAGTGAGGAAACCCAACTAACAGCATGTGAGTAAATCCGAGCACCTGAGCAGAGTGTGAGGAAACCTGAGTAAGAGTAGTTTTTGAGGAAAGCCGAGCACCAAAGCGGAATTTGAGGAAAGCCGAGTACTGGAATGGAATGTGACAAAACCCAGGTATTGGAGCAGAAGTTGAGGAAACAGTCCTGGAGCAGAACGTAAGCAAACCCGGAAACCAGAGCTGAATGTCAGGTAAACTAAATGCCAGAGTCAGGAAGTGAGAACGCGTGAGTGCTGGTGTGGAGTGTGAATAAATCTGAGGACCAAAGCAGAATGTGAGTAAATCCGGGCACCTGAGCAGAGTCTGAGGAAACTGAATAACAGCGAATTTTGAAGACAGCCGAGCACCAGAGCCGAACGTGAGGAAACTCTCATGCCAGAAAGGAAAGAGAGTAAATCCAAGGACTGGAGCAGAGTGTGAGGAGACCCCCAACCAACTCTGGTTTCTGCTTCATAGTCAAATGTTACTTTTTTCAATTTTCCTGCACATTGAGACTGCTAACGAGTCATACATCAGGTGCTTGTAAGCTCTCAGTGCAAAACAGCTTTTACTGTCTCTTAAAGGTACAGTACATGCCTTCAACTTCATAATACGAGCGAGGGGGGATCCCAAGGACCGGGGCGAGGAGGAAACCTGAATACCAGAGTGGAATATAAGTAACTGAAGTACTGGACTGTTGCGTAAAGAATCCGGAGTACCATACTGTTTGGGTTTCCTCACAGTCCACTCCAGTCCTTGGATTTACTCACACTTTGCTTTGTCACTTGGTACCATAGAGTGTGGGGTTAAATGAGCACAGGAGCAGACCGAGAGGGCAACCCAAGTATTGGAGCGGTGTATTAAGTAACACGAGTACCAGAACAGTGCATGAGAAAACACTTGTACCAGAACAGGATGAGGAGGAAACCCAAGTAACGGAGCAGAACATGCAGGCAATCCAGAGTACCGGACCGGTGTGTGAGGTAACCAGAGTTCCTGAGCAGGGCGATCATGAAACCAGAGAACTGCAGCAGAACCTGGGGGAAACCAGAGTACCGGAGTAGGGCAAGGGGGAAATGCAAGTGCCAGAGCAGTCTGTGATGAATCCAGAATACTGGGTCAGAGTGGGAGGTAAACACAGTGCTGGCATGTTGCGAGGAGGGAAATGGAGTGCCAGAGCGATGGCAGGGGAGCACCATGAGTATTGGAATGGTGTGTGAGGTAACCCGAGTGCAGCAGCGGAAACGGGGAGCACCCTGAGTACCGGAGAATTGTGTGAGGTAACCCAAGATACGGAGTGTGATGAGGGGGAAACCCGAGTACTGGAGCAGGGGTGAGAGGGAAACATGAATACCGGAGTGAAATGTGAGGAAACTTGAGTGCTGGAGCGTAGAGTGGGGAAATCCAATTGCCGGAGTAGTGGAATGTGAGGAAACCTGAGTAATGGGACAGATTTTGAGGCAAGTTGAATACTGGAGTGTGAGGAAACCCAGATAATGGAGTGGAATGTCAGGTAACTGAATGCTGGAGCGGAATATAAGGAAATCAGAGTGATGGAGAGGAGTGTGAGTAAATCTGAAGAGCGAGTGGAGCTTGAGGAAACCTGAGCGCCTGAGAGGAGCTCGAGGAAACCTGAGCGCTGGAGTGGAGCATGAGGACACCCGAGTGCCAGAAGTGTTGAGGTAACCTGAGTACCGGATGGGGAATCCCGAGTGCTGAGTGGTGCAAGTTGGAAACCTGAGCGCCGGAGCAGGGTGAGGGGGAAACCCAAGTCCTGATGCAGCATGAGGAAAACGAGTCCCAGTACAATGCAACTTACTTTATTGCTGCTGAGTTTGTGACAGGAGTGGACTGGAGAGGAGCAGGACAGTTGTTGGACTTGTCACTGCTGTGGGCAGTCAGACCACGTGCAGAGCTGTTATTTGAAACTCTTTTCTGGACTGTCATGTAAATACTTTTAACTCTGTTAGAACTACCTTGTCTAGATCTTATTTTGTAGACATTATAAGTAATGCTAGTACTTTTACTTTTGATTCTGTTTTGTATCCAATATTTGTACCTAGATACTTGTCCCTAAGATGGTGCCATTAAAGGCAGCTGCTGTAAAAACATTTCACTACTCCACTTCTGAACAGCAAGTGACAATAAAGGATATTCTATTCTATTTCAAGAATTTAAAATATCTCTCCATCTGCACTCCATCATCAGTTACCATCATGTTGAAGGCCAGAGATGTTGGAATTGATCAGTGGGCAAGAAATATCATTGGCTTAGGGTCTTGAGGTCAGAAATACACAGCAACCAGTGGGAATGGCAGAAGAGTTGGGGATTGGTACTGATCAACAGGTGGTTCAAGGTGAAAAGATCAAAGGATGTTGGCCACATTCCTGGAGCTGATGAGAGTTGGCAACATGTTACCCGCTGGAGAAGATGAGGCCAATAGATTTTTATCCTGAAGACATAACCAGTTCCTTCACAATGATTAAGCCTTGTTGTCATTTAATGGAAACTTGAAATAATTCAGGAGCGGAGTTGATCAGATTCTGTGTAAGTTTGAATAAAGATGGAGAAAGTAATTGGACTGAAACTGGTAAACCGTTCTGGATCTGATGGTTTCCAACTCAGGCTGCCATGAGGCGCTGATGGGCAAATTGTGGACACACAAATCCTGCTCTCCAAAAGTTTTCCTCGTTCAGGAATTGCCACATTAGGTGAGGAAAACAATTAATGTCACTGCAACATTTAAAAGAATGTGTGGTTGTGGGTTGTTCACCCATAGCCAGAGCTGGAGTGTCTAATCTTCATCTCTGGCTTTCATCAAACCTCTCTCAGTCCATGCCTGAAGTGGTATTCTGTCCCTTGAAGAGCATTAAGGTGGATAAATTCCCCGGGCCTGATGATATCTACTGCATGTTATTGAGAGAGGCGAGGGAGGAGATTGCTGGGGTGTTGACCAAGATCTTTGTGTTTTCATGAACTATTGTAAAGGTTCCAGAGGACTTGTGACTAGCTGATGTTATTCCTGTGTTTAAGAAGGCATAATCCTGGAAATTATAGAGTGGTGAGTTTCATATCAGTACTGGGAAACTTGGAGAGAATTCTTAGGGATAGTATTTCCACACATTTGGAAAAGCCTGGCTTAATTAGGGACAGTCAAGTTGGTCAATGAGGGTAGAGCAGTGGATTTTGTCTACATGGATTTAAGTAAGATTTTCCTCATGGTAAACTCATCCAGAAGATTAGGAAGCATGGGATCGACAGTGTCTTGGCTGCGAGGATTCAGAATTTTCATGCCCATAGAAGACAGAGGGTACTGGCAAAATGGTATTTTTCAGGTTGGTGATCCATGACTAGTGGGTGTTCCACTGGGATCAGTACTGTGACTTTGATGTTTGTAATATATAAAAATGACTGGGTTAGTAAGTTTGCAGATGTTACAAAGATCAGTGGAGATATAGATAGTGTAGGACAAGGGAAGGGGCCATACTGGACCTGGTGTTGTGGAATGAACCAGGCCAGGTGGTAGAAGTTGCAGTGGGGGATTTCTTTGGGAATAGTGACCACAATTCTGTAAGTTTTAGAATACTTGTAGACAAAGATGAGTGTGGTCCTCAGGAAAGAGTACTAAACTGGGCCAAGACCAATTATAGAAAAATTAGGCAGGAGCTGGGAAATGTGGATTGGACACAGCTATTTGAGGGGAAGTCCACACTTGATGTGTGGGAATCTTTCAAGGATAAGTTGAAGATAGTGCAGGATAGGCATGTCCCTTTGAAAACAACGGATCGGAAAGGCATAATCCATTAACCATGGACAATGAGAAGTTGTGCGACGACCCAAGAGGAAAAGGAAGCGTACATAAAGACCAGGCAGCTAAGAATAGACCGGGCCTTTAAAGAATATCGGGAGAATAGGACCAATCTTAAATGAGGAATCAAGCGGACTAAAAGGGGTCATGAAATAACTGTAGCAAGCAGAATTAAGGAGAATCCCAAGACCTTCTATTCTTATATAAGGAGCAAAAGGGTAACTAGAGGAAGGGTTGGTCAACTGAAGGATAAGGAAGGTTGTGTGTCGAACCTGAGAAAATGGGTGAGATACTCAATGATTACTTTGTGTCAGTGTTCACTGGGGGGAAGGTAGCTGAGAATGCAACACGTAGGTGAAGGTGGGGGAGAAATTGATAGGTTGGAGAGGAGGATGGTGCAGATGGATGGCAAAGACAGTGGACAGTTCAAGAGGGCACTGCCAAGTTGGAGGGTTGGGACTAGGATAAGGTGGGGGAAGAGAAAATGAGGAAACTGGTGAAATCCTAATTAATCCCGTGTGGTTGTAACATCAAAGGTGGAAGATGAGGCATTCTTACTCCGGGCGACAGGTGGTTAGGGGTTGGCGATGGAGGAGGCCCGGGAACTGCTTGTCCTTGGTGGAGTAGGAGGGGGACTGCGGGGCGGTGGTATTTATTGGTCCGGGTGTCCTAGCAATGTTATCTGAAACGATCCATAAGTTGGCGTCCTGTCTCCGCAATGTAAAGGAGACCACATCAGGCGCAACAGATACAGTAGATGACGTGTGGAAGTACATGTAAATTTCTGTTGGATGTGGAAAGATCCTTTGGAGCCTTGGACAGAGGTGAGGGGGGAGGTGTGGGCGCAGGTTTTGTACTACTTGCAGTGGCAGGGAGGTTGCTGGGAATGGAGGCCGGGTTGATGGGGATGCGTGAACCTGACAAGGGAGTCGCGGAGGGAAAGATCTCTCTGGAATGCAGATAGGGATGGGGAAGGAAATGTACCTTTGGTGGGGTCTGTTTGCAGGTGGTGGAAATGGCGGTGGGTGGTGCGATGTACCTGGAGGTTGGTGGGGTGGAAAGTGAGGACCGGGGGGTTCTATCCTTGTTGCGATTGGAGGGGTGGGATATGGAGGAGATGTGCTGGAGGGCATCGTCGACAACGTAGGAGGGGAAATTGCTGTCTTTGAAGAAAGAGGCCATCTGAAATGTTCACTGGTAGAATTGGGCCTCCTGGGAGTATGCGCGGCAAAGACAGGCGAATTGGGAATAAGGGATAACATTTTTACAGGAGGAAGGAACAGAGGAGGTGAAATCCAAGTAGCTGTGGGAGTCAGTGGGTTTGTAGTGGATGTCTGTGTTGAGTCTGTCTCTGGAAATGGAGATGGAGAGGTCCAGGAAGGTGACGGAGCTGTCTTGAGATGGTCCAGGTGAACTTGAAGATTATTCAGGGTGGAAGATGTTTGTGAAGTTGATTGAACTGTTCAAACACCTCGTGGGAGGATGAGGTAACTCCAATAGAGTTATCGATGTAGTGGAGGAAAATGAGAGGAATGTTGATGGTGTAGCTGCAGAAGATGGATTGTTCCACCTACCCGAAGAAGAGGCAGGCATAGCTGGAGCCCATGCGGGTGCCCATAGCTACCTCTTAGGTCTTGAGGAAGTGGGAGGATTTGAAGGAGAAATTGTTGTGGGTGAGGACCAGTTCAGCCAGGCAGCCGATGCTGCCTGACCTGTGATGTTCCAGTACCACACTCTTGACTCTGACCTCCACCATACTAAGTCCTTACTTCCTCCTTTATTGGTCAGGGATTTGAATACCAGAGTCCATATGTCATGTTGCAACTTTATAAGACTTAGGTTAGGCCACATTTAGAGTATTACTTTCAGTTCTGTTCACCACATCACAGGAAGGATGTGGAAGCATTTGAGAGGGGGCAGAAGAGGTTTACCGGGATACCGTCTGGATTAGAGGGGATGGGCTATAAGGAAAGGCTAGGGTTGTTTTCTCTGGAGTGGTGAAGGCTGAGGGGAGTCTATAAAACTGAGATGCAAAGACAGGGGTGATAGAATCTTTTTGCCGGAGTTGAATTGTCTAAAATGAGAGGGTGTGCATTTAAGATGAGAGGGGTAAAGTTCAAAGGAGATGTGTGGGACAGGTTCTTAACACAGAGTGGTAGGAGTCTGGCAAGCGCTGCTAGGGGTGGTGGTGGTGTGGGTCATTAGATAATCACGTGAATATGCAAGGACTGGAGGGATGTGGACCAAGGGTAGGCAGAAGGGCCTGTATGAGTGCTATATAGTTCTGTATTCCACACCTGAACTTAATCTCTTTACCTCGGAGTACAGCGGGATCTTTTTAGATTAGATTAGATTACTTACAGTGTGGAATCAGGCCCTTTGGCCCAACAAGTCCACACCGACCCGCCGAAGCGTAACCCACCCAGACACATTTTCCTACATTTACCCCTTCACCTAACACTACGGGCAATTTAGCATGGCCAATTCACCTAACCTGCACATTTGTGGATTGTTGGAGGAAACCAGAGCACCCGGAGGAAACCCACGCAGACACGGGGAGAATGTGCAAACTCCACAAAGAGAGTCGCCTAAGGCGGGAATTGAACCCGGGTCTCTAGCGCTGTGAGGCAGCAGTGCTAACCACTGTGCCACCGTGCTTGAAATGATTACCCTGGTGGTTATTCATGTCATATCTGGTGACATGAGAAGAATCAATCATTGGGGACTGAGTGACTGAGAACTTTGGAGAAATCGGAGATGGCCAGCAAAAATCAGTAAAAAAATTTGTAAAAGGTAAATCTTATCCAATGAAGATCATTGAATGTTTTGGGAGGTGTTACTAATGTGGTGAAGAAGAGAATTCTGAGATGTAGCGGGATTGAGATGTATAGATGCATGCAACACAAGTATTAGCACACAAGTGCAGCAAGTAATTCAAGAGGCTAACGTGATGCTGTATAGTATTACAAGAGAAACTGAACATAAAATCAAGGATGTTCTATTGTAGTTATAAATGGCATTGAAGAGACCACCTCCCAAATACTGTGTGCAGTTAGGGTCTTTGTATTTAAGAAAAAATGTAAATACTTTGGTGATAGTTTGGAGGAGGTTCATAAAATTGGAATGAATAAGGTAGCTTACGAGGAAAGGTTATGATTTGAAGGAGGTGGTGTTCGACTGGGGTGGACACAATTACCCTCATAGAGTTGTGTGACTTTGGGACTCTGCCTCAGGACGATTTGGAGTTCGGGCTGTTCAATGTTTTTAATACCGTGGTCTATATAATCGGAACAAGCAGGGGAATCAAAACTTATTGAAGATAGATGAGAAATGTGGAATATGAGATCAGGCAGGGCATTCTTGAATGGTGGAGCAGGGCTCCCAATTCCTTTGATCGTATGCTCTTAAATATTGCAATGGCAATGTCAATGCAAACAGGGGACGGTATGTTGACACTTTACAAAGCCATTTTTACAAAGCATCCAAAAACAATTAAATATCTAAATGGAAATTATTCAGCCAAATTAATTAAATTGATACTTCACTGCAGTACTGTGGGAGTGCCGAACTGTCAAAGGGTCAGTACTGAGGGAGTGCCGCGCTGTCGGAGGGTCAGCACTGAGGGAGTACTGCACTGTCACGGAGTTAGTGCTGAGAGATTGTCGCACTATCGGAGGGTCTACCCTGAGGCAGTGTCGCTCTATCAGAGGATCAGTGTTGAGGGAGACCCGCACTGTTGGATGGTCAGTACTGAGGGGAGTGCTGCACTGTCGAGTCAATACTGAGGGAGTGCATCAGTATCAGAGAGTCTATACAGAGGGAGGGCTACTGTCAGAGATTCAGTACTAAATTAGTATTATACTGTCAAAAGTGCAGTACCAAGGGTGTCCTGCACTATTGGAGGGTTATTACTGAGGGAATGTGTGTTGGTGGTGAGCCAATTCTCCAGTTGACTGAACTGTTTCATACTCAAGTCATGAATTGTACCTTCAAAACTGTTAGACTGTAACTTCTAATCTGATCTGATTGCATTTTTATTGGTAGTGTGGAATGCAAACAATCTTGTGTTCATTTATTTATTACATTTTAGTTGAGATTGTCTTCAAGGGGATGTACTTTAGAAAATGAATTGTCATTGCCTCATAATCAGGAATTGCTGGTGTCCTGCTTTCTGTGTAGCATAGGGTTATGGTCCTGCCTTGTCCAGTAACACCAGACTCAGTGGTTCTGCAAAAACTGGTGTGTGATTCAAGGTGCATGATGAGGTTTACCCACTAAGTGGCAAATATGGCGTAATGTAAAAAACTGAATCACATCTTTGTGATCATACAGCCAGTAAAAATGCCTGTTTTTTAAATGCTAGAGATTTCAAGTAGTTGTGATATGCTCTCCACAATGAGTCCTCATAGTATTTGGACATTGCTATCTGAGGACCAACCATCCATTCTTCTTCTAGGGGCTATGAGGGGTGATAGAAGAGAAACTAGGGAGAGCTGAGAGTTCTGATCTCGAGCCGGGGAGAATGTGAAAGCAACTTTGACCCAATCGACTAGTAGAAGGAAGGGAACAGATGCAGGAATTAATATGTCTGACCAGTCTTGGTAGAAGTTTAATCAAGATCGAAAGGCATTCCCAATCACAACAGAGAGATGAATTCTTGGAGACAATGTTGAAGAAGGATGTATAAAATTAAACACAGACAAGAAGCATCTTGGACAGGTCAGGATCAACTCTTTGAGATGGGATCACCTCCAAGGAACTCCAGCGCATGGTCTTAAGAGATTTCAAACTGTTTCTTGGGAGCGATTCGTGTGGATTTTCAGAAGGTAAATCAGAGTTTAGAAAGATTTTCTTCATCTGTGTTGCCCCTACATTGTCTCATTCTTGCATGGTTTGTGCATTCCCACACTCAGCCTTATTGTCAAAATTGCAGTTTGTGTAGATACCATCTTCTTGATGTCCATGGACATTATGATTCAATTTCATTTCCCCAACTTTCCTCTGGCGTGGAAACAGAAATGAGCAGAGCGACAATCAGAGTGATCTGTGTTTAGTATTATTGACCCCAATAGAAATTGTACTGACAATAAATCCATTAATTATGCGATTTTTGAGAAGATTTGTAGCTCAAGTTGAGGTTTAGATTGTACGTTTGTTCGCTGAGCCAGCAAGTTTGTTTTCAGACATTTTGGCACCATGCGAGGTAACATCATCAGTGAGCCTCCAGTGAAGTGCTGGTTTTCTGTCCTGCTTTCTATTTATGTATCTCCGTATGTTGTGGTGAGTGATATCATTTCTGGGGATTTTTTGAGAGGTTGGTAAATGAGGTCCAAATTGATGTGTTTAATGATGGAGTTCCTGTTTGAATGCCAGGACTTTAAGAATTCTCGCACGTGTGTCTGTTTAGCCTGTCCAAGGATGGGTGTGTTACCCCAGTCGAAGTGCCTGCATTTAAGGATGCTAGTGACAGTGTGTCATGTCTTTTGGTGCTAGTTGGTGTTCATGTATCCTGATGGCTAGTTTTCTGCCTGTCTGTCCAATGTATGACATTCATTTTGCAGATTGTTGATATAAGGTCCTTTAGGTTCATCAGTAGCTGTTTCAGTGTGTTGGTAGGTTTGTGGGCTACCATGATGCCAAGGGGTCAGAGTAGTATGGTAGTCATCTCCAAGATGTCTTTGTATAGTAGTGTGGCCGGAGTTTCTGGGCGTGTAGTGTCTACTCATTTGGATTTGTTGTTTAAGAATCGGCATACTGTGTTTATAAGGAACCTGTTGTTCTTGAATACGCTGTATCGGTATTTCTTTTCTGCTTGTAGTTCCTAGGTGCTGCAGTATGTTGCTGGTTTAAATAATGTCCTCATGCATCTCCGTTTGTGATTGTTGGGATGATTGCTTCTGTGGTTCAGTATCTGGTCTGCGTGTATTGCTTTCATGCAGACGCTGGTCTGCAGTTCTCCATTAACTGTTCGTTCCACTGTGACATCTGGGGAATCTGTTGTTGTTCTCCTCTTTTGTGAAATTTATGCCAGTAAGGATGTTGTAGGTTTCCTCTAATTTGTTCTGCTTTGTGATGATAAAGGTGTCATCCATGCAGCGGACCCAAAGTTTAGGTTGGATCATGGGGAGGGCAGTTTGTTCGCATCTCTGCATGACTGCTTCTGCTAAGAAGCCTCATTTTGGTGATCCCATGGATGTTCCGTTGATTTGTTTGTAGGTCTTGTCTCTGGTGAAATGGGTAGTGAGGTACAGGTCTCCTACTGTACCTCACTAGGTTGAGGATGTTGTCGTTGTGATGAAGTTGGTGCTGTCTGGTGTTTATGTCTTTGGTTCCTCTAGTAGTGCAGTCAGTGTTTCTTTGGCTACACTGATGTTAACTGATGTGAATAGGGCTATTATGTCAAAGGAAACCATTATTTCGTCCTCCCTTAACTTAGTGTCTTTGATGTTCAGGAAATCTTGGGTGGAGTGGATTGATTGGCATGAGTCTTCCAGGTATTTCAGTTTTTGGTGCAGTTACTTTGCAGTCTGTATGTCGGTTTGACGGAACACCCATAGGATCACCAATATCAGGCTTCTTATGTTCAACTTTTAATTTACAATTTATACATGTGGTTTGTAAAAATGTGATAGCAGATGTGTTATTGCAGATTTAAAGGAAAAGGTATAGATAAGATTGGACAGAATCCAAGGTTATATACTGATGTGTGCAGAAGTTAAACTGAATTTAGATTAATGATCTATGTATTTCATTGTAATGGGATTAAGAATTAGAGAAAAAAAACAAAGCTATCTTTTCATTATGATGGTTCATTTTTTTCTGAAAGGAGAGGTGTTATGAAGTTGAAAGCATGTACTGTACTTTTAAGAGACAGCAACTGCCATCGAGACAAATGCCTGGAGGTTTAATATCTTGCTGTCCAAGAAATTAGGAAACTCTCTATCAAAGGTACTTTTTCATTTGAAAGGTACTCACTGTAAAATGAAAGAAGATGGCCCATGGAGATCTTGAGCCAGAAAAAAAAAGGGCAGCAGTTCAGGCAGCATCAAAGGAGAAGGAGAATCAACGTTTCGGGCATAAGCCCTTATGCCCGAAACGTTGATTCTCCTTCTCCTTTGATGCTGCCTGACCTGCTGCACTTTTCCAGCAACACATTTTTAAGCTCTGATCCCCAGCATCTGCAATCCTCGCTTTCTCCCAGAAAAAAAAGACACAAGATGACAGTGGCTGTTTGGTTTTGAAATTAAGTTGATGTAATTTTAATAAGTGTCTTATTGGAACAGCATATTGTTACAGAGTTGGAAGCAGGTAACAAGCAATTAAGCGAAAGGAGGGCTTAGAATTGTGAGTAGTTATTGTTCAGTTTTAGAGTTAAAAAATAAATTGATGTCATTTTTGCTAACTAATGGAATTTGGGAGTTCTCTGTCACTCATATTTTAACAGATTTTGAGGTGAGATGAGCTTTTCTGGATGTTTGGGTTTAAGTAAAAGAAGGGTTCACCTCCGTGTCGTAACAGGAATCATGTGTCAGCCAGCCAGGTAAGGGTGATAGATTTCCTTACCGAAAGGATATTAGTGAACCTGATCATCCAGTAATTAATATTATTTGATGGTCATCAGCAGTGAGGTTAGCTTTCAATTCCAGATTGATGGAATAAATTTAAACTCCATCAGCTGTTATGTTGGGAAATGAACCCATGTCATCAAAGAAGCAGCCTGGGACTCTGAATTACTGTCCCATGATAGTACCATGACACCATCATCACCAACCCCAATTGTATAGCTCCCTTCATCTGTGTCATTTGCATCATTATGATCTGGTATTAGATAGCTGAGGCCCCAGTACAAATTCTTGGAACAATGTAAACATCACAGCCTGCCAACCCTGGAAATTTCTCCTTCTCTCCATTTTCTGTCTGTTAGCCAGTCCTCAATCCACGTTAACGTATCCTCTAATCCCCAGAGTTCCATGAAACCTTTGTGTGACACCTGGTCGAAAGATATGTTAAAATCCAAATATCTCATTCTCTGGTTCAGCCAATGTTGACACAGCTATTTACAGTCTCACACCTGAAATCAATTTGTCAACCACAGCTTCTTCTTAGAAAGCAAGGTGTCTCTGCCAAATCATATTCTACTTTTCAAACACAGTGGCAGCAGTGGGTATCAAATGTATGATGGCCTACAGCAACTTGCCAAGGCTCCTTAGTCAGCACCCTCCAAACTCATGATCATTGCCACCGAGGAGGGCATTGACAGCAGATTAGTTGGGACACCACCACCTGCAAGTTCCCCTCCACTCCACTCACCATCCTGAAGTACATCATCATCCCTTGAGTATTGTGGGCCCAAGTCCTGGAACTCTTCCTGACATCACTGCATTTCTCTGCACCAAATAGATGACAGAGAAACAAGAGGGTAGCTCACCACCATCTTGTCAGGGGCAGTTGTAGATCAGCAATAGATTAATTCAAAACATCTTAACTCTCTGGTGCATCCACCAGAGGGAGTACGAATCAATAGATTTAACACCATTCTTTCCCCCTCTCTCACTGTTTGTCTGTCTTTCTCTCTCTCTTTTTCTCTCTCATTGCCTGTTTCTCAGCTAGTTCTCACTTTGAACCTCTGCCTATCTCTACCTATTTCTTGCTTTCTCTCTTTAATTGTTAATATGTCTTTTGCTGTCACATTGTCTTTATCTCTCGATTTCTGTCTCTCTCTCCTCTGACTATTGGCTGTCTCTCAACTGCACCTGACAGAGGGGCTGCGATCTGAAAGCTTGTGATTTCAAATAAACCTATTGGACTATAAACTGGTGTCTTCTGACTTTTTTTTTGCCTCTGGCTTCTCCCGCTCCTTTTCTGTATTGGTCTCTGTCTTGTCTTGACTTGACATGATGTGTGTGTTGTGTCTCTGCCTGGAGCTAGTCTGCTGTGAGTTTGCAAGTTGCACATAGAAATCAGTTAGTTGGCTGTATTGTCTGCATTATAAGCTATAATGTGTTTTGTTTTTTAGGGTTAATCATTCCCAAATGAACAAATTAACATTAGAGCAGTCTTGTTAAGTGGATAGGCACAGCCAGTAGTGGTAGTTAGAGACTTGAATCTGAGCTCAGTCTAGTTTCTTGGTCAGTGTGAACATACCCATAGGCACTATTCCATGAAAGATCATGATGGAGTTCTCCCTATGTCTGGGACACAGTTTGACCCTGAAGCAACATCACTTAAAAACCAAAGGCTGCATTCATTGTCAAGTTGCCACTGGTTGGATCTTGCTGTGTCTAATTTGGTCGTAACACAACCCACAGTCCTTCCGTGACTTTTCAGATTTCTGCTTTAAAAACAAATTGTTTTGAATATCCTAAGCCTGTGAAAGTTGCTATTGATGTCTAGTTTGAAATTGAAAGCTGAGACTGAAAGGAATGTATTGAAATGGGTGGAACCTCTCTCTTCACAGACAAGAGCAAATGTTTCCCTGGGACTGAACTCCGCAAACATTGAGATATTTATACCTGAAGTTGTGTTACTAATACCTGCCATCACCTTTCTAATGATTGACAGTTATTGTGACAATTGACTGAGTTGTATTTGTTTTGTTGCTTGTGCATAACTGGGCAATTTTCCACATTGTTGGGTAGATACTACTTTCATTTTGTGCTGGAACAGCTTGGCTCTGAGTACTATAAGTTTGCAGATAATTGTCAGGGCTCATGGTCTTTGCAGTATCCAATGGCGTCAGCCTTTTTTTGATATCAAATGGAGGACTGCCATTGTGATGCTGGGGACCTCAGGAGGAGACTGACACAGATCATCCAGATGGTATTGTTGACTGAAGCTTGTTGAAGATAAATTCAGTGTTACATTTTGTATTGATTTGTGGAGGTTTCCCATAATTCAAGATGGAACATTTGTGAAATCTTCTCCAGAGAGTTGAAAAGTGTGGTGCTGGAAAAGCGCAGCAGGAATGAAGAAGGGCTTATGCCCGAAACGTCAATTCTCCTGCTTCTCAGATGCTGCCTGGCCTGCTGTGTTTTTCCAGCACCACACTTTTCAACTCTGGTCTCCAGCATCTGCAGTTCTCACTTTCTCCTCCAGAGAGTTGTTTAATTGTCCACCACCATTGAGAACCTGGTTTCTCAGGACTGCGGCACCTAGATCTGATCTGTTGATGGGATCACTTAGCTCTGTCTGATATTTGCTGCTTATGTTCTTTGACATCCAAATAGGCTTGTCTTGTTGCTTCATCAGGTGGACACTCCATTTTTTAGGTATGCCTGGTGTTGCTCCTGGCATGTCCTCCTGCACACTCCATTGAATCAGGATTGATCCACTGGCCTGATGGTAATGCTAGAATGGAAGATATGGTGGGTTATGAGGCTAAAGTTTGTAATGGAGTACAGTTCTGCTGTTGATGGTTGATAGCGCTCATGAACGTCTTAAATTGCGAGATTAGATCAGTGATAGTGTACACGTGATAGAGTATTCTCAATGTGAAAATGGGACTGAGTCTCCATCCGGAGTAAGTACTAGTCACTTGTGCAGATACTGTTGTGGACAAATGAATTCATAGCACCTTGGGGTCTTCAGATGGTCTCTGGGGCAATGTCTACAAGGTGCATTTCTCTGAGGTAGGCCATGGTTTGATGAGTCTTTGAGACATCTCTCCTAATTTTGAAGTTTAATTTTGACTTTCCTTAATGTTGGTTGAGGAGGACTTCACCATTCTTGTTTCCAGAGCTGAGATTGGTGTCTGATAATCTGTCTGGCTTTGTTCCTTTTCTGATCTGTTTTAGCAGTTTGACCATTTCAGAGGACAGTTAACAGTAAGTCACACTGCTGTATATTTGAACTTGCATATATTCCAGTTCATTTCCTTCCCTAAAGAACATTATTGAGCCAGGTGGGCTTTTATGACCGTAACAGAGGTTAAACTGTAAGACCATGAGACATCAGAGAAGAAGTAGACCAATCAGTCCATTGTTACATGGTCTTCATTTGATATTTAATTCAATATTTTATTTGGAATTCAAATTTCACCTTTTTTTTATTAAGTCAAGTCATTTTATCCCAGTGCTGCAGCTTTGGAGAGTGCTATCAACAGCACTTTTGTTATAGACCCTCTGTTCACTGAATAAACCTGCACATTGCCTAACGTAATGCTGTTTCTGGATGGTTTTGAATTCCCATCACAAGGCAGCAATCGGGTAATTGTTTTGTCTACTCTTTTATCTTAATCTATTGAACAGCTCACCACAATAATTTTTAAAATATGCAACGATAGTTCATCATCACCAAGATGCCACTCAGAGAGGACATCCTCAATGAAACTAAAACCATGCCTTTCACCCTTACTATTAACACACACAGTATAGAAATATAAATCAAACATAAAGCTTTATCAAAACCTCCACTTTAGAATCCACATTCTCAAACAATAGTAAGACATTATGAAGCTTTGTCACAAGTGCTTCAAATAATATCTGTAAAATGGTACACTTCATAAGCTTTTTGCATTCTCTGACAGCATGAAAACGATACAGCACGTAAAAAACATGTTCAGAACTAACAACAGAGTTGAGTAATGCCATTTTCTCTTCTCAATTATTCAACATATTGGATGCACACATCCCTCTCCCTGCTTCTGTGTCAATTTAGATGGAAGCTGATATCTAGGAGAAAGTGAGGACTGCACTTGCTGGAGATCATAGTCGGGAGTCTGGTGCTGGAAAAAGCACAGCAATTCAGGCAGCATCCGAGGAGCAGGAGAATCAACGTTTCAGGCATAAGCCCTTCCTGATTCTCCTGCTCCTCAGATGCTGCCTGACCTGCTGTGCTTTTCCGGCACCACACTCTCAACACTGGAAGTTGACCTCTGCATATTCTGTGTCTTCACCCCTGTGCACAAGCCCATCTCTGCTGGGCAGCTTGAGAAGTTGATGTTGGTCGAAAGGAGGCCCTTAGTTCTGTCAGGATTCCCGTGTTGAGCATCTCCTTCCACTGGACCTTCAAAGACATCCCAGGAACCTGGTGTCTCCCCTTCTCCAACTCTCTTCCTGATTGTGTTCTGAGGGTCAGTGACCACCCTTTTCTGTGAAGCCTGCAGAGAAATGGAAGCACAAGATATTCTCACATCATTTATCGGCATGGATAGGTTTAAAATATTGCAAAGCCTTGGAGGAGTCAATCATGGTTTAGTGAGCCCCGAGAAGGCAAGAGTTATGAGTTCATCGTTCACAGAGACTGAACATTCCCAAATACCCCTCAGCCACTGAAGGACTTTATTGATTGAACAGTGGTCACTGAAGTAACATATGGAACACCGCAGCAAAATCTCCCAACAGCAATATTAGAATAAAATGCATTATTACATTTTTTAACGCTATTTAGTTTGAGCAAGATAATAATAGACCCCAGGACACTGAGGCCAACTACTTCCTGCTTCACTTTCAAATGGTTGCCATGGGATCTTTGACACCCCCAAGAGGGCAGATGGTGTGGTTTAATTTTTCTTTTTACTCACCCATGCCATGTAAGCGTTGCTGGCTGGCCAGCATTTGTCTTTCCGGAGTGGCCCTTGAGAAGGTGGGATGAGCTGCATTCTTCAACTGCTGCAGTCCATGTGCTGGAGGTAGACCCACAATACTCCTTGGGAAAGGAATTCCAGGATACTGAAGCAACCACTCTGAAGGAGCAGCCAATATATTTCCAAGTCAGGATGGTTTGGAGCTCGGAGGGGAACTAGTAGGATGTGGTGTTTGCATGGATCACCTGCCCTTGTCCCTCTAGATAGAAGTGGTCCTGGGTTTGGAAGGTGCTGACTGAGGATCTTGGGTGAATTTCTGCAGTGCAACTTGAAGATGGTACACATCTGTTCTGGCTCCTCCAACCGATATATTCAGGAGCACCTCTTAAAAAGCATGGGTAAATAGTTTGTGGAGCTTTCCAGAGAAAGCATGGGGATGGGCCAGAGAGTGGGATCAATTGGACCACTTGAGCAGAATGACAGAACAGGTCTGAAGGGCTGGCTGGTCTCTCTCTGTGCTCTGTTCTGGAATCCTGTGAGCTTTAATTCCTCTGTAGATCAGAGACAAACAATGAATTTCTGCACATTTCACACGTGGGACTAACTGGTCTTTCAGTTGTTTTGCCTCTTCATGGTGATTGCTTTGATGGTGAGGCTTGACAGAAAGTGCAGCATTTGACTGCATACTCTTAGCTTTGCTGCTTTGGCATTATGACAACATCTTAAAACAAAAACAGGTCATAGAATCATAAAACCCAAAAGAGGCCCTTCGGCCCATTGTGTCAATAGCAGCAAAAATATCTACATTAGTCCCTCTTTCCCACATTAGGCCCATGCCTCTCTGAGCTCCTCCATTTCTGACTTATTGTTTATTCCCAATATTTCAGGAGCTTTGGGGCCAAACAGTGAAAGGCTGCTGGACCAATGGAAATTGGGGAATGCTCAACTACCCAGAGGCGGCAGTGATGTTGGAGTGTTGTAGCAGTGTCGTAGGAGAATGCAAGGAGTTTGTAGCAGTGTCATGGTAGAACACAAGGCGTTTGTAGGAGTGTTGTAAGAGAACACGAGGAGCTTGTGGAGTGTCGTGGGAGAGCACAAGAAGCTTGTTGTAGCAGTGTTGTGGGAGAAGACAAAAAGCTTGAAGGATTGCCATGGGAGAAAACTTTCGAAAGCATTAACCAATGGAATTTTACTGTAAAGTCAAAAAGTCACAACATCAACAAAATTTGGTTAGGTGGATTGGCTGGTTTATGACCCCTCTGAAAAAAATCAAGGATACAGTGTCCTTCAGAAAAGGAATAGCTTTTAGAAAAAAAGGGACAGGAGGGAATCTATGATTCTATGGTATATGATGCAAAGAGGAAGTGTCAAAGTGAGTCAAATCAGCAAGTAAGGAAAAGTGAGAAAACAAACCCACATCTGTCACTCCAAGCAAACTATTAATTTGGAGAAAAATCTTTGAGGTTATTTCTGTGTATACGAGAGAATCATTGACAAGGCTCACAGGCAGAGGAAGAAGCCCATTCAGCCCCCTCCTCCAGCCTGTTACACAGGAATAAGAGGCCATTCAGCCCCCCCCCCCCCCCCCCCCCCCCCAGCCTGTTACACAGGAACAGGATACCATTTGGCTCCTTCCTCAAGCCTGTTACACAGGAACAGGAGGAGGCCATTCAACCCTCTCCTCGAACCTATGGAATGGGAACAGGAGGAGGCCATTCAGCTCCGTCCTCAAGTCTGTTCCACTTGAGCAGAAGAAGGCCATTCAGCTCCCACCTTGAGCCTGTTACCCAGGAATAAAGTGGGAAAGGTGATCCACCCAGTGCAAATAAAGGAAATTAACAACTTATTAGATCCAAGGAAGGGTTGAACAAATAGACCATAAACAGAGGCAGGATTTGGAGTGGTTTAGGTGGAAGAAGGGATTGATTACAAAGGAAAAAATAAGAGCACGAGAGGAAGAGAAATATAAGTTCTCTATAATTAGAAGCAGGGGAATGTATAATGGGGAACAAAGAGACAGCTGACCAATTTTAGTTCTGACTTTACAAAAATATTAAAGAGCGTGGATTGGGATTAGTGCACTGAAATGGATATTGAGTCAGAATAAACGGGTCATTTTCAAGTGACAGTCGGTGACTAGTGGGGTACCGCAGCAATCAGTGCTTGGACCCCATCTATTCACAATACGTACTTATGATTAGGTTGAGGGAATTCAATCTAATATCTCAAGAGTAGCAGAAAATATAAAGCCGGATGGGAAGGTGAGCTGTGAGGAATATGCAGAGGTACTTCATTGTGATTTGGACAAGTTCAGTGCATAGTTGCGTAGCAGATGGAGTACAATGTGACTTAAAGGGAGGTTATTCACTTTGGGAGCTAAAACAGAAAGGCAGAGTATTATCTGAATGGTGATAGATTTGGAAAGAGGTTGTGCAATGAGACCTGGGTGAAATTGTACACCAGCTGTTCAGAGTAGGTGTACAGAAGCAGCAGGCAGTGAAGGCAGCAAATGGTCCACTATCCTCCATGGCGAGAGGATTGGAGTACGGGAGCAGGGATGTCTTGCTGTGATTATACAGGGCTTTGATGAGACCATGCCTGTTACATTGTATGCAGTTTTGATCTCCATATCTGAGGAAGGATGTTTTGGCAATGGTAACAGTGCACTGAAGGTTTACCAGACTGGTTCCTGGAATGGCAGGACTGACGTATGAAGAGAGATTGGATCGGTTAGGACTATATTCACTGATATTTTGAAGGATGAGGCCCATATAACCCCTACTGACTGTTATACAGGAAATGAGTCTCATTCAGCGCATTCCGCCTTTAAAACTGGAAAAGAGGAGACCATTCAGCCTAACGACACTTACACTGGAATGGGAGGAGACCATTTTGCCACTTTGAACCATGACAGTAGCTGCCCAGATCTGCAGAGCAATATTGTCATAGTCGTGGCATGAGGTTCACAGCTTGTTTCCTGTAAGGCCAGGTAAGCTGCTACTGTGACACTCTGTACCCACTTCCTGATATAACTCGCAGGAATACATTAGACCTCCTGAATAGGACATGAAGAAACCATTCAGCCCAAGTAGAGCACTTCGGCAGTTAATCTCGAGAAGGGCAGTTGGACAGTGTGTAGGTGAGTACTGTAACATTTGAAACTCAGTTCCAAGACCAGCATCATTCCATGTTGATGTTTTGACTTTAAATAGTCAGAGTTCCAATGGTTCCAATAGTTGATACCTTTGAAATGTTTCTATTCCTTATTGCGATCTGGACTAAAGGCAGAACATCTTTCTAGATCAAAGGATGAGAGAATTGCAAAGACGTGAGCTTTGGGACAGAAAACAGGAAATACTGAAGAAAGCAGGCCTGGCAGCATCTATGGACAGAGAGAAATAGAGTTAACGTTTGAGTCCAATCTGGTTGTTCTTCTGAAGTAAAAGGGTCAGTAAATGATGGTTTTTATGAAGTCGATGGAGAGGACGAGCAAGTGGAACAGATGCCTGGAGGATAGAAAACGAAGGATTGCTAATGATGGTGAAAGAGAGCGTGAGACATAAAATAGGTGTTAATGATCGGTATGGGTCCACTGTATGGGAGGAAAGCCAACAAGATACATGGGTAATCAAAGTAGAGAAGTGAATTTGTTGAACCTAGTGCTGAAAGCTGTGAAGTGCTTGGTGGAAAATGAGGTGATGTCCCCTCAGTTTGCATTGAGCTTCACTGGAATACAGAAGCAGTTTTGAACCTGGGGTTCAACACTGGGCTTAGTAATTTCAGAGCTTGCCCTCTGTCCAAACCACCCACCCAATCACCAACATGTCTTGTTGACCTTCACCTAAGCAGAATGGGCCCATTTTCTCCTTTACACACTTAATCATTTGTACGCATCGTATACCGCAATCTTTACTACCATGAGCACTGCCCCTGTCTTTTTCTCTGGGCACCTCCACTATCTCTTCCAATTTATCTGTCCTTTCCTTCTGACAACAGCATGAAAAACATAATTTTCCACACTCTTTCAGTTCTGGCGGATTGAGTTTGTACTCAAGGTGTTAACTTTTTCTGTCCATAGATGGCCAGATCTGTTGGATTTCTCCAGGACTTTTTGACTCTATTTATAATTTCCAGCATTCACTCAAATTTGTTTTTATTTGAACATCTAGTTGCCTTGTGGTGGTGAAAAGTGCTGTAAAAATACAGTTCCCTCAGAGGTTTCTTTCTTTCAATGTTTGTAACTCTCTGCAGAGCACTTATCATTTCATGGAGAAACAGGGTAGTCAGTGAGGACGTTGTCTAAATGTAGCTCTGATATCTCCAGAGCTGTTGGACAAAAGGTGAGGGCACATTCACACCTTTGTCTTTCACACTGAGAGGGAGAAACTGATTAAATATCTGGGAGTGAACAATGATTGGGAAATCTTACTTTCTGCTGTCACGCTGCCAAGGTAATGTCTTGGTCAGCTCCGACAGATTTATGGTTAATAGTCTTTGTGACAAATTGTTCTTATTGAGCTCTGACTGGGAACCAAACCAGCAGTGAGCCAGATACACATACACCCATTACCCTCTGCTCACTGATATACACTAGCTCTGGGTCAATAAAATTAAAATCCAGTTCCTTGAATTATAACCTCCCCAGTCTTGCAGCCCAACCTCCCTTGCTGTAATCTCCTCCAGCTCCTGCACCACTCCCATTCTCTCTCAACTGTTCTAGCCTTGAGGATGTTTTCGTTCAAGAAGAGAATGTTGAGAAGTGACTTAATAGAGACATACATGATAGTCAGAGGATTAGATAGGTGGATGTGAGAGCCTGTTTCCTTGGATGGTGCTGGCTACCACGAGGGGACATAGCTTTAAATTGAGGGGGGATAGGTATAGGATAGATGTCAGAGATAAGTTCTTTACTCAGAGTAGTAAGGGCATGGAACACTCTGCTTGCGACAGTAGTAGACACGCCAATTTTTAGGGCTATGAAATGGTTATTAGATAAACATATGGATGATAATGGAATAGTGACAGACTTCAGATTGGTTTCACAGGTCGGCGTAACATCGAGGGCCAAAGGACCTGTCCTACGCTGTTATGTTCTATGTTCTAGCTCCTACAGGTGTCCCCACTCCTGTAATGTCTTCCACCCCCTTACCTCTCCCCATTTCTACAATCTTCCCCCAGTCCCTACACCCCCTCTTTATCTCTGTAATCTCGACAAGCCCTTAGACATTTCACTATCATTGTCATGTCCAGCAGTCCTTATACATTTCGCTATCTCTGTAACCGCCTCCAGGCCCTACAACCCCTCCCTATCTCTGTGACTTCTACCAGTCCCAACACCTCCTCCCTATCTCTGTAACCTCCTCCGTCCCCTATACTCCTGCCTATCTCTGTAACCTCCTCCAGCCCCTACACTCCCTCCCTATCTCTGTAACCCCCTCCATCCCCTACAACTCCTCCCTATCTCTGTAACCTCCTCTAGCCTCTATATCCCTCCCTATACCCCTCTGTGTAATTTGCTGCAGCCCTAACATCTCTCTCTTTAATCTCCTCCAGCCCTCTACCCCTCCTCATCTCTGTAACATGCTCCAAGCCCTACACCACCGCCCAACCTCACCCCCATTCACCCTGATCTCTGTAACCTTGTCTGACTCCCTCGATTTCTCTGCTCCTTCATTTCCAGCGTATTCCTGATCCCCCTCATTCCCATTGCTGTGCTATCAGCTGCCTAGGCCAAAATCTGTGGAACCCTTCTTCCTGAAACTTGAGCATTAACATTTAGACTTGAACAGGAGAAGCTGCGTTAGAGCTGAAAATGTGTTGCTGGAAAAGCGCAGCAGGTCAGGCAGCATCCAAGGAGCAGGAGAATTGACGTTTCAGGCATGAGCCCGTCTTCAGGAATGAGGAAAGTGTGTCCAGCAGGCTAAGATAAAAGGTAGGGAGGATGGACTTGGGGGAGGGGTGTTGGAAATGCGATAGGTGGAAGGAGGTCAAGGTGAGGGTGATAGGCCGGAGTGGGGGTGGAGGCAGAGAGGTCAGGAAGAAGATTGCAGGTTAGGAAGGAGGTGCTGAGTTGGAGGGATTTGACTGAGACAAGATGGGGGGAGGGGAAATGAGGAAACTGGAGAAATCTGAGTTCATCCCTTGTGGCTGGAGGGTTCCTAGGCGGAAGATGAGGCGCTCTTCCTCCAACCGTCGTGTTGCTATGGTCTGGCGATGGAGGAGTCCAAGGACCTGCATGTCCTTGGTGGAGTGGGAGGGGGAGTTGAAGTGTTGAGCCACGGGGTGGTTGGGTTGGTTAGTCCAGGTGTCCCAGAGGTGTTCTCTGAAACGTTCCGCAAGTAGGACTCCTCCATCGCCAGACCATAGCATACTTGGCTCATTGTGCTTGTTGTGCTAGCTCATTGGTCATAAGTTCTCACTCTGCAAGTAATTTTCTAACTCGCTTTTTGAAAGTTCCTGTTGAACCTGTTCTCATTTCCCTTTCAGGCAGCACATCCCAGATCACGATAACTTTGTGTCAAGAAAACACGTTCTCCTGCACTCAACCCCGCCCTTCCAGCTCTTTCTTTTCCTAATTCTCTTCAATCTATGTCCCTCTGGCAACCTCTGCCTCTGGTAACAGGGACTGCTAGTTGACTCTGTGGAAAGTTCCGGTGATTTTGAACTCCTCAATTAAATCTCTTCTCTACCTCCCTTTTCTCCAAAAGTCTTCCACATTCAGTAAAGTACTTCATCGCTGGAAACACTCTTGTGAGTATTTTCCACACCCTCTCTCAAGCCTTTGCTAAAATGTAGTGCCCAGAACTGGACACAATACTCCAGATGAGGCTGAACCAGTGTTTTATAAAGTTCATAGTGACTCCTTTGATCTACCCTATCATTTTTTCAACTTTAAATTAGTGATGTGTTTGAACAGCAAACATTTTCAGGGCTATGAGGAGGGATGTAGAGTGGGAAGAACTGGAGAGACATTCAAAGAGCCAGCACAGAGGCAACAGGCTGAATGGCCTCCTCTGGTGCTGTACTAGTTAATGATTTAATTTTCTTATCATTAACTTCTGCTTTAATGATGAAAAAAATGCAGAGGAACAAGGGTGTATTCCTTATTCGCTTTTTCGAGTGGGTTTTACTGCATGCTTTGAGCACAAAGGCTGTGAAACCACCTGTGAAAGTTACAGACTCAATCTAGAGGCTTCTCTAACACATTGCAGAGCTCAGGCAAGCGCTCGGGTGTTCCACAGTGTCTGCAGGGGTAGGATCAGCACTGAGCTTGGGGACCAGACAGTCTCCAATGCTGCACTGGATTCAACAGGATGGGTTTTGGATCAGAAATTATTCCTTTGATAATGAGGATCCAGAGAGATCTCCTGGACAATGAGGAACCATGAAGATCCCTCAGATGGTGAGGATCCAAAGGGATCCTTTAGCGAATGAGATTGCAAAGTACACCAGTTAGTTTGGATCAGGTGAGCCAATCAGCTGGGTCGAAGAACAAACAAAAAGGTGTATCTAATTCATGATTCATGATGGTGAGATTGGTGAGAGTTCTGAAGACTCCATGTTCATCATCCTTCCCAGTAAATCAGCACAGATTGTACCTTCATTGGTACATCTTGTAGGCACTGTATTGGGTTCACTGAACAGGATCCTGGGGATCAAAGAATAAATGCAGCTGTATCCCAGCTTTATGTTTCCAATAAGGATTGTGTTATAATTACACAACCATTCACATCTAACAACACAAACTGGATCATTCACACATTAACACAAAACCCAGTTAATTGTGACAGTGTCTGATCATCAATAACTTGGTGACAGCTTCACACATGCTGGGGAGGAGAGTGGGGAGAGGTATTCAAGGTTCTGTGGGAATCAGGGAGATTTTGGGGGGAAACCTGAGTCTCAGACACTTTCCCCCACTCTGAGCCCCAGGGAGAATTGGGCTCCTACACCCCCACCAGGGGAGCCTTGGCCTGTCTCCTCCCTTAACCCCAGCTCCATCAACAGGCAGGTAGCAGCAGAGTTCCCAGTCCCGTGGGCGAGATCAGCACAAAGCTGACTCATAGAATCCTCATAGGAGAGGCTGGGGCCATTCAGCCCATCGGGTCTGCACCGGCCATCTGAATACGATCACACCCAGACCCACCCAATCCCCATAGCCCCCCCCCTTTCACCATGGTTAACCCACCCAACCTGCACAGCTCTGAACACTGTGGGACAATTCCCCATGGCCAATCCACACTAACCTGCACATCTATGGACTGTGGGAGGAAACCAGAGCACCCGGAGGGAATCACTCGCAGACGCAAGGAGCAGGTGCAAACCCCCATCGAGTCATATAGATGTACAGAGCAGGAACCAACCCTTTGGTTCAACTCGTCCATGCCAACAAGAAATTCTAAATTAATCTCGTCCCATTTGCCAGCATTTGGACCATATCCCTCCAAAACCTTCCTATTCATGTCCCCATCCAGATGCCTTTTAAATGTTGTTATTGTACCAGCCTCCACCACTTCCTTTGGCAGCTCATTCCATGCACTTACCACCCTCTGTGTGAAAACGTTTGCCCCTTTTGTCCTTTTTCTCCTCTCACCCTAAACCTATGCTGTATAGTTCTGGACTCCCCTACCCCAGGGGTATGGGTAAATTCTATTTACCTTACCTATACCCCTCAAGATTTTATAAACCTCTATTAGGTCACCCCTCAGCCTCTGCCTGTTCAGTACCTCCCTGTAGCTCAAACCCTCCGACCTCGGCAACATCCTTGTAAATCCTTTCAAGTTTCATAACATCCTTCCTGTAGCAGGGAGACCAGAATTGAACACAGTATTCGAAAAGTGTCCTCATCAATGTCCTGTACAGCTGTAACATGACATCGCAACACCTATACTCAATGAAGGGAAAGCATGTAAAACCCCTTCCCTCTCCTACCTACCTACCTGCAACTCCACTTTCAAGCAATGCCTAAGGGTGGAATTGAACCCAGGTCCATGGCGCTGTTGGGCAGTAGTGCTAACCACTGAGCCACCACACTGCCCAGATACTGAATGGCAGCTGTTGAGCTTTAGGTTCAGGCTTGAGCTGTGATAATGCCTCTTCCCACTCTGCATTGGTTTCCAGTCTGCATGCCTACTCCTGGGGCGCTGTTTGAAAACAACACAACTTGCAGAATCAGGCCATTCGGCCCCTTGAGCTTGTTCTTGGCTGACCTGATTGCTCAAGCTTCATGTCTGTTCCTCATGAGCCTCAACTCCCTCATTAGTCAAACATCTGCCTGACTCAGCAGTGAATACACAGGAAGGCCCCACCCCGAGTGCTTTCTGGGGAAGGGATTTCCACACGTTAGAAAGTGGCCACTCTGTTCTTTGATCCTGTAACGTGGATACAGGGCGGTGGTCAATCAGCATCTCAAACCTGTTACATAAGATCAGGAGGAAGTCCATTCAGCCCCTCAGACCATATTAAATGCTGCCCACGGCCGCATTCAAACAATCAGGGCCATACAAAGCAGTTTGTTTGAAATCCTGTTAAACAGCTGACTTCTGCCTTTGAGCTGACTTCCTGATCTCATTCACTGTGACACAGTCAGTCCTTTCGAATTAAATACATGGGAGAAGCACAGGAAGGAACCATTCAGCCCAGGCAGAGTGCATTGGCACTTAGTCCCCGGGCAAGCAATCGGACAGAACCAGGGTGAGTAACGGCAGCTCACTTCCAGGACCAACATCATCCTGTGTTGACATTGTGACTCTGTAAAAACAGACTCCAATGATTGGTGGCTTCAAAATATTTCTGTTTAATATTAAGTTCGGGAGCCTAGTGTTGAAGTCGGTAGTATGGAGCATCTTTCTAGATTAGGGGAAATGCAGAGACATGAGCATTGTGGGGAGGTGAAGGGTGATATATAAATGCAAACCCTTCATTGGTTTACTTGTTTGAAATTTTGTAGCTTTGCAGAGTACCTGTCACCCCAAAGGGAATTAGAGTTTTCAGTGAGGACGTTGTGTAAAAGTAGTTCTGATCTCTCGGACAGGAGTGAGGTTTCATTAACTCCTTTCTCTTTCAGAGCCTTCGAGGGAGAAGCTGATGAAATATCTGGGAGCAGACAATGATCAAGGGATCTTACTTCCTGCTGTTCCTTCTCCAAGGTAATGTCATCGTCATTTTGGACAGATTTACGATTTATCGTGTTTGTGACAGATTGTTCTTTGTAGAATTGCTACAGTGTGGAGGGAGGCCATTCAGCCCAGCAGGCTGGCACCTACCCCACCAAAGAGCATCCCATCCAGACGCAGCCACCCAGCCCACTCTATCCCCAGCATTTACTATGGCTAACCCACACATCCCTGGGCACTACAGGGCTATTTATGACCAAACCTGTACATCTTTACACCCACACAGGCACAGGGAGAACGTGCAAATGCCAGACAGTCACCCAAGGGTGGGATCGAACCCCAGTCCCTGCTGCTGTGAGGCAACAGTGTGATCCACTGAGCCATCATCCTGCCTCTTTCTTGAGCTCTGATTGGGAACTAATTCAGCAGGGAGCTGGGTTCCAGACTCCTCCTAACTTTAGGAGATAATGAGAACTGCAGATACTGGCGATTAGAGTCGGGAGTGTGGTGCTGGAAAAGCACAGTAGGTCAGGTAGTATCTGAGGAACAAGAGAATCAGCGTTTCAGGTAAGAGCCCTTTGTCAGGAATGAGGCTGTGAGATGAGGGGGTGGAGAGATTAATGAGTGGGGGGCTGGGGGAAAGGTACCTGAGAGTGTGAATACTAGGTCTAGCTCACTCAACACCCCTGTGCTCACTGACAAAAGTAGTGGAGGAGCACAGAGATCCCCAAGTGTATATTTTAAGTGAAAAGGAGATTACAATGGGTAGGTGTGGGGAAGGGCCTCAGTGGGATTGGATCTGAATGAGGCATTGCCATGCTCTAGGGCAGTAACAGGCTGAAGCAAAGCTCCTTAATAAGAACTGGAAAATGACCTCGACTCTGATGCCACCATTTCGATAACTATTCTGGATGCGGGTACTACGGGGTAAGTGAACTGATACATTCTGCAGTGGCTAAACCCAAAACACTACACATGTAGTATCTCCCACTCATCTTCCTCCTCCTCCTCTAAGCAAAACAAATGACTCTGTGTGGGAGGTTGGTAAGATAAGGATTTTTTTTTCATTTCTTTTGGCCAATTAGAGCAGAGTGAATGGAGACTAGGGCAGTTGCATGCTCCTCTTGCAAGATGTGAGAGGGAAGGGTCACCATTGGTGTTCCTACTGACTGTATCTGCTCCTCACTGACTGCGTTAGGGAGCTGGAACTGGAGCTGGGTGAACTTCAAATTATTCAGGAGGCTGAGGGGGTGATAGAGAGGGGTTATAGGGAGGTAGTCACATCTAAGTTACAGGACAAAGGTGGCTGGATGACCGTCAGGAGAGTAAAAGGGAATAGGCAGACAGCGCAGGGACCCCCTGTGGCTGTTCCTCTCAATAATAAGTACACCACTTTGGATATTGTTGGTGGGTACGACCTACCAGGGGAAAGCCACAGTGACCCAGCCTCTGGCACTGAGCCTGGTTCTGTGGCTCAAAAGGGAAGGGGGAGAATAGGAGATCGATAGTGAGAGGAGATTCAATGGTGAGAGGAACAGACAGGAGATTCTGTGGACGCGGACAACACTCCCGGATGGCATGTTGCCTCCCGGGTGCCAGGGTCAGCAATATCTCGGATCAAGTCCACAGGATTCTTAAGAGGGTGGAGAGCAGCCAGAAGTCATGGTACACATTGGTACCGATGAGATAAGCAGGGAAAGGGAGGAGGACCTGAAAAGTTAATATAGGGAGTTAGCTTGGAAGCTAAAAGGCAGGGCGCGCACAGTAATAATCTCAGAATTGTTACCGGTGCTACAGGCTAATGAGGTTAGGGACAGAGAGTGAGTGCAGCTGAACTCATGGCTGCAGGGCTGATGTAGGAGGAAGGGCTTCAGACATGTGGATCATTGGGATACCTTCTGGGGAAGGTGGGTCCTGTACAGGGAGGATGGGTTGCATCTGAACTGGAGGGGCGCTGATACCCATGAGCGGGAGGCTTGCTACAGCGCTTCAGGAGGGCTTCAACAAGTTTGGCTGGGATATGGGAACCAGAACAGTGGATCAGAGAATGGGGTAGCTGGTGAACAGGCAGGTACAACGTGCAGAGAGTCTGTGAGGAAGGATAGACAGTTGTTAGGGCAAAGGTGCAGTCCGTGTGACAGGTTGGAGTGTGTCTATTGAAACACAAGAAGTATCAGGAGTAAGGGTGATGAACTTAGAGCATGGATCAATACTTGGAGCTACGAAGTTGTGGCCACTATGAAGATTTGGATGTCACAGGGCAGGGATGGTTGTTGGATGTTCCAGGGTTTAGATGTTTCAGAAGGAATGGGGGGAGGTGAAAGAGTGGTATTGCTAATCAGGAATAGCTGCAGAAAGGGGGGTTGTTGAGGAGGGTTTGTCTACAGAGTCAGTATTGGTGGAAGTCAGAAACAGAAAAGGAGCAGTCACCTTATTGTGAGTTTTCTATAGACCCCCCCAATAGCAACAGAGACACGGGGGAGCAGATTGGGAGGCAGATTTTGGGAAGGTGCAGAAATAACAGGGTTGTTGTCATGGGTGACTTTAACCTCCTTAATCTTGATTGGAACTTCCTTAGTTCAAATAGTTTGGATGGAGCCGATTTTGTCCGGTGTGTCCAGAAAGGATTCCTGACTTAGTATGTAGATAGGCCGACTAGAGGGGAGGCCATATTGGATTTGGTGCTTGGCAACGAACCAGGTCAGGTGTCAGATCTCTTGGTGGCAGAGCATTTCAGCGAGTGATCACAACTCCCTGATTTTACTATACTCATGGGGAGGGATAGGAGCAGATGATATGGGAAAGTATTTAACTGGGAGAGGACAAATTCCGATGCTATTACGCAGGAACTGTGGAGCATAAATTGGAACAGATGTTCTCAGGGAAATGCACATCAGAAATGTGGAAGTTGTTTCGGGAGCACTTGCTGCGGGTGCTGGATATTTTTGGAGGCAAGGAAGGGATGGTAGGGTGAAGGAACTTTGGATGACAACAGATGTGGAACATCTATTCATGAGGAAGAAGGAAGCTTACTTTTGGTTGAGGAAGCAAGGATCAGACAGGGTTCTAGAAGGTTACAAGGTAGCCAGGAAGGAACTGAGAAATGGACTTCGGAGAGCTAGAAGGGGACATGAAAAAGCCTTGGCAGGTAGGATTAAGGAAAACCCCAAGACGTTCTACACTTGTGAGGAATAAGGAGATGGCCAGAGTGAGGGAAGGCCTGATCTGGGATAGTGGAGAGAATTTCTGCCTGGAGTTGGAGGAGGTAGGGGAGGTCCTTAATGAATTTTGCTTCAGTATTCACTCATTTCTGAGGACAGCATGAAACAGGCTGATACGATCAAACAGGTTGATGGTAAGTGAAAGTCTGGAAGACCAGGTGAGCTGGCTAGGGAGCAGCTCCTCATTGCCAAGATTAAAACCTCCCATTTTGCAAAAGCAAGACAAGTTCTTTTCCACGTGTTCCTGCAGTCCTACAACTTTGGTGTCAGGTTCCTCAGTGTCCCCCCCCCCCCAACAACCCTGCCTGCTGCCCCTGTGTCTCACTTGTTCATATCAATGAAGTCATGAATCTCAAGGCCATGTGGGTTTTCTCCTGCCTGAGGCTGAGCTGGTGCCTAATCTTCTCAGTGGCCATGATGTGGAGGTGCTGGTGTTGGACTGGGATGGACAAAGTCAGAGATCACAACAACAGCAGGTTACAGTCTAACAAGGTTATATGAAATCACAAGCTTTTAGAGCACTACCCCTTCACTGCACCTGATGAAGGAGCAGCACTCCGAAAGCTTGTGATTTCAAATAAACCTGTTGGTCTATAACCTGGTGTCATGTGACTTCTGCCTTCAATCTTCTGGGGGCCAGTGACCCGGGAAGTTTTTCTCACTCTGTGCCAACTGCAGAGAGGTGGCAGTGAAATGCTCAGCAGCAAATGCACTCATAGAGACGTTGAAAACTGGAGCAGGAGCTCGCTCTGCCATTTAATATGATCACAGCTGACCGACTAACTCAGTCCCCATACCCTTTGTTCCTTTTATCCCCAAGAACTACCACGAACTCCTTCTCGAAAACATTCAATGTTTTGGCCTCGACCGCCTTCTGTGACAGACAATTCCACCAGCTCCCCCATTCACTGCCTCAGCCCCAAATGGTTTTACCACCTCCCCTGGGGGGACCTGAGTATGGACCTGACAAGGGAGTCATGAAGGGAATAGTCTTTACGTAAAGTGGATAGGGGTGGAGAGGGAAATATGTCTCTGGTGGTGGGTCCATTTGTAGGTGGTGGAAATGGCGGAGGATGGTGCAATGTATATGGAGGCTGGTGGGGTGAAAGGTGAGGACAAGGGGTGGGGTTTCAGTCCTTGTTGCGGTTGATGGGGTAGGGTTCGAGGGCTTACGTGTGGGAAGTGGATGAGATGCGCTGAAGGGCATCATCGACCATGTGGGAAGAGAAATTATGGTCCTTGAAAAAGGAGGCCAACTGGTGTGTTCTGTGGCGGAAGTGGTCCTCCTAGGAGCAGATGCAGTGGAGGCAGAGGAATTGGGAATGAGGGATACAGGAGGCAGGATGGGAGTCATTGGGTTTTTAGAAGATGTCCATGCTGAGTCGGTCACTGTTGACGGAGATGGAGAGGTCCAGGAGGTGGAGGGAGGTGTCTGAGATGGACCAGGTGAATTTAAGTTCTGGATCAGTGGTGCTGGAAGAGCACAGCAATTCAGGCAGCATCCGACGAGCAGCAAAATCGACGTTTCGGGCAAAAGCCCTTCATCAGGTATAAAGGCAGAGAGCCTGAAGAGTGGAGAGATAAGCTACAGGAGGGTGGGGGTGGGGAGAAAGTAGCATAGAGTACAATAGGTGAGTGGGGGAGGAGATGATAGGTCAGGGAGCAGAGGGTGGAGTGGATAGGTGGAAAAGGAGCTAGGCAGGTCGGACAAGTCCGGACAGGTCAAGGGGACAGTGCGGAGCTGGAAGTTTGAAACTAGGATGAGGTGGGGGAAGGGGAAATGAGGAAGCTGTTGAAGTCCACATTGATGCCCTGGGGTTGAAGTGTTCCGAGGCGGAAGATGAGGCGTTCTTCCTCCAGGCATCTGGTGGTGAGGGAGCGGCGGTGAAGGAGGCCCAGGACCTCCATGTCCTCGGCAGAGTGGGAGGGGGAGTTGAAATGTTGGGCCACGGGGCGGTTTCGTTGATTGATTAGATTAGATTACATTACAGTGTGGAAACAGGGCCTTCGGGCCAACAAGTCCACACCGACCCGCCGAAGCGCAACCCACCCATACCCCTACATTTACCCCTTACCTAACACTACGGGCAATTTAGCATGGCCAATTCACCTGACCTGCACATCTTTGGACTGTGGGAGGAAACCAGAGCACCCGGAGGAAACCCACGCAGACACGGGGAGAACGTGCAAACTCCACACAGTCAGTCGCCTGAGGCGGGAATTGAACCCGGGTCTCCGGCGCTGTGAGGCAGCAGTGCTAACTGCTGTGCCACCATGCCGCCCACTAAATGTACATTGGTGCGGGTGAGTACATTAAACTAGAATGCATGCTTGTTAAAATTTGAACAAAGGCTGGCTGTGCTGATTAACGATGCATTGTTAATGCTGTAACATTTTACGAAACTCCTAGAAGCAGTGAAATTGAGGAATTTCCCAGCACTGAAATTTGAAAGGGTTCAGAATAGATTTACAAGGGTTGGAGGATTTGAGCGAGAGGGAGAGGTTGAATAGACTGGGGTTGTTTTCCCTGGAGTGTCAGAGGCTGAGGAGTGACCTTAGAGGTTTATAAAATCATGAGGGGCATGGATAGGGTGAATAGACACGGTCTTTTCCCTGGTGTGGGGGGAGTCCAGAACTATAGGGTATTGGTTTAGGGTGTGGGGGTGGGAAGATACAAAAGAGACCTAAGGGGCAACATTTTCACATAGAGGGTGGTATGTGTATGGAATGAGCTGCCGGAGGATGTGGTGGAGGCTGGTACAATTGCAACATTTTAAAAGGCATCTAGATGGGTATATGAATAGGAAGGGTTTGAAGGGATATGGGCCGGGTGGTAGGTGCCTGGAACGTTAGCAGAGGTGGTAGAGGCAGGCACGGTAGATTCATTTAAGATGCATCTGGACAGATGCATGAGTAGGTGCGGAGCAGAGGGATACAGATGCCTAGGAATTGGGCGACATGTTTAGACAGTGGACTTAGATCAGCTTAGGCTTGGAGGGCCGAAGGGTCTGTTCCTGGGCTGTAAATTTTCTTGTTCATTGGGTGGTGGCACATGGGGCTACATCAGATTGGGATAGCTGGTCCTCATGGATGTGTACATTTCTATGAAGCGCTCACCCAGCCTTTAAGAGCACAAATTTACTTCCTTTTAAAATGCTTTAAATTAGATGATGCACAGGGAGTTGAGGTGTATACTTCTTGATGGATTGGTGCGGGTGTCTCGGAGATTTTCCCTAAAGCGCTCTGCTAGGAGGTGCCCAGTCTCCCCAATGTAGAGGAGACCGCACCAGGAGCAACGGATACAATAAATGATATTAGTGGATGTGCAGGTAAAACTTTGATGGATGTGGAAGGCTCCTTTAGGGCCTTGGATAGAGGTGAGGGATGAGGTGTGGGCACAGGTTTTACAGTTCCTGCGGTGACAGGGGAAAGTGCCAGGATGGGAGGGTGGGTTGTAGGGGGCGTGGACCTGACCAGGTAGTCACGGAGAGAATGGTCTTTGCGGAAAGGGGTGGGGAGGGAAATATATCCCTGGTGGTGGGGTCTTTTTGGAGGTGGCGGAAATGTCGGTGGATGATTTGTTTTATGTGGAGGTTTGCAGGGTGGAAGGTGAGCACCAGGGGCGTTCTGTCCTTGTTACGGTTGGAGGGGTGGGGTCTGAGGGCGGAGGTGCGGGATGTGGACGAGATGCGTTGGAGGTCATCTTTAACCACGTGGGAAGGGAAATTGCGGTCTCTAAAGAAGGAGGCCATCTGGTGTGTTCTATGGTGGAACTGGTCCTCCTGGGAGCAGATACGGCGGAGGTGGAGGAATTGGGAACACGGGATGGCATTTTTGCAAGAGATAGGGTGGGAAGAGGTGTAATCCAGGTAGCTGTGGGAGTGACCAGGGCCTCCAAGCCCTCCGTTTTTTCCTCTCCAGACATCCCCAACAGTACCCTTCCACCGACACTCTCATTCGTTTGGCCGAACTGGTCCTCACCCTTAACAATTTCTCCTTTGAATCCTCCCATTTCCTCCAGACCAAAGGGGTAGCCATGGGCACACGTATGGGCCCCAGCTATGCCTGGAGAAAGTGAGGTCTGCAGATGCTGGAGATCAGAGCTGGAAATGTGTTGCTGGAAAAGCGCAGCAGGTCAGGCAGCATCCAGGGAACAGGAGAATCGACGTTTCGGGCATCAGCCCGAAGAAGGGCTGATGCCCGAAACGTCGATTCTCCTGTTCCCTGGATGCTGCCTGACCTGCTGCGCTTTTCCAGCAACACATTTCCACCCCAGCTATGCCTGTCTCTTTGTTGGCTACGTCGAACAGTTGATCTTCTGTACTTACACCGGCACCACTCCCCATCTCTTCCTCCGCTACATTGATGACTGCATTGGCGCCACCTCGTGCTCCTGCGAGGAGGTTGAGCAATTCATCAACTTCACCAACACATTCCACCCTGACCTTAAATTTACCTGGACCATCTCTGACACCTCCCTCCCCTTCCTGGACCTCTCCATCTCCATTAGTGACAACCGACTTGACACTGACATTTTTTACAAACCCACCGACTCCCACAGCTACCTGGATTACACCTCTTCCCACCCTATCTCTTGCAAAAATGCCATCCCGTATTCCCAATTCCTCCGCCTCCGCCGTATCTGCTCCCAGGAGGACCAGTTCCACCATAGAACACACCAGATGGCCTCCTTCTTTAGAGACCGCAATTTCCCTTCCCACGTGGTTAAAGATGCCCTCCAACGCATCTCGTCCACATCCCGCACCTCCACCCTCAGACCCCACCCCTCCAACCGTAACAAGGACAGAACGCCCCTGGTGCTCACTTTCCACCCTACAAACTTCCACATAAACCAAATCATCCACCGACATTTCCGCCACCTCCAAAAAGACCCCACCACCAGGGATATATTTCCCTCCCCACCCCTTTCCGCCTTCCGCAAAGACCGTTCCCTCCGTGACTACCTGGTCAGGTCCATGCCCCCTACAATCCACCCTCCCATCCTGGCATTTTCCCCTGCCACCGCAGGAACTGTAAAACCTGTGCCCACACCTCCTCCCTCACCTCTATCCAAGGCCCTAAAGGAGCCTTCCACATCCATCAAAGTTTTACCTGCACATCCACTAATATCATTTATTGTATCCGTTGCTCCTGGTGCTGTCTCCTCTACATTGGGGAGACTGGGCGCCTCCTAGCAGAGCGCTTTAGGGAACATCTCCGAGACACCCGGACCAATCAACCAATCCGCCCAGTGGCCCAACATTTCAACTCCCCCTCCCACTCTGCCGAGGACATGGAGGTCCTGGGCCTCCTTCACCGCCGCTCCCTCACCACCAGACGCCTGGAGGAAGAACGCCTCATCTTCCGCCTCGGAACACTTCAACCCCAGGGCATCAATGTGGACTTCAACAGCTTCCTCATTTCCCCTTCCCCCACCTCATCCTAGTTTCAAACTTCCAGCTCCGCACTGTCCCCTTGACCTGTCCGGACTTGTCCGACCTGCCTAGCTCCTTTTCCACCTATCCACTCCACCCTCTCCTCCCTGACCTATCACCTTCATCTCCTCCCCCACTCACCTATTGTACTCTATGCTACTTTCTCTCCACCCCCACCCTCCTCGAGCTTATCTCTCCACGCTTCAGGCTCTCTGCCTTTATTCCTGATGAAGGGCTTTTGCCCGAAAACGTCGATTTTGCTGCTCGTCGGATGCTGCCTGAATTGCTGTGCTCTTCCAGCACCACTGATCCAGAATCTGTTTTCTAGCATCTGCAGTCATTGTTTTTACCAGGTGAATTTAAGATGGAATGTGTTGGTGAAGTTGATGAACTGTTCAACCTCCTCGTGGGAGCATGAGGTGGTGCCAATACAGTCACCAATGTAGCGGAGGTAAAGGTGGGGAATGGTGCCTGTGTAACTACGGAAGATGGATTGTTCTACATAGCCGATAAAGAGAGAGGCATAGCTGGGACCCCGTACGGGTGCCCATGGCTCCCCCTTTTATCTGGAGGAAGTGGGAGGATTCAAAGTAGAAATTATTGAGCGTGAGACCAGTTCAGCCATAGGAATGAGTGTCAGTGGAAGGGTACTGGTGGGGTCGCTGGGAGAGGAAGAAATAGAGGGCTTGGACACCTTCGTCATGGCGGATAGAGGTGTATAGGGACTGGATGTCCATGGTGAAGATATAGAATTGTTCCAGTCTCTTTGCATGTGTCAGACCGGCCATCCCATGCATCAGCCTCTTGATTCCAATGTCTCTGACATACTCACCGGTTGGCTATGCTTTACTACCCAGTGTGCAGGCTAGGTGGGTTATCCATGGGAAATATATGGTCACGGAATGAGTCTGGGTAGGATGCACTTCAGAGAGTCAGTGTGAACCAGTTGGGCCAAATGGCCTGTTTCCACACTGCTGGGATTCTGCGATTCTATAGGTCAGTATCTGAGCTGGAGGAAAGTGCAGGAGGCAGCCTTGCTAGTGCATCTTCTGAGGGCTGTGTGTGCTGTCTTCCTCAGACATGGAGGCGGTAATGCCTTGCAGGGATGCCCTCTTGGCTGCGGAGACAGTACCAGTGCTGCTCATGCACAAAAAGAGAGAATGTGTCAGCATCAGTGATAGAAGATTGCGCATTGTTAAGAGTAAATTCTGAGTGAGGTGACATGCAACTAGCGCAGCAGTGGACAATGCTCCTTACCTGGTCGCTGTGACATTTTATTCACAGGATGTGGGTGTCACAGGCGAGGCCAGCGTTCATTGACCAGAGAGCAGTTTAGAGGCAACTACATTGCTGTGGGTCTTTGATTCACATACTGAATCAAAAACTTTTCTTGTACACACTTAACAAATTCCTCTCCATCTAAATCCTTAACACTATGGCAGTCCCAGTCTATGTTTGGAAAATTAAAATTCCCTCCTATAACCACCCTATTATTCTTACAGATAGCTGAGATCTCCTTACAAATTTGTTTCTCAATTTCCTTTTGACTATTAGGAGCCTATAATACAATCCCAATAAGGTGATCAACCCTTTTTTATTTTTCAGTTCCACCCAAATAACTTCCCTGGAATTATTCTGGGAATATCCTCCCTCAGCACAGCTGTAATGCTATCCCTTATCAAAAATGCCACTCTCCCTCCTCTCTTTCCTCCCTTTCTATCCTTCCTGTAGCATTTGTATCCTGGAACATTAAGCTGCCAGTCCTGCCCATCCCTGAGCCATGTTTCTGTAATTGCTATGATATCCCAGTCCCATGTTCCTAACCATGCCCTGAGTTCATCTGCCTTCCCTGTTAGGCCCCTTGCATTGAAATAAATGCAGTTTAATTTATCAGTCCTGCCTTGTTCTCTGCTTTGCTCCTGCCTGACCTGACTGTTTGACTTGCCTTTGTTCTCAACTGTATCAGTCTCAGATTGAAACCTTTCCTCACTATCTCCCTGGGTCCCACCAATTCACCCCCTCCCCCTTTACTAGTTTAAGTCCTCCTGAGCAGCTCTAGCAAATCTCCCTGCCAGTATATTAGTCCCCTGACAGGGTGCACAATGACCTTTTAAACATGGTGGAAGACTGGCCTCATTAAATAAGGTCCCGAGGACCATGAGCCAATATAGGGTGAACCTGTCTACTCCTGTGCCCAGGATTCCCCTCCATCTGCTGTGTAACCTTGGGGAGTTCCTGTGTGTCCTGTAGATGGTTCACACTGCAGCCACTGTGTAACAGTAATGGGGGTGGATATCGAGCCTAATGGATCTACAGGCTATCCAGTGCTAAATACTGTTATTTGTCTCCCCAGCTGGACTGGCACAAGAGTGGAAATCGCACAGTCCTCGTAAGGTGACAGCGCAGAAAGGCTTCTGTGCTCAGATTCCATGTAACTACAGTTATCCATCACATCTGGTAAACCAACCACGAGTCGGAATCTGGTTTTATAAAACAGGATGGAAACAGTGGTCGACAGCCTTTCATTCCCAATATCGGAGTTATGAGGAAACTCAGTTCCGCCATCGGACCCAGCTGTCTGGAGACCTGAAAGATGGAGACTGTTCCCTGATTATAAACAACATCAGATGGGAAGATTCAGGATTTTATTATTTCAGAGTGGAATTTAACGAAAGGGAAAAATATAGATTCAAACCGGAAACCCTACTACAAATTTCTGGTAAGTGCTGTGCAATAATTACTCAACAATTCACATCCAGCAGTCAATGAGAAATAACACAAACACAGCTTACTGTAACCCAGTGTCTGATTATCGATAACCTGGTGATAGCTTCCAGTTCCATCCTAAAGCAACATCCAATACTCCCTTTACTCTCAGTAATTTGATGTATTAACTGGACTATCAGGTTATCCTCTTCATCCATCTCTTTTAATTCTGTTTAAAAGACTGACATACAGACAAAAGAAGGACTTGCATTTTTATAGTGCCTTTCACCACCGCAGGACATTCCATAAAGCATCAAAAGCAATGCAGTAATCCTTGAAATGTGGAATCCCGCCCTCTCTGATTAAAGAATTTCCTCCTCAATTCCTGATTGGATTTATTAATGATGGTCTTATATTGACAGCCCTAGTTCTGGTCTTCAGTTCCCATAACTCTGTGTGTTTTTAAAATTCATTAACAGGATTGGCTAAGCCAGCATTCATTGCCCAGAGGGTCATTAAGTGTCAACTATATTGCTGTGGGTCTGGAGTCACATGTAGGCCAGACCAGGTAAGGATGGCAGTTTCCTTCCGTGAAGGACATTAGTGAGCTGGGTGGGTTTTTTTCCCAAAAATTGGCAATGGGTTCAGGGTCGCCATAAGATTCTTAATTCCAGTGTTTAAAACTTGAATTCAAATTCCACCATCTGTCATGGCAGGATTCAAGCCCAAGTAGTAGTCCACTGATAAACCACTAGGTCATCAGCTCCCTGTCCAAAGTCTCTCTGAAATTAAAACTTCTCCATCAGGTCAACGTCAGCCATGTCTTCCAAGAGAAAACAGAGCCAGTCTTTTCCTCCACTCCTGATTGGTTCATTCATGCATTTTGGGATCATCCTGGCCAATCAGTTTGACACTCTCCCCAGTCCCTCCATATCCTTTTTGTCATATAGAGACCAGCGCTGCGCCCAGTATCCCAGGTGTAGCCTGACCAAGGTTCACAGCAAGTTTCACGTCGCGTTTCACGTCGCTTCCATTTTATATCTCGATATAGAATGACTAATGTCTGGTTGGTTTGTTTGTTTGTTTTTGTGACCAATGCTATCTCCACAAGGAGCGCTGTGTGTGTGTAGCTGCAAAATCGGAATGGTCGTTTTGAATATGCATCCAACAGCAAAGGGCTGGAATTCTAAATAAATATAATAAGGTCATCAGGGCCAGAGCATTGAAACTATTTTTGGAATGATCATAATTCCATAAGACATAGGAGCATTCAGCCATGGAGTTGGTTTCATCATTCAATGAGATCATAGTCAATCTGATCATCTAGGAGAAAGTGAGGGACTGCAGATGCTGGAGATCAGAGCTGAAAATGTGTTGCTGGAAAAGCACAGCAGGTCAGGCAGCATCCAAGGAACAGGAGAATCAACGTTTCGGGCATGAGCCCTCCCTCAGGAATGAGGAAAATGTGTCCAGCAGGCTAAAATAAAAGGTAGGGAGGAGGGACTTGGGGGAGGGGCGTTGGAAATGTGATAGGTGGAAGGAGGTTAAGGTGAGGGTGATAGGCCGGAGTGGGGGTGGGGGCAGAGAGGTCAGGAAGAAGATTGCAAATTAAAAAGGCGGTGCTGAGTTCGAGGGATTTGACTGAGACAAGGTGGGGGGAGGGGAAATGAGGAAACGGAGAAATCTGAGTTCATCCCTTGTGGTTGGAGGGTTCCTAGGTGGAAGATGAGGCGCTCTTCCTCCAACTGTCGTGTTGCTATGGTCTGGCGATGGAGGAGTCCAAGGACCTGCATGTCCTTGGTGGAGTGGGAGGGGGAGTTGAAGTGTTGAGCCACGGGGTGGTTGGGTTGGTTAGTCCGGGTGTCCCAGAGGTGTTCTCTGAAACGTTCCGCAAGTAGGACTCCTCCATCACCAGACCATAGCAATATGATGGCTGGAGGAAGAGCGCCTCATCTTCCACCCTGCAGACCAGTCTGGAATGAGAGGCCATAGCATTAGGCCGAGGGCTGGCAGATTTCAAACCGAGATGAGGATCATGAAACTCAAAGGGTCGTGAATCTGCCCCAGAGTATGGTGTTCACCAGGACGCGGAATAAATTAAAGAAGGAGATTTCCCATTAGTAATGAGCTAAAGGGTTATGGAGGGAAGTGGAGTTGACACAAAGATGAGATCATCGTCGATTCACCTGCTCCTTGGATGCTGCCTGACCTGCTGCACTTTTCCAGCAACACATTTTCAGCTCTAATCTCCAGCATCTGCAGTCCTCACTTTCTCCTAGAAGATTTTAACCTACTGCGAATCCTCTTGCAAGGATACCTTCCTTGAAGAAGCTCTCTTCCTCCCTCTGCAGAAGGGCTCATGCCCGAAATGTCGATTCTCCTGCTCCTTGGATGCTGCCTGACCTGCTGCACTTTTCCAGCAACACATTTTCAACAAAGATGAGATCAGTCATGGTTGTATTAAATGGTGGAGCAGACTTGAGGGGCTGAATGGCCGATGTCTGCTCCTCATTGTTATGTTTTGAAGAATTCCACAGTTTTACTACCCTCTGAAAGAAGGAATTCTGCCCCATCACTTGCTTTCCATTTTGAAAAACTCTAACCTAACTATAAAAGCTGTGATGAAGTAGTTATTGTTTAACTCAAATCCACCTGGTGCCAGTGTGTCCCACAAAATAATCAAGTCCCATTTCTCTAAAGGTTACATGACCTAAGTAAGCTACAAGTGAACACCACCCCAGTTCCATTTTAACCTTTGAGTGTTGTAAGCGAGCATTACACAGTTCATCAACCATACATGAACCAGCCCATGGAGAGGAAAGGAATTATTCATAGAACAGTATGAACAAAGCAAGTGGCTATCAAGGGACAAGGAAGTGGAATATGCTGAATAAACATAAAGAATAATACATACAGAGACCTAAAGGTGGAAGTAAGCTTACTGGAACTCAAAATCTTACAGTCAAGGATGGAGAACTGCTAAATATAGCACTAACAAAATAATCAGGATATCATGGGACTGGTATCTTGATTAACTGGACAGTGGGCTGAGGAATAGCAGATGGGGTTTAATTTAGTAAATGCGAGGTGTAGCATTTTGGTAAAGCAAACCAAGGCAGGGCTTACACAGTTAATGGTAGGGCCTAGAGAGTGTTAATAGAACAAAGCGGATGAGGGGTACAGGTTCATAGTTCCTTGAAAGTGGCGTCACAGGTAGACAGGGAGGTGAAGAAGGATTCCTGCATGCTTGCTTTCACCGGTCAGAGTATTGAGTATAGGAGATGGGATGTCTTATTGCAGCTGTACAATGGCTGTACAATCGATGGCGAGACCACATTTAAAGTAGTGCCTGCCTGCAATGGAGGTCTATAGAATCATGAGGCATGGATAAGGTAGAGAGTCAACAGCATTTTCCGATGGTAGGGAGGGTTTAAGACTAGAGGGCATGACTTAAGGCGAGGGTGAGAGATAGAAAAGCAACCATTGGGGCAACATTTTCACACAGAGGGTGGTGAGTGGAAAGGGCTGTCAGAGGTAGTACAGAGGAACCTCGATTATCCGAACAACACGGGAGGGCAGTGTTTTGTTCGGATCATTGATTATTTGGATAATCGATTTCACCTTAAACAAGGGAAGCCATACTGATCCAACGCTGTGCTCGACCAGAGAATTTGTTTAAATCTGTAGTTTTGATGAGTCCGCTATGTAAATAACCTAATCTTTGTATTTTGCAAATTGCAGGTTAAACTGAGAAAGACTAAACCCTTACCATGACATAAATATATGAAATTCCAGCATTTAGCGAGGTCCCGAGCAGTTTCTACAATCACAAGAGCATTTGTCAGTTTATGGTGAACTCAGTGTCGAGATAGAAAGACAGGAGCACTTTATATGTTTCTTTACCTTTTATTTTCATGAACGGCCCAGTAAAGTGATGGGAATAAAGCAATTACTTTTGCATAGGGCTGTGTAACTAACCGTTATGTAAAAAAAACAGTCGCTGATGCTTGAGATGCTTGTGTTTCTTTGTGTTGTCAGCATTTTCACATGTTCTTCAGTACAGGCAATTCAAATTCACTTACATCTTTAATGCAGTGTTTTTATGGGACCTTGAGGTCTTGTTCAGGTAATCCGAAATTCGGATAATTGATATTCAGATAATCGAGGTTCCTCCAGTCAAAGGGAAATTGAGAAACAAATTTGTAAGATCTCAGCTATTTATAAGACTAATACGGTGGTTATGGTAGGGGATTTTAACTTTCCAAGCATAGAATGGGGCTACCATAGTGTTAAGTGTGTATAAGACAATTTTCTGATTCAGTATGTGGATGTACCTACTAGAGAAGGTGCAAAACTTGACCTACACTTGGGAAATAAGGCAGGGCAGGTGACTGAGGTGTCAGTGGGGGAGCACTTTGGGGCCAGCGACCATTAATTCTATTAGTTTTAAAATAGTGATGGAAAAAGATAGACCAGATCTAAAAGTTGAAGTCCTAACTTGGAGGAAGACCAATTTTGACAGTATTAGGCAAGAACTTTCAAAAGCTGATTAGGAGCAGATGTTCGTAGGTAAAGGGAAGCCTTCAGAAATGAGATAACAAGAATCCAGAGACAATATATTCCTGTCAGGGTGAAAGGAAAGTCTGTTAGGCACAGAAAATGCTGGATGACGAAAGAAATTGAGGAGTTGGTTAAGACAAAGAAGGAAGCATATGTCAGGTGTAGACAGGATAGATCAAGTGAATCCTCAGAAGGTATAAAGACAGTAGGAGTATACTTAAGGGGGAAATCGGGAGGACAAAAAGGGAACATGCAATAGCTTTGGCAAATAGAATTAAGGAGAATCCAAAGGGTTTTACAAATATATTAAGGACAAAAGGATAACAAGGGAGAGAATAAGGCCCCTCCAGGATCAGCAAGGCGGCCTTTGTGTGGAGCCGCAGGAGATGGGGGGAGATACTAAAAGATGCTATTTTGCATCAGTGTTTACTGTGGAAAAGAACACAGAAGATATAGAATGTAGGGAAATAGATGGTGAAATCTTGAAAAATGTCCATATTACAGGGAGGAAGTGCTGGATGTCTTGAAACGCGTACAAGTGGATAAATCCACAGGATCTGATCAGGTGTATTCTAGAACCCTGTGGGAAGCTAGGGAAGTGATTGCTGGGCCTCTTCCAAGATATTTGTATCATCGATAGTCACTGGTGAGGTGCCGGAAGACTGGAGGTTGGCTAACGTGGTGCCACTGTTTAATAAGGGTGGTAAGGACAAGCCAGGGAACTATAGACCAGTGAGTCTGACCTCGGTGGTGGGCAAGTTGTTGGAGGGAATCCTGAGGGACAGGATGTACATGTATTGGAAAGGCAAGGACTGATTAGGGATAGTCAACATGGCTTTGTGCATGGGAAATCATGTCTCACAAACTTGATTGAGTTTTTGAAGAAGTAACAGAGGATTGATGAGGGCAGAGCAGTAGATGTGACCTCAATAAGGCATTCAACATGGTTCCCCATGGGAGACTGATTAGCAAGGTTAGATAGAGTCATAGAGATGTACAGCATGGAAAGAGACCCTTCGGTCCAACCCATCCATGCCGACCAGATAACCCAACCCAATCTAGTCCCACCTGCCACCACCTGGCCCATATCCCTCCAAACCCTTCCTATTCATATACCCATCCAAATGCCTCTTAAATGTTGCAATTGTACCTGCCCTCCACTACTTCCTCTGGCAGCTCATTCCATACATGTACCACCCTTTGCGTGAAAAAGTTTCCCCTTAGGTGTCTTTTATATCTTCCCCCTCTCCCCCTAAACCTATGCCCTCTAGTTCTGGACTCCCCCGACCCTAGGGAAAAGACTTTGCCTATTTACCCTACCAATAATAGGAGGTGTAGTGGACAGCGAAGAAGGTTACCTCAGAGTACAACAGGATCTTGATCAGATGGGCCAATGGGCTGAGAAGTGGCAGGTGGAGTTTAACTTAGATAAATGTGAGGTGCTGCATTTTGGGAAAGCAAATCTTAATAGGACTTATATACTTAACGGTAAGGTCATCGGGAGTGTTGCTGAACAAAGAGACCTTGGAGTGCAGATTCATAGCTCCTTGAAAATAGAGTCACAGGTAGATAGGATAGTGAAGAAGGCGTTTGGTATGCTTTCCTTTATTGGTCAGAGTATTGAGTACAGGAGTTGGGAGGTCATGTTGCGACTGCATAGGACATTGGTTCGGCCACTTTTGGAATATTGCATGCAGTTCTGGTCTCCTTCCTATCGGAAGGATGTTGTGAAACTTGAAAGGGTTCAGAAAAGATTTATAAGGATGTTGTCAGAGTTGGAGGATTTGAACTATAGAGAGTGGTTGAATAGTCTGGAGCTGTTTTCCCTGGAGCGTTGGAGGCTGAGGGGTGACCTTATAGAGGTTTATAAAATCACGAGGGGCATGGATAGGGTAAATAGACAAGGTCTTTTCCCTGGGGTGGGGGAGTCCAGAACAAGGGCATAGGTTTAGGGTGAGAGGGGAAGGATATAAAAGAGACCTAAGGGGCAACGTTTTCACGCAGAGGGTGGTGCATGTATGGAATGAACTGCCAGAGGAAGTGGTGGAGGAAATGTGTCACACGTGTACCATTGGTCAACGAACCAACCACTGAAAACTCGACCCATTGAGAACTGATCACGCAGGCAGTGTACACAGATGAGGGTATATGAGAAGGTGCTCCAAGGTTATGGTTAACTCACTCACACATAGTATCTCGCAAACGTTAAGGGCATTTAAATGGTCGTTAGATAAACATATGGATGAAAATAGAATACTGTAGGATAGATAGGCTTCAGATTGGTTCCACAGGTCAGCGCAACATCAACGGCCGAAGGGCCTGTACTGCACTGTAATGTTCTATATTCTCTGTAGATTGTTTGATCAAGTACTTGGAGACCATCCACTCCAGTCTGACACTCAGACAATCCAATCAACCAGGCAATCCAATTTATGTGGAGACCTGAGCATAATGCCTGTCGGATTAAGACTTTGGAAGTACTAAATAAGCTTGTTTGTGTGAATAATCTTGGGAATTTTGAGTTGTTGATATCCAGAGTAAGCCCATAGGCCGAGGACAGACTTAACAGAAAGGTAACTGGTTGATTCTTTGCAATATAATGGGATCCAAAAACTTCCAACTTCCAGTTTACATTTCCCCAAAGCGAGGTACACAACCCTTACAGTGTGCTTCAACGGTGTGACTTCAGGCATGGGTACCATACATCAAAATGGCCATTTTTAGTGGTGACACATCTCCTGCATCGGGAACAAAAACTTCATTTGTCCATTCACTTTATCAACCTGCATCACAACTTTTACTGATGAATATATTTGTCCAATCACCTTGTTTTAGGAATAAATGTATTTGTCCTGTACATTATGTTACCCTCTGACCCCACTGAGACACTTGTTTCCAGCACATGCTGCAAACTCTATTTTTCCACCACAATATTATGCTGTAGATTTATTATTGAGGCAGTTCAATTCTAAATCGATTCTGCAAATTAATGGAAAACGCTTTGGAACTCTTTGGAGTCCTCCTCAGTATTGACCATTCTCAATCCAGTCTAACCTGTACATTTGGAGATTAGTACAAGCCATTCAATGTTAAATGCTATTGCTTCTCTGCCCAGCTGGGCTATCACTAGAGTGGAAAGGCAATACTCCTCAAGAGGTGATAGTGCAGGAAGGTTCCTGTGCACAGATACCATGTCGTTACAATTATCCATAGTGTCTGGAAAATCAACCACGAGGTGGAATCTGGTTTAATGGAGAGACTGAGAAGTTACGGACTCCCATAGTCTTTCACTCCAAGGGTCACAATCACGGACACGAGGGTTCCACAATCAGACCTGGCTGTCTGGAGACCTGAAAGATGGCAACTGTTCTCTGATTATAAACAACATCAAGCAGGAAGATGCAGGGCCTTAATTTTTTAAAGTAGAATTTGACAATGGTCCGAGTCATCACTATTATCCTGTAACCCGGCTTCGTGTTTCTGGTAAGTGCTGTACTGTAATTGCTCAGTGGGAAGTAACACAAACAGTGATGCTTACACATGAACACAAAATACAGCTTGTTCTAACACAGTGTCTGACTGGGTCAATACCTGATCGTCCCTCTATCATTGCTTTGCTTCAGCTTCATAGAAGGTTGGTACAACGGGGTGGTTTGGTTGAACACTTCAGAAAGTATTGAAGAGTCAGTAATGCTGTGGGCCTGCATGTAGACCAGACTGGGTAGGATTTCCTTCCCTGAAAGATATTCATGAATCAGATAGCTTTTTACAACAAATTAACCATGGTAACATGACCAGTCATCATTGGGCTAGCTTTAATGCCATGTTTATTCTTAATCCATTTCAAATTTTCCCAGTCACCGTGGTGGGATTTGAGCCCATGTCCCTGGACCATTATCTTGGAGCTCTGGATTTGGTTACAATCACATCTGATTGCATCACATGACAAGCCTGCTCCCAGAATAACACCTGGCTTGATAGATCATAAGTTTAATGATTTGAAACTGGTTAATGTGTTGGTTAGTCACGGAAACATAGTCACATGAGGCTTCAGACATTCTTTAACAATGGAACGTCTGGTTATTACACATTTTTTACAAAACAATTTATCAATGTCTCTGTTGCAGTTACAAAACAATGTGTCAACCTGTTTCCCAACACTCTGTTACAGTGGCTCAAATCTAGAGGAGTTACACTCCTATCTCAACTCTTCAAGTTTCTATTTATCTTTAAACCAAAACATGAAGACAATTTTACAGTTCCTTTCAGTGGCATAAACCTTGCACAATTCTAATGGGCCAAACACTTTTTAAATTCGCACAGCCAAACAATTTCTATCTCAAACTCTCCTGGCTTGGAAGCTTCATAAACTAAAAACAAGGTTACCACTGTGACTGGTTTTCACTGAACTGAAAATAAAATAAAAAACTGCATGCTGAATCGAAAACAGAAAATACTGGAGAAACCAAAAATATCCTGCTTTGCATAAATCTGTTCCCTTTCAAGCAAAGTCTTGTTTCCTTCTAAACTGAAGTCAGAACAAAACTAATGGCCTTGCTCTGTTTACACAACCTATCATGAACTCAAAGTGACAAATATCTTATTCCATTAACACAGCCAGGGATCATCCAGGCTTTTACCTGTTCTCTACTTGGAATTTAGGTGTGATGATGCTGCGGTGATTTTGCCCTAGGTTTTTTTAAGGAGAGGCTTTATGACAGAGGTAATGAGCTGTCTATTTTGGAATACCAATAAAGAAAGCAGTTTGTGAGGACTTGGGGATTTTTAATGTGGAGCAATAGAAGCAGCCTGGATGGGTGTGGCCAGCTTTCACACACAGGAGTTTCTAGTTTTTTTTAGTTTGTAGGATTACCTGTCAACAGCTGATGTCGGAGTCTCAACAAGGCAGAAGTTGCTGGAGTTTTGAAGAAGGTGAAACCATTGTTTCCCTCTCTCAGTTACAGCGAGAAGCTGGAGCTTCTCTCTGCTGCTGGGTTAACCGGGAGACAAATCTATCTTTCTGAATTTGCCTTTGTGCCAAGGGCTGATTTTACAGGATGTTACTATATTGGAACAGTTCATTAGTAATCATTACTAAATCTATTATTCTGTTAAGTTTTCTAATAGAGTTGTTATTCTAAGTTCTTCTCTTATTGTATTTTAATTATAGTGTTTAAATAAATTGTGTTTTGCTTAATGTTCAAGTAGTTTGACCAATCAGATTGCTTTGGGAACACATCACATTATATATCCCTTTAAAATGAGAAAAATGTAGGGTCTAGGCTACCTTCTTAAAATATTTTGAGGGGATCTAGTCTGATCCATAACATTAGGTCACTGCTCCAGAATGACCTTCTGATCATTTTAACATAAATCTTCACGGAACTAACCTATATTTCTTGTCCTCTGTTTTGACATCTAGATCCATCTTAATTATTAAATAGGTTTTATCATGATTCCTAGTCCAGTGGCATTACCACAACAATGTCACCTCTTAATGAACTGAGCCCCCAATGGACTTACTTTGTCCACCCATGTTAGCAACTTCCATTAATCTCTTTATTCTGAAGTTGAAGATATCAATAAGTGTTACTACAGTGTGTCGTCAGAAATCTTCATTCAGAGTGTGATTAACTGGACATATCTTAATACCTTGAACTGTTTGAAAGCAGAGGGGACTGACTACAGCAGCACAAAAGGCTACAGTTGCAAAGAGAACATAAGCTGCTTAGCCAACTCGGTGAGTCTGAAACACTTTCACAGAGAGGTCACATGACAGTTTTTGGGTGTAAAATAGGCCTTGAATTTAGAAAATCCCACGACAGAAGTAGCCTTTGTGTCTGCTCTCTTTCTTCTGAAAGTCCTTTCATCATAGAGATCTCGGAGAGACTTATAAAATTCTAACAGGACTACATAGGTTCGATACAGGGAGGATGTTCCCAATGGTGGGTGTGTCCAGAGCCCGGGGGGTGGGGGTGGAGTCACAGTTTGAGGATTCAGGATGGGCCATTTAGGATGGAGATGCAGAGACATGTCTTCACCCAGAGAGTGGGAGCCTGTGGGATTCATTACCACGGGAAGGAACTGATGCCAGAACATTGAATTTATTCAGGAGGTGGCTGGATATAACATTGGGGGCGAATGGGGTCAAAGGTTATGGGGAGAAGGCTATTGAGTTGGACGATTAGCCATGATGGTGATGAATGGTGGAGCAGGATCGAAGGGCTGAATGGCCTCCTCCTGCTCCTATCTTCTGTGTTTCTATGGTTCTGTAGTTTGTCATGTGAAAGAACATTGGGAAGCCTCATCAGCACGTGTGCGTAGTTCTTAAATGAGAAGTTGGAAATGTAAGGGATCACATATTTTTACTTTTTGAATGATAATCTGAAATGGAAGTTAGACACTGCTATGTCGCTGAGAGACCAGGAGGGTTTTACAACTTGGATAAATTAAATGGGGCACATGTTTAGCTGTGCAAGTCGCTTTTGGAACCAGTGTCAGCAATACTTAGAGTTAAGGAAAGACTTCCGGACGATAGTCCTTGGATGGGTTGAGCTGCAGTTTGCTACAAATCTGCAGGTGCTGGGTAGCCAGAGACATCCAGACTCTGCAAATTGTAAACAGCCCTCTCTCCCCTGTCCTCTCTCCATGTGATTGAAAAGACAAGAAAACAAGATTAAAAGAAACATTCGAATAAGAAAGAACCAGGTCCATTGAATCAGCTGTCGAAGTGAAGAATGACCATCATTGCTCAGCCAAAAGAGACTGTGAGAGACAATTTAACCCAGACTTGTGATCTGGAGTTCTGATTTCCAGAATTTTCTTCCCTGTCTGATTTCGTTTACCACCCAATATATCTGTGCCAGACTATCTGGCTTGCCTTAATCATGAATAAGATTGTGTCTGTTTGTCCAAGGTGAATCGTAGTTGATTATAGATATTTTTTTCCCTACTCCTGTTTAAGGTAGAGTATGTAATAAATAAAAGGAGTTATTTTCTGTTAATGACAGAACTTGGTGTGAATTGTATTTGTCCTCAGCTGTCAGTGAGGCAAATTGGTGCTCAAATTGGGAATTTATACATTTGGTGATGGCTTGTAGAATACTGGAATCTGAATATTGGTGCACTTTTCCCAGTTAAGTTATGATAGAAACTACACTGTTGTTTCCAGAAAACCATTCCTCAAGCAGTTATAACTGATCCACAAACACATCCCAGTGTAAGCTGATTGTGTGGAAAGCAACACTGACTACAGATCAACACTTGGGACAATCTATGACTAACTGCATTTTGCAAACATAGCTGTACATAACCAAGATATTTCGAAGGTAAAACTTTGCAGAGAACGTGTGTGAGTGTGTGATTTCGTTACAATTAAGGAGCATAGTTGTGTATATTTGCACATTTTAAGCTTTCTGTTAACATCATTTGATCTTTGGTTGTGTAAAATTCTTTGCAATAACTTGGTTAATTTAAGGAACCTGGAGCACTTGATTTTGATATTGATCTTTATGCAGTTTGATGATACATACAATATCTTCTGGTGAATTAAGCTCAAATCATATGGCCAGAGAAGGGGTGCAGCAAGGAAATGAAGCAGTTCATCATGTTGAACAGGGTTATAATGTAAAAGAAAGACTTGCATTTCAAGAACACCTTTCACCAGCTCAGAATGCCTCGAATTGAATCAAAGGCAATGAAACAGTAATTTAATTTTTGTGCCACTGTACTACACGAAACATAGAGCATATTTGAGAAAAGCAAGCTGTGAAACACAGGAATGAAATATCTCAGACTGTGATAAACCAGTGAACATTAAGCTCTGGTCAGCTCCTCCATCTTCATCCAGGGTCAGCAATCCCCTGTCTTGGAATGAAAGTGTTTTAAGTTGAGGAACAGATACACTGCCTAAAAGGATGACATTATTTTCAGATCATTGTAAACTCTCATATCTAATGTCATCATTATAAACTTGCTTTCATTTGTGGGACTGTGATTTCTATTTCAGCAGCTGCTTCACGTTATAGTTACTGAAAATATATTTATCCTCTCACTGTCTGTTAGATTTTACAGATAAACCCGCAATATTCCCCGTGCAAATTATTGCAGGAAAGCATGTGAGATTAAGGTGCACTTTCAACACAACATGCAGTGGAACAGCACCCACCCTAACCTGGGACACTCCTACCATCGTACGTGGATCAGTCTCAAACACCATAACTCAGCATGGTGTCACTCTGACTTATACTTCAGTTCTGAGCCTGACACCATCACTCAGACACCAGGGACAAACTCTAACCTGCAGAGTGAGTTATTCAACCGTTTCATCAGAGCAGACCTTCGTACTGACAGTGCAATGTAAGTATCGACGCAGCACTCCCTCAGCACTGGCCTTCCGACAATGCGGCACTCCCTCAGCACTGACCATCCGACAGTGCCCACTCCCTCAGAACTGACCCTTCGACAGTGCCCACTCCCTCAGAACTGACCCTCCGACAGTGCGTACTCCCTCAGCACTGACCCTCCGACAGTGCCCACCCCCTCAGCACTGACCCTCCGACAGTGCCCACTCCCTCAGCACGGACCTTCCGACAGTGCGGCACTCCCTCAGCACTGGCCTTCCGACAGTGTGGCACTCCCTCAGCACTGACCCTCCGACAGTGCCCACTCCCTCAGCACTGACCCTCCGACAGTGCCCACTCCCTCAGCACTGACCCTCCGACAGTGCAGCACTCCCTCAGCACTGACCCTCCGATAGTGCGGCACTCCCTCAGCACTGACCCTCCGATAGTGCGGCACTCCCCCAGCACTGACCCTCTGACTGTGCAGCCGAACCTCAGCACTGACCCTCTGAGACCATTGGGCTTTCTCCATAATGACCCTATGAGTTTGCTGTAACCCCTCGTATTGAACTATAGTGTCTACTTGGATGACGTACTTTGTGTCAAAAGAACCCGGATTGATATTATACCTTTTACAATCTCTGGGTCTTCAATCGAGTCTTGCTCTGTCCTGGGATTGCTCACAATATTCTCTTCCTTTGTTTTTAGATGCACCAGAGGGTCTCACAATTACTTCCCTCAATGGGATGAAAGATTCATCAATCAATACAATCCAGGGGGAGTCTGCAGTGATAATCTGCTCTGTCAGGAGTTACCCAGCTTCTAACCTGATGTGGAGACATCTTAATGCCATAATGACGAGAACAAGTTCCAGCAATGAGCTGTGGTTGGTGATTCCTAATGTTACGTCCAGGGAGGCTGGAGACTATCAGTGTGTGGCAGAGAATGAACATGGAACAGTGGAAGGCTCCATAACTATTACTGTGGAATGTGAGTGTACACAGACTTCAATCTCTCTGACACAGGTGGAGGGACAAGCGAAAACACACAAATACAGGGATGAAGGACACATTAAAGGACCAGACATCAATGTGCATGCACGCACACACACACCCACTCGTGCATAAACTGACATTCTGTCATGAATCTTATCCAATGTTTGCATTACTTTCATTATTTGGAAACAGAGATCCATGGATATGGGTCAGTTCTCTGACGAGCTTGTTTATGTACAAAACCAGAATATCAATTTGCAATAGTGAGGTCACAGTGTTAATTCCAAGACATCATGTGACTGCAATTGATGGCCTGGAACTGCCGTGGTAGTGGTAGATTAGATTCCCGACAGTGTGGAAACAGGCCCTTCAGCCTAACAAGTCCACACCAACCCTCCGCAGAGTAACCCACCCAGACCCATTTCTCTCTGAATAACGCACCTAACACTATGGGCAATTTAGCATGGTCAATTCACCTGGCCTGCACATCTTTGGACTGTGGGAGGAAACCAGAGCACCCAGAGGAAACCCACGCAGATACGGGGAGAATGTGCAAACTCCAGACAGACAGTCACCTGAGACTGGAATCGAACCTGGGACCCTGGTGCTCCGAGGCACCGTGCATAAAATGGTTATATTGTTTAGTTTATAACAGGCAAGGTAAATATATCAAGGCTCTCTGTTTAGTTTTGACATCAGAGCAGAAACACAGCAGAGACACAGTAGAGTTGAATTCAGAAAGTTGAACAGCTTCTCCTGACAGCAGATCCAGTGCAAACAATCAGCTCAGCAGAAGGGGTTTCTAGTCTGTGAAGCTTTCTATCCAGGAGAGTTTGAGTAAAAAGCATCAAGTGTTTAGATTGAGCAGGTTCAGGCCTCCATAACTTTGAGAGACTTAAGGCCAGCAGACATGAGAAGGAATCATAGAATAAACACCAGACTTCAGAGTAAACAAATTCATAAACTAATGATTTAAAGAGCTGAAAGAGAATGACATTTCTATGGAATTAGAGTCTCTGTAATGACAGTGTGATGAAACAGGTTGGAACTTTGTTTTGCTGATTATTTTAAGAGCTTCCTAACTGTTTTCTGTATAAATATAGCTTTCTTTGGCAGTAGACAGCTTGCGTATTGCTGGAAAAAAATCACATTTTGTTAAAGTCTTTCATCTTGCACTCATCAGGACAGTTTGCAAGATTGCAAATTCAAGTAGGAAACCAACTTTTATTGTGCATGAGAGGATTGATTTGACGAATGGACTCTTAGTGATAGTGGTGTGACATGGAAGATTCAGAGTGTCATACATAAAGCATAGGAACAGACCCTATGGTCCAACCAATCCATGCTGACCATAATCCCAAACTGAACTATTTCACCTCGCTGAACCCTCCCAAGCTGGAGAAGGTTCAGAAGAGATTTACCAGGATGTTGTGGGAATGGACAGTTTGAGTTATCAGCAGAGCTGGATAGGCTGGGACTTACTTCACTGGAGTGTAGGAGGTTGAGAAGTGACCTGACAGAGGTTTATAAAATCATGAGGGTAGAGATAAGGTGAGTGGCAAATGTCTTTTCCCCAGGGAGGGGAATTTCAAGGCTGGGGGGCATGTTTTTAAGATGAGAGGAGAAAGGTTTTAAAAAGACATTGGGGACAATTCCTTTACACTGAGAGTGGTTCATATGTGGAATGAACTTTGAGAGGAAGTGGTGGAGATGGGTATAACTGCAACATTGAAAAGACATTTGGATAAGCACATGAATAAGAAATGTTTGGAGGGATATGGGTCAAGTGCAGGCAGATGGGACTCGTTTCGTTTGGGATTAAGGTCAGCATGGACTGGTCTGTTTCCATGCTGTATGACTCTACAATGTGTCACTTTTTATTCTTTCTGCTATAATCGATAATTTCACCCACTGTACCTAGTATGTTACTCACTTCATCTATCTATACCCTTTGTAGGTTGTGTTTGTTTTCCTCAGAACTTACTTTCCTACTTATCTTTGTGTCCAGAACAAATTTAGTTACTGTATATTCAATTCCTTCATTCAAATCATTTCTAGAAATTGTGAACATTTGAGGACCCAGCACCAGTCCCTTGTGGCACACTGCTGGTGACAATCTGTGAAGAGAAAGTAGAGTTGAGGTTTCAGGTCTAGTAGCCCTTCATCAGAACTCTCTTTGTCTGTGTGAAATGCAGCGAGGTGTTGACCGACCAGGATAGCCATTCGCCTGCAGGATGGCCTAGATACATCCTTTTTCAGCATTAAACTTCTTTAATTAACATTACAGGAATTTTCATAATGTCTGATGGTCAGTTTAGCCTGAGGATCAACACACCTCAGGGAAGAGGAGAGGATGAGAAGGCTGCACTCCCACAGTAGGAGAAAGTGAGGACTGCAGATGCTGGAGAGTTAGAGTCGAGAAGTGTGGAAGTGAAAAAGCACAACAGATCAGGCAGTATCTAAGGACCAGGAGAGACGACATAAGCCCAAAATAAACTCAGTTGTTGTGGGAATTAAACCTGTGCTGTTGGTACATCACAGACCATGCATCCAGCTAACTGAGCTAACCAACCCCCAGCATCAACTGCAGTTCCTGTGAAAGTCTCGGCTCCTCAGACTTGTCCCCCTCTCTTGAGATGTGGTGACCTCACCACCAGGTTGTCTCTCTGTAATGAGATAGCAATCCTCCCATCCTTTGAGTCAATGCTGACTTTAACACTCACACACACACTCTCAAACACTCTCTCACACATTTCGCACACACATTCTCTCATGCACTCTCCCACACACCTGTTCTCACACACATACACTCTCCTACACACACACACACTCTCTCTCATGCACACACACAGATGCCACACAATGGAAGTTTACATAGTCTATGTCTACTGTAAATGTGACATTGCACCTTAGATTGAGATGAAGGTGACAGAGATCCATTGAGACAGCAGGTTCAGAGAGATGAACAATGGAGTCTTCCTGTGCTGTGTGATTACTCACAACATTTTCTTCCTTTGCTCTTAGATGCGCCAGAGAATCTCACAATTACTTCCCTTGATGGGATTAAAGATTCGTCAATCACTATAACTGAGGGAGACTCTGCACTGATAACCTGCTCTGTCAACAGCTTCCCAGCTTCAAACCTGACGTGGAAACATCTTGATGTCACAATGAACAGCACAAGTTCCCACAATGAGCTGTGGATGGAGATTCCTCACGTTACTCCCCGAGACACTGGACACTATCAGTGTGTGGCACAGAATGAACATGGGACAATGGAAGGCTCCTTATCCATCACAGTACAATGTGAGACTGCTGGTACATCTGTTCATTGTTACAATATGTACGTAAGTTAGCTCATTGAGCTGGAAGGTTTGTTTTCAGATGTTTCATCACCATGACTAGTTAATATCATCAGTGAGAGTCTCCGGTGCTGGTGGTATGGCCTCTCTTTATAGGTCTTGATTTCTTAAGATGGATGATGTCATTTCCGGTTCTTTTTTTCAAGGGAAGGTAGTTAGAATCTAAATTGATGTGGTTGTTGATGGAGTTCTGGCTGGAATGCCATGCCTCTAAGAATTCTCGTGCATGTCTTTGTTCCATCTGTCATAGATTGTGTGTTGTCCCAGTCAAAGTGGTGTCCTTCTTTGTCTGTATGTATGGAAACTAATGAGAGTGGGTCGTGTCTTTTGGTGACTAGTTGGTGTTCGTGTGTCCTTGTGCCAAGTTTCCTGCTTGTTTGTCCGATGTAGTGGTTTTGTTTTACAGTTCTTGCATGGTATTTTGTAAATGACATTGGTTTTGTTGGTAGTAGCTAATGGATCCCAGACTATAAATAGAAAGTTGGAACATGCCACCACCACTTCATCAGACGCTCTCAATGATGATGTTTCCTAGTCATGGTGACAAAACATCTGGAAACAAATCTTTCAGCTCAGTGAGCTAACTTACATACATATTCTCAACCTGAGCTATAAATCTTCTCGAAAATCGCCAACTGTTACAATATCTTTAGATGAGTTCTTGGCATTGTCTTATTTCCTCTTTGGATTTCTTCAAGCTTCTCTCATCCTTTTCTATTTTTTCCACAATTCCTCCAACAGTTGGGTCTGAGACAAGGGTCGTTCTTCATCGCTATGTCTGTATCTTCATGTCTGTGCTTATCTATCTCACTCTAACTGGACGTAACACCACTTTTGGCTCCTGATCTTCCAGTCTTTATCGAAGCCACTCACTTGTCTTGCTCTCCACCAGCTGAATCCGAACGTCCTCGCTGATACCTGCATTTTAAAATCTGTAACCCTCCTCTCTCCACTTTCTTCAGAATCCGATTCTCGTATCCATCGAGTATGACCCTCCGCATTAGTGACTGCTCCCGGTGTTTTATCAACCTCAGGCTGATGTTTTCAGATGTTGAGACTGAAATAACTGGCTACAGTGTTTGCTGCTGTTTTCCTAACCCACATTTCAGTCCTAGGTGTAACTTGGGTGTTTAACATAGACCCAAGTATTATCCACTCTCCTGACCTCAGTGCACCCAGTCTTGATATCCCCATTACTACTTAGCACCGTTCATTCATGTCCAGTTCATATGTCTCTCTGTGCCTTTTGTCTTGGTCCATTGTATTCACCAGCTCCTCCTTTGTTCTGTTTGTGTGTGTGATATCGTCTGCCAACCAGAGATTCGACAGCTACATCTCTACAAACAAATTAATATCCCCAAGAGACAGGCACGTGAATATGCTTAAAAACAGATACAAATGCTTCAAATGCCTTCCTCTTTTAATACACTCCTTATACTCACCCTCTGTGGACATGCTTTGGGTCAGTGGCTGAAGAGATCCTTGTCTGAAGCAGATGATAAATAAGAAAACAAAGTCTAGGAGCAGAAATAGCCCATTCAGACCATTGAGTCTGCTTCGCTACTCAGTGAGGTCATGGTTGATCTGAGGATGCTCCATTCCACTTTTCTGGCATAACCTTTGATTGCCTCACTAATTAAAATGCTGACTATCTGAATGTACTTAATGACCCTGTGGCAAAGAATTCCACAGATTCACTACCCAAGAGAGAAAAAATATCCTGCTCTTGTCTGTCCTAACTGGGGAGCTCCGTGCTCTAAAATTATGTCCCTCTGGTCCAAGGCACTCCCATGTGGGGAAACAAACTTCCCACATCTTTCCTGTCAAGTCCCCCTGGCCTCCTACATGTTTCAATAAGGTCGCCTCTCATTCTTTGAAACGCCAGTGTGTACATGCCCAACCTATTTAGCCTCTCCTCATAAAATAATCCCTCCACACCTGGGATCAGTTGAGTGAACCTTCTCTGGACTGTCCCCAGTATAGCTTTCCTTAGATAAGGCACCCCAACCTATTCACTATATTCCAGCTGTGATCTGATTCGTCTGTTGTGAAGTTTAAGCAAAACCTCCTTAATTTTACACTCCATTCCCTTTAAAGTAAAGGACCATATTCCATTTGCCTTCCCTATTATTTACTGAACTTGGATTTAGATTTTTTTGAGATGTATACCCAAGGACCAATTTATTACAAATCTAAATCCAAATCCACTGCCTCTCCTTTATCTATCCTGCTTGGTACTTCCTCAGAGAATTCTGAGATATTTGTTGGACATGATTTTCTCTTCCTCGGGCCATGTGGTCAGCATGGACAAGTTGGACCGAAGGGTCTGTTTCCATGCTGTACATCTCGATGATTCTATGACCCCCAAATCCCTCCATGTTGCAGCTTTCTGTGTTTTTTCTCCATTTAAATGGCACTGAGCTTCTCTAATCTTGCTGCCAAAGTGCACAATCCCATACCTTCCCATATTATATTCCACCTGACATATTTTTGCCCACCAGTTTAGTCTGTCTGTATTCCTCTACAGGCTCTTTGTGCCATTCTCACCACGTGCCTGCCCACCTATCTTTACATCGCTTGCAAATTTGGTTACAGTGCCTTCACCATCGGTGGCTCAGTGGTTAGCACTGCTGCCTCACAGCACCAGTGATCCAGGTTCAATTCCCACCCCGGGTGACTGTGTGGAGTTTGTACATTCTCCCTGCCTCCACATGGGTTTATGGGTGGCACAGTGTTTAGCACTGCTGCCTCACAGTGCCAGGGACCCGAGTTCAATTCCCGTCTCAGGTGACTGACTGTGTGGAGTTTGCACATTCTCCCTGTGTCTGCGTGGGTTTCCTCTGGTTTCCTCCCACAGTCCAAAGATGTGCAGGTCAGGTGAATTGGCCATGCTAAATTGCCCAAAGTGTTAGGTGAAGGGATAAATGTAGGGGGATGGGTCTGGGTGGGTTGCGCGTCGGTGTGTACTTGTTGGGCCGAAGGGCCTGTTTCCACACTGTAAGTAATCATCATCATCCGTATCATTGACATTTATTGTAAATAATTGCACTCCAGTATTGATCCTTGTAGCATTTCACTTGTTACAGATTGCCAATCTGAAAATGCTTCCCCCGCCCCAGCCCCATCCTAACCCTCAGTTTTTTACGAGTTAACCAATCCTCTCTCTGTGTGAATTTCCAATCTCTAACACCATGGGCTCTTAATGACTTGAACCTTATCAAGCACCTTCTGAAAACCCAAATATTTTATATCCATTGCCTCTGCTTGATCTCTCCTGCTTGTTACCTCCACAAAGAATTCTGAGATATTGTTAGACATGATTTTCTCTCCCTTGGGCCATGATCAATCTGTTTGATCGTGTTTTGTATTTCTAAACACTGTGCCATTACAGCCTTTCAAATAGGCTCTAAAATGTTCCTAATAACAAATGTTACCTCACTAGCTCACAGTTATCTGATTTTGGTCTCCTTCCCTTTTACAATAAAGATGTTACACTGGCAGTATTCCTAATGCCTGGAATTTTTCCCAGAAAATGAGTAAGGGATTTCCAGAGCGTAGAGCTCCAGGCAGTTGAAGGTGGAGCAGTGGATATCAGGAAATACTCATGAGGCTGGAAGAGTGTGGAGATCTCAGAGGGTTACAGTCTGTGGGAATTACCTGCTGATTCTCCTCTCTTCTTTTTGCAGATCCCCCACGGGAGACCACAGTGTCCATCAGTGGAGCACCAGGTGGGATCAGAGAGGGGCAGAATGTCACATTAACCTGCTCCAGTGAAAGTATCCCACCAATATCTCAGTACAGTTGGTTTAGGACTGAGGGAACCACCAGCATCCAGTTAAACACAAGCAGCCAGATTCTCTCCTTCACTCCAGTCACACGAGGGAATATTGCAGGGTTCTACTGCACAGTGACAAACCCATTGGGTAGCAGCAGCTCCAACATGACTCACCTGAATGTGGAATGTAAGCTTTTTACTGTCTGTCTGTCTCTCCTTAACAGTCAGGGATGGTCTGTCTGGCAGCAACTTACTCACTGTAGTTTAGATTACAGTAACCTCCTCACTGCTATAACCTGTCCTTCATTGAGATGCACAGAGTGATATCAGGATAGGCAACTAACAGCTCAAAGAGGGAGGTTTTTAAGCAGTATCTTAAATGAGGAGATAGAGACAGAGAGAACAGTGGAGAGGTTTAGAAGGGGAATACTCCAGCTAGGATGCACAGCAGCTGAAGGGTCAAGAGTGTGTTGCTGGGAAAGCACAGCAGGTCAGGCAGCATCCAAGGAGCAGGAGAATCGACGTTTCGGGCATAAGCCCTTCATCAGGAATTAGGCTTGTGGGCGGGGGCTGAGAGATAAAGGGGAGAGGGGTGGGTTGGGTAGATGAAAAAGCGATAGGTAGATGGAGGTGAGGGAGAAGGTGATAGGTCAGAGGAGGGAATGATGGACAGGTCCAGAGGGCAGTGCTGAGTTGGAGGCTTAGGACTGGGATAATGTGGAGCAGGGGAAATGAGGAAGCTGTTGATATCTACATTTATCCCGTTTCATTCTTCTCCAAGCGTCGGGTGGTAAAGGTTTGGCGGTGGAGAAGTCTTGACAGAGTTGGGAGGGAGAGAGATGAAGAGTTCAGCCATGGGGTTGGTGGGTGAGGGTGTCACAGAGATGTGCTCTGAAAGGATCTACAAGAGGGCCCCATTCCTGATGAAGGGCTTATGCCCGAAATGTCGATTCTCCTGCTCCTCGGATGCTGCCTGACCTGCTGTGCTTTCTCAGCAACACACACTCGACTCTGATCTCCAGCATCTGCCGTCCCACTTTCTCACAACAGCTGAAGACATGACTGCCAGTGACAGACGGATGGATATCAGAAGAGCCTTGAGAGATCAAAATTGTAGGAGGGTAGAGATAGCCAAGGGTTAATGGGAACTGGAGGAGGTGACATAGGGAGAGATGTAGGGGCTGCAGGAGGTGACAGAGGGATGTAGGGGCTGGCGGAGGTTACAGAGATGGGGAGGGATTTAGGGGCTGGCGGAGGTTACAGAGATGGGGAGGGATGTAGGGGCTGGAGGAGATTACAGAGATGGGGAGGGATGTTGGGGCTGGAGGAGGTCACACTGAGAGTGAGGTTTTGGTCAGTTGAGATAAGGGGGTAATGGTTGAATGATTGGCCAGGACAGCATTGCGATGCTCGAAAATTGGGGAATTTGTGACTGTTGGCGAGAGTTTAGGTGTTACTGTTCTATCTTCCATTCTAACTCTGCTAGTCTTGACTACTTGCTGTCCTTCCCACCTCAGATAAGCCAGAAATTTCTCGAGAGTCAAAATGTGCAGAGGGGGCAGCGGGGATCACCTGCGTCTGTGCGGCCAACTCCAACCCTCCGGCAGTTATCACCTGGCACCTGCCCCATGCCAACCTCAGCGGTAACCAAACACATGGAGGGTTTGTGTCTGAGCAGCTCCGAGAGGGGCATCTGGTGAAGGGGTTCCTAATCCTGACGGGACACCAGAATGAAGAGGAAGTGGTGGTATCCTGCTCAGTTCGAAACCCCCACGGAGCATCGTTGTTCAAGGCCTACCAGTGGCTCCAAGGTGGGATTGCTCTCTGTTTGACACCCACAATTCTAGACCCCCCTTCCTCACCCTCTCCATGTGTCTCTACTTCCTTTCAGATGCTCTTTCCCACCAGCCTTTTTGACCAACACATCTTCATGTGATTGACACAATACTGGATACGATTTGAGTCACGCCATTGAGAGGAAAAATGTCTGGAAGCATTACCTTCACACAAACGGGGGGTGGGAAATCTGCTACTGTGACCAACATACCTCCCCACCCGCCTCCCAAAATATCTTTCTTTCATTGAAAATAAATGTAGAAGAGAGGAGACTAGTGTAGCTGCCCTGCTAATAATTTAGAATTCTAGTAGGTGACTTGATTGAAGTTTGATAATATTGAGGTGACCAGACATAAGTGGACCAAGAGAATCCGGTCCTATTGTCATGATGTCCAGGACTGGGCTTTTTGACAGTGAAATGTGTTAGCACACAAGGTTGGTCAAAGTTTGGAACTGTCTTCCGCAACTGGCAATTGGTCGATTGGTGAAGGTAATGATACTAGGCGGAAGTGAGGACTGCACATGCTGGTGGTTCCTGATGAAGGGCTTCTGCCTGAAACGTCGATTTTACTGCTCCTCGGATGCACTTTTCCAGCACCACTCTAATCTTGAAGGTGATGATACATCTAGACTGTAAACGTTAGCTTGTTGTCTCTCCATGGATGCTTCCTGACCCGCTGTGATATCCAGCACTTTTGATTTCCCTTGATTGTTTGTCTGCCTGTCTAAACTAACTTTCTCAAGTGCGAGTGGAGGAGTATTCATCAGAATTTGACGCACAATGTCATTGTGTCTTGAGGTTTATAAACAGGCACAGAGTGTAAAATTAAGGAAGTGATGCTATACCTCTACAAATCATTGGTCAAGCCACAATTGGAGTACTGTGGTCATTTATGGGTACATGTTTTCAGGAAGGATGTGAAAGCTGTGGAGAGAGTGGTAGGAGACTTTATTTTTCGTAGAATCCCTATAGTGCATAAACAGGCCATTCCAGCCCAATAGGTCCATACCAACCCTTTTAATAGCATCTGACCCAGACCCATCTCCCTAACCTGTTCCTTTAACTCCCATGGCTCACTCACCTAACCTGCACATCCCTGGGCACTATGGGACAATTTCCTATGGCCAATCCACCCTAACCTGCACATCCCTGGGCACTATGGGACAATTTCTCATGGCCAATCCACCCTAACCTGCACATCCCTGGGCACTATGGGACAATTTCCCATGGCCAATCCACCTTAATCTGCACATCCCTGGACACTATGGGACAATTTCCTATGGCCAATCCACTCTAACCTGCACATCCCTGGACACTATGGGACAATTTCCCATGGCCAATCCACCCTAACCTGCAGATCCCTGGACACTATGGGACAATTCCCCTTGGCCAATCCACCCTAACCTGCACATCCCTGGGCACTATGGGACAATTTCTCATGGCCAATCCACCCTAACCTGCACATCCCTGGGCACTATGGGACAATTTCCCATGGCCAATCCACCTTAATCTGCACATCCCTGGACACTATGGGACAATTTCCTATGGCCAATCCACTCTAACCTGCAGATCCCTGGACACTATGGGACAATTTCCCAGGGCCAATCCACCCTAACCTGCAGATCCCTGGACACTATGGGACAATTTCCCATGGCCAATCCACCTTAATCTGCACATCCCTGGACACTATGGGACAATTTCCTATGGCCAATCCACTCTAACCTGCACATCCCTGGACACTATGGGACAATTTCCCATGGCCAATCCACCCTAACCTGCAGATCCCTGGACACTATGGGACAATTCCCCTTGGCCAATCCACCCTAACCTGCACATCCCTGGGCACTATGGGACAATTTCTCATGGCCAATCCACCCTAACCTGCACATCCCTGGGCACAATGGGACAATTTCCCACGGCCAATCCACCCTAACCTGTACATCCCTGGACACTATGGGACAATTTAGCATGGCCAATCCACCTTAATCTGCACATCCCTGGACACTATGGGACAATTTCCTATGGCCAATCCACTCTAACCTGCACATCCCTGGACACTATGGGACAATTTCCCATGGCCAATCCACCCTAACCTGCACATCCCTGGGCACAATGGGACAATTTCCCACGGCCAATCCACCCTAACCTGTACATCCCTGGACACTATGGGACAATTTAGCATGGCCAATCCACCTTAATCTGCACATCCCTGGACACTATGGGACAATTTCCTATGGCCAATCCACTCTAACCTGCACATCCCTGGGCACTATGGGACAATTCCCCATGGCCAATCCACCCTAACCTTCACATCTTTAGACTGTAGGAGGAAACTGGAGCACCCAGAGGAAACCCACGCAAACATGGGGAGGATGTGCAAACATTCAATTCTCCAAGGGTGGAATCAAACTGAGTTCTCTGGCACTATAAGGCAGCAGTGCTAACCACTGAGCCACCGTGCTGTTGAAATTTGCCACAATGATACTAGAAATAAGGGATTTCAGATACAAGGGCAGATTAGAGAAATTGGGCTTATTCTCAATGGAACAGAAAGGACAAAAGAAATGACCTGACTAAGGTGTTCAAAGTTATCAACAATTTTCCTTTTGAAAGGAAGGATGTGTTGGCATTGGCGATGGTCCAGGAGAGGTTTACAAGAATGACCCTGGAGGTGAAAGGCGTAACATATAAGGAGTGGTTGAGGACACCGGGGCTGTACTCGATGGAGTTTAGAAGGATGAGGCGGAGGATCTGATTGAAATGTACAGGATACTGAGAAACCTGAATAGAGTGGACATGGAGAAGAGTTTTCCACTAGTAGGAAAGACTAGGACCCAAGAGCACAACCTGAGTGATGGGGCGACCCTTTAGAACTGAGATATGGAGGAATTTCTTCAGCCAGACGGTGGGGAATCTGTGGGACTCTGCTACAGAGGGCTGCGGAGCCCAAATCATCAAATTTAAGACTGAGATAGATCGGTTCTTAATGAGTAAGGGGATCAAGGGTTACAGGGAGAAGGCAGGCAAGTGAGAGTGAGGAACATAGAAGCCATAATCGAATGGTGGAGCAGACCTGATGGGATGAGTGGCCTAACTCTGCCTCTTTCTCTTGTGGACTGATGATCTACCTATCAAGTCCTCTCAGAATCTTGTACATTTCAATAAGGTCACCTCTCGTTCTTCAAAACCTCAGTGGGCGGTACGGTGGCTCAGTGGTTAGCACTGCTTCCTCCCAGCGCCAGGTACACATGTTTGAATCCAGTCTCAGGCGACTGTCTGTGTGGAGTTTGCACATTTTCCTCCGGGTGCTGCGGTTTCCTCCCACTGTCCAAAGGTGTGCAGGTGGCACGGTGGCTCAGTGGTTAGCACTGATGTCTCACAGTGCCAGGAACCTGGGTTTGAATCCTGCATTGGGCGACTGTCTGTGTGGAGTTTGCACATTCTCCCCATGTCTGAGTGGGTTTCCTCCAGGTGCTCTGGTTTTCTCCCACAATCCAAAGGTGTGCAGGTCAGATGAATTGGCCATGGGAAATTGCCCACAGTGATAGGTGCATTAGTCAGGGTAAATATAGGCTAGGGGAATGGGTCTGGGTGGGTTACTCTTTGGAGGGACTTGGGCTGAAGGGCCTGTTTCCATACTGTAGCGAATCTAATCTAAGTTCAGGTGATTGGCATGCTAAGCTGCCCATCGTGCTCAGGGATGTGCAGGTTAGGTACATCAGTCAGCAGAAATGTAAAGTAATCAGGTAGAGAATGGATCTGGGTGGGTTACTCTTTGCAGGGTCGGTGTGGACTTGTTGGGCTAAATGGCCTGTTTCACACATTGTAGGGATTCTATGATTCTAATGAGTACGGGCCCAACTGAATCAGCCTCTCCTCATAAGACAATCCCTCCATATGTAGTATCAGCTGAGTGAACTTTCTCTGGTGCTAGACTATCCTTCTTGAGATAAGGGACCCCAAACTGTTCATTGTATTTCCAGTTGCCTAGTGCCTTCCATCATTGTAGTGAAAAGTCCCAACTCATACACTCTATTCCCTTTGAAATAAAGGCCAGCATTCCATTTTCCTTTCCCTATTACCTGCTGAACTTAGATGCTAGCTGAAACAAGGCTGCCAGTTCGTGCACAGCAAGATCCCACAAATGTGATCATGAGCTGACCATCAACTGCTTCAATGAGCTTGAGTTGTTGCATTGACGGAGATCATGAGGTGGGTCATGAATGTCCTGCTAGTGAAGGAAACCTGCCTCATCCCAGTCTGTGTGCACAGGTGACTCCAGCCTCTGAACTTCTGTCTCGATTTGTGTGGTTCAGGTCAAAAAAGCCCTCCACCTTCCCAAGGGACATTAAATGTCAACATTTCTGAAGAATAAATATTTAAAAACGGAGTGAATTGCTCCTCAATGTACACCAGGCCATCATTCCAAAACTAGAGCTCAGTAATTAATGGCTGTTTTTACAGGTAGAAATTCCAATAAATGGACATTGGGATTAGTCGTGGCTGGAGTCGTATTGAGTGTTTTCCTGGCTGGAATCTTAATTTTCCTGTGCGTGCGAAAGTAAGTGTGGATGCTTCATTCAATCTTACTCTGAGTATTTATTTCCACTTTCTTTCCAACAAGAGGTGACTGTTCCCATGGAGTAAAGCAGTTCTTCTGTAAGTGGTCCCGATGTCCCTACGATCCAGAGCGAGCCTTTCATTGTTGTGTGTCCAGATCAATAGCTATGAGTTGTTGTGAGGGAGGTGGATGCAAATTCAAGAGGAACTTCCAACTGTGTGATAGTATCTATGCTGCACTGACTCTCTGATGTACAATAACTACACTGTGATATTGTGCTATTGCAGGAGAAAGCCAACGACTGAGGAGGCACCTTCAAAGACCAATGACATTGCAATGATCTACAGTCAAATCTCTGTGAAGCACAAGGTACAGAGGGTGTTTGCACTCATACCAAACCATCAATCTCAGCATGTCCCAGACAAACAGTTAACCATTGATTCTCACCTATGGAGTCAACATGAGCTGAGCCAATCGAGCTCTCTCTCTGAAACAGCAGGTTGTAGTCTCAACATCGCACAGCTGAAGGCTTGAACCGTACATCAGGTCTGCACAATCGAAGTGTCAGCACTGAGGGAGCACCACACTGTCAGAGGGTCAGTGCTGAGGGAGTGGGCACTGTCGGAGGGTCAGTGAAGAGGGAGTGTCGCACTGTCAGAGGGTCAGTGCTGATGGAGTGGGCAGTGTCGGAGGGTCAGTGCTGAGGGAGCACCGCACTGTCGGAGGGTCAGTGCTGAGGGCGTGCCGCACTGTCAGAGAGTCAGTGCTGAGTGAGTGCTGCACTGTCGGAGGATCAGTGCTGATGGAGTGGGCACTGTCGGAGGGTCAGTGCTGAGGGAACGCCGCACTGTCGGAGGGTCAGTGCTGAGGGAGTGGGTCAGTGCTGAGGGAGTGCCGCACTGTCGGAGGGTCAGTGCTGAGGGAGCGCCACTGTCGGAGGGCCAGTGCTGAGGGAGCAGGCGCACGTTCAGAGTATCAGTGCTACAGGAGTGGACATGGTAAGAGGGTCAGCCCTGAGGGAGCACCAGCTGTTGGAGGGTCAGTGCTCAGGGAGAGCCACACTGTCGGAGGGTCAGCGCTGAGGTAGTGCCACACTGTCGGAGGGTCAGCGCTGAGGGAGTGGGCACTGTCGCAGGGTCACTGCTGAGGGAGCACAGCACTGTCAGAAGGTCAGTGCTGAGGAAGTGGGCCTTGTCGGAGGGTCAGTTTTATTCTGCCCTTCAGATGAGTCGTTAAACTGACAAGAGTTGCCTCTCAGGCAGGTGTAAAAGAATCCATGGCCACTCTTAGGAATTAAAGCTGTGATGGTCTCTCGCTGGTGTCCTGAACCTCTGGCTAAATTTTTGAACGAAATAATCTGGTTTAGTGACCCTTTACTGTTTGCAAGAGATTGTCATGTGCTAGATTTTGTACATTAGAACTGTGGTGGCACTTTAAGTAAAATATCTTTCAATTGGCTGTGAAGTGTCAAGGCTTATGTTTCAGTCTCAGAACTATGAAAGACAAGGTGACACCAACTGAACCATGACTTACTCTTTCGAGGCTGTGCAGTAATTTAAACCCTTTCCTGCCAATAAATGAAATCTGTTCCCATTTCTCTGCAGGGTTCACGGAACAGGGTACTCACTCACCCTCAGATCCCAACCAGGGACACAGCTGGAGAGACACGACAAGCTCGCCAGGATGTCTTTGAAGGTCCAGTGGGAGAAGCTGCTACACACCCTGATGGAACTGAGGACATTGTCTATGCCAATGCCAACTTGTCAAAGCTGCCCTGCGGTGACGGGACCATACAGAGGGGCGAGGAAACAGAATATGCAGAGATCAGATTCCAGCCCCAAACTGAGGGAAAAACAGGGAGGAAGGTGTGAGGAGTAGTTGCAGCTCTTAAGGTTAAATAACAATGAAGAGAAAATGACTTGTCTAACTTTGTTCTGAGACTGGAACACCCCACTTCGAGCTTTGCAGCTTCTAAAACACTGAGAAATTAATCAAAGTCTTCAGCTTCTGTACACGTGATTAAACCACTCAGACACGTCTGTGCCCATACATTTATCGTAAATGCCATATCCTGGAGAATAATGTTTGTAGGAGAAAGTTTGTAGGAATAATGTTTGTACCCAAGATAGTGCTTCCTGTTCTCACACGCCCTTCCTGTTAGCTAAGTTCATACTGAAATAACTGCACAGAGGCCAGCTTCCTGTCACCACGTTCCCTTTTATTTACATGTGACACTGATCCAGTTCCCTCAGAGCCAGCTCTTGGAGTGAACAGAACCCCTGAAACTCCTGTTTACATCTGTCAGCCCAGACTCCCTGTTTGGGGCTGTTAAACCGGTCCAGTCTGTGGGATCCACCTGGCTGACCTTGTGAGAATCAGTGCATCCTTCCCCTTTTAATTCCGGGGACGTAGACCTGTAGCCTTCTGCTTGTAGTCTCTCCTCTGGTATTTTCGCACTAGGTCTGGTTCCTCAGACTCAGCCTTGCATACAGCCGGCATGTCCCAAACTGTAGCCCATCACTCGCACTCGGAACACCTTGGAAGAAATGCATCCTCTTCTTCACACGCTAAAGGCGTGAAGACTCAGTGGGTCTCTTTTGCTACCTCGAGTCCGCCTACCAGCAACAACTACAATGGCTCGCCGGCCTGGATTCAGTGAAAACTTGAACCCTTTGGCTGAGGCTTGGTTTTGTTTTGGGGTTTTGCTGTGTGCTGACCTAGAGTCCCTCCGTTCAGGATGTGTCCTGAGTGAGGCTGTGCAGTTGCCTTCACTCAAGTGGCATTCCCCAAGCTCAGTCGGACTGGTGAGGGTGTCCACTTCCATCGGAATACCCTGTAACTCGTGCTCCACTGGCCATTTTCCAATGATAAATCCAGTTGAAGTACCTGTTTGAAAGTCCAGTTGGGCTTCAGCTAGGAGGTGTTTTTGCATGGTTATATCATTAATCCCATGTACCAAACACTCATTAAGGGTTAAACCAGAGTCACCAGAGCCAGTCATCTTAACCTCATCAAAAATCCAGACATGGATTCCCCTGGTAAAACCAATGGTGTATCAGAATCAGAGGAGGCTTTGGGTTGTTATATTCCTTAACTAAATCCATCAATTGGAAATGTTTTGGTTTCTGTTGCATCAGGATACATTCGGCTCCTAATAACCAAAAAAGCTGCAGGTCCGCAAGCTGTCGGAAGAATGGCTTTCTATCTGCCCCAGTGTCAGTTGCCTGGAAAAATCAACACATTCTTTCCACACACTGGGCCCAGTCTTCAACAACAGGATCGAATGAGTCAAGGTTCCTAAATAATGGCATGATGCCAGAAATATTTACACAGCTCAAAGACAACCGTTGTAAGTGAATTTCTTCAGGAATGTGCATAACTCTGCTACTGAAATAACTCCACACAGAGACCGGTATCCTGTCGCCAAGTCCCCCTTTATTAACACGTGGGCAGTGACACTGATCTAGTTTCCTCAGAGCCGCTCTCAGAGTGAACAGAACGACCGATACTGCTGTTTCTATCTGTCAGCCAGGGCTCCCTGATTGGGGCTGTTAACCCATTCCAATCAGGAAACTCAAATTCAGGAGCTTTACCTGGCTGACTTTATTACACACACTATGACTTCTCATGGAAATTTCCCGTGTAAACATGTCACGCTGCAACGACATCTTCCTGCCACTGGTGACGCTCAGTGATCACCGTTTTGGTTTTCTCAGACACTGGTAGTAACTGTCCTGTTGTTTTTAACCAGGCCCATTGGGGATTGGAGGGTCCTTATGATCCTGGCTGAGCAAGGTTCCAACATCCTCCTCCTCCCTTCAGCTGTGGTCACCCTCAGGTTAAAGTCTCCAAGTCGGAGGGTCAATGCTGAGGGAGCACCACACTGTCGGAGGGTCAATGCTGAGCGAGCACCACACTGTTGGAGGGTCAGTACTGAGGGAGTGCCTCACTGTCAGAGGGTCAGTGCTATGGGAGTGGCGCACTGTCGGGGGGTTAGTTCTGAGGGAATGCCGCACTGATGGAGGGTCGGTGCTGAGTGCCGCACTGTTGGGGGGTCAGTGCTGTGGGAGGATCAGTGCCGAAGGGGTACCATACTGTCGGAAGATCAGTGCTGAGGGAGTGCCGCACTGTCGGAGGGTCATTGCTGAGCGAGAACCGCACTGTCAAAGGGTCAGTACTGAGGGAGTGGTCACTGTCGGAGGTCAGTGCTGAGGGAGCGCCGCACTGTAAGAGGGTCAGCACTGAGGGAGCACCACACTGTCAGAGGATCATGCTGAGCGAGCGGGCACAGTTGAAGGGTCAGCGCTGAGGGAATGCCGCACTGTCAGAGGGTTGGTTCTGAGAGAGCGCCACACTGTTGAACGGTCAGAGCTGAGGGAGCACTATACTGTCAGAGGGTCAGTGCTGAGGGAGCACTATACTGTCAGAGGGTCAGTGCTGAGGGAGCGCTGTACTATCGGAGGGTCAGTGCTGAGGGAGCACCACACTGTTGGAGGGTCAGTGCTGAGGGAGTGCCGCACTGTCAGAAGGTTAGTGTCGAGGGAGTGCCGCTCTGTTGGAGGATCAGTGCTGAGAGAGCGACACACTGTCAGAGGGTTGCAGCTGAGGGAGTATCGTAATGTCGGAGGGTCAGTGCTGAGGGAGCGCAGTACTGTCGGAGGGTCAGTGCTGCAGGAGTGTTGCACTGTCGGAGGGTCAGTGCTGAGGGAGCGGGCACTGTTGGAGGGTCAGTGCTGAGGGAGAGCTTCACTGTCGGAGGGTCAGTGCTGAGGGAGTGGGCGCTGTGGGAGGGTCAGTGCTGTGGGAGGGTCAGTGCTGAGTGCGTGCCGCACTGTCGGAGGGTCAGTGCTGAGGGAATGGGCACTGTCGGAGGATCAGTGCTGAGGGAGTGGGCACTGTCAGAGGGTCAGTGCTGAGAGAGTGGGCACTGTCAGAGGGTCAATGCTGAGGGAGTGCCGCACTGTTGGAGAGTCAGTGCTGAGGGAGTGGGCACTGTTGGGGGGTCAGTGCTGAGGGAGTGCCGCACTGTCGGAGGGTCAGTGCTGAGGGAGTGGGCACTGTTGGAAAGTCAGTGCCGAGGGAGCACTGAATTGGCAGGAATGAACAGTGTCTGAGTAGTCTCTGAAAGGATGTGAGGCCTGGCAGTCACCATAGTTCTGTTTATAGAGTTTTGCTCTGCGCCATTTGATTGTTCCAATTCCTACATGACTATAGCAACCACTATTAAAGCTTTGAAGCTCTTGCAGACTTGTTGTTTATTTCAAAAATATACATTATTCATAAAAAGCCTTACATAACATACATAGTGACTGAGCAGTTCAATTCTGGACAGCGTTTACATATGCAGTATAAGCAAACCAAAGACATCTCTTGTTTGTTTAAATCTGTGTATGCATGTCGGAGGAGGGTCCGATAACTGAACTTACCTTCAGCAGGGAGACCTCAGACAGTGGTCTTTCCCCACTGTGCCTTAGCGGCAGCTGCCCCAAGCTTTCATGTGTCCCTCAGCATGTAGCCCGGAGCTTGGAACGTGCCAGTCTGCAACACTCGCTTAGGGCGAACTCTTTGTTGTGGGCAGAGCAAAGAGTGTCTTTCCCTGAGTTGATGGTCCTCCAGGCACAGTCGATGTTTGTCTTGGTGACAGACTGGAGAGTGCAGACTCCCACATCAGGGAGGTGGTGGAGTGTCCTTGTGACTTGCTGTGTGGCTGTATGGTCAGGCTAACTCTCTCTGTGTCTGTGCACTGCTGCTGCTGGGGGTGTGCTTTGTATCTGCTCAGGGTGGTTCACTGCTGACAGGTGGGGGAGGGATTGAAGCAGGCAAAACACGTTTTTGTTTCTCCCAAGTCCTGTCACGGAACTACAATTTAAATGTTGCCCAGCCAGAGAACAGCTTTGCAAACTTCATTTACTCATCCAGTCAGCCATCTGCAAACGCAGTGGAAAGTGCAGTTCCTGCTCCACACTGCCCTCCTTCCAGCCCCCTTTATCATCTCCTTCTCTTCCTTACCCTTGTGTATTTGTACAGTTTAACCCCCTTCAGTATATCGACAGGATAGATCTCCCAATCCCAGTGGGAGCAAATCCCACGTTTCTCCCTCTCACTCCCTGTGGGAGTCAGTCCCACATTCCCCCCCCCACTCCCTGTGGAAGTCAGTCCCACATTCCCAACACCCCCACTCCCTGTGGGAGTCGGTCCCACATTCTCAACCCCCCCACTCCCTGTGGGAGTCGGTCCCACATTCCCAACCCCCCACTCCCTGTGGGAGTCAGTCCCACAATCCCACCCCCACTCCCTGTGGGAGTTGGTCCCACATTCTCCCCCCCCCCAATCCCTGTGGGAGTCAGTCCCACATTCTCCCCCCCCCAATCCCTGTGGGAGTCAGTCCCACATTTCCCCCCCCCCCACTCCCTGTGGGAGCCAGTCCCACATTCCCCCCCACTCCCCGTGGGAGTCGGTCCCACATTCCCCCCCCCCACTCCCTGTGGGAGTCAGTCCCACATTCTCCCCCCACCGACTCCCTATGGGAATGAATGAATCCTACATTAACCGCACCCCCCTCCCCCCCCCCCCCCGCAATTCCCTGTGGGAGCATAATTCAGTTGGGATGTTCTTGGGTTTTCGGATAGATTAAATTATTCTGTATTCTTTTCTCTTTAGTTTGTGTTTCAGTTGGTAATCTTGGAAATAAACTCTGTTTTCTTTAAGACGAGGTGGTTGCATCAGCAGCATCTATCAAGGTTACACCCACTTAAAACAACCAGCAAAGTTCGGGTCTGGGCTACTTTATTGAAATGTTTTGAGGAGGTCTGGCCTGGTCCATAACAGGCCTCACCATTACTCTTACTAACCCCCCCAACCCCATTTCTTGATTTACGTGAGGAACGTTGGCAGATGAGACAATGTCAAACGAGCACCTCTCATACGGGTCAGGAGAGATGCGGGAAAGCCAAGGGAGTGATGACTTATCACCTGCAAGGCTGGGGTGCAGATAGGCGCATGATGGGAGCTGTCCTCTCAAGACTTAAATAAGGTAACACCCCTTTTCAAATTGTAGCTTAAAACATAGATTCCCAGTGACTTTTTAGTGACAGCAGTCAACCGATCAGCGCACTTTTCTGCTGCGCTATGAATTGTTGTTCCCTCTGTGTTCCTGAATCTGTCCTGACGAGACGATGTCAGCCTATTGCTAAGCAACTGGGAGCGCAAACACAGAGGTACAGAGCCCAAATCTTTTATTTTAAAATAAAGACTAAATGTACAGCCAGTGTGATTCTGCCAGTTAGTCTGGATGTCTGTGTGTGTGTGTGTCTGTGTATGTGTGTGTGCCTGTGTGTCTGTGTATGTGTGTGTGTCTGTGTATGTGTGTGTGCCTGTGTGTGTGTATGTGTGTCTGTGTATGTGTGTGTGTCTGTGTATATGTGTGTGTCTCTGTGTGTGTATGTGTGTGTATGTGTGTGTGTCTGTGTGAGTATGTATGTCTGTGTGTGTGTATGTCTCTGTGTATGTGTGTCAGTGTGTGTATCTGTTTGCGTGAGTGCGTGCATGAGTGTGTGCATCTGTGTGTGTGTGTCAGTGTGTGAGTGTGTGTATCTATGCGTGTCTGCGTGTGCATTAGTGTGTGTGTCTGTGTGTGTGTGCATGGGTGGGTGTGTCAGTGTGTGTGAGTGTGAGACTGTGTGTGTGTGCATGAGAAATTCCCCAGATACCTGATACCACTGAGTGCAGCAAAATGTGGAGCCAATAGCCAAAGACGACTCAGCTCTTCACCACTCGGCCCACGCGAAGGGAGGTACAACAACAACATTCAGGCCCATAGCGCCCATAAAACATCGGCGGGCAGCGACAGAGGGGCAAAAGTCGCGAACGCTGAGCCGAGCCACGCAGGGACATTTGAGGTCAGTGGGTCCAAACTCTGAGACAGAACTTTTAAGGAAGGTCTTAAAGAAAGAGGTAGAATGGGGGAAGTTCTCGGGAGGGAATTCCAGACTTCAGGAATCACAGGCTGCTGAGGGCAGGGGGTGTAGGGGCTGGAGGTGGTCACAGAGATAGGGAGGGGGTGTAGTGGCTGGAGGGGGTTACAGAGATAGGGAGAGGGTGTAGGGACTGGAGGGGGTTACAGAGATAGGGAGAGGGTGTCGGGGCCGGAGGGGGATTACAGAGATAGGGAGGGGGTGTAGGGACTGGAGGGGGTTACAGAGATAGGGAAGGGGTGTAGGGGCTGGAGGGGGTTACAGAGATAGGGAGAGGGTGTAGGGGCCGGAAGGGGTTACAGAGATAGGGAGGGGATGTAGGGGCTGGAGGGGGTTACAGAGATAGGGAAGGAGTGTAGGGGCTGGAGAGGGTTACAGAGATAGTAGGGGGTGTAGGGGCTGGAGGGGGTTACAAAGATAGGGAGGGGCTGTAGGAGCTGGAGGGCGTTACAGAGATAGGGAGGGAGTGTAGGGGCTGGAGAGGGTTACAGAGATAGTAGGGGGTGTAGGGGCTGGAGGGGGTTACAGAGATAGGGAGGGAGTGTAGGGACTGGAGGGGGTTACAGAGATAGGGAGGGAGTGTAGGGGCTGGAGGGGGTTACAGAGATAGGGAAGGGGTGTAGGGGCTGGAGGGGGCTACAGAGATAGGGAGGGGGTGTAGGGACTGGAGGGGGTTACAGAGATAGGGACGGGGTGTAGGGGCTGGAGGGGGTTACAGAGATAGGGAGGGGGGTGTAGGGGCTGGAGGGGGGTTACAGAGATAGGGAGGGGGTGTAGGAGCGTTGGAGCCTGTGACTCCCTGAGAATGGAGACGATCGTTCGTGTGCTGGTGATCGTGTCGGGGTGAAACCTGCTGGTGTCAGTAATCCCCGTCTCTGTCCCTCCCGTTCCCCATAGCCCTCACCTTGCCCTGTCTCACTCACCCCAGAACATGAAGTTCGCCTCCATCCCTCTCTCCGTCTCTCTGTGCGGAGACTGGCAGACCTGATGGCTTATTGAGCAATTTCTGCTCAGATACCGGAATTGTAGAATCTGCAGTTGTGGGTTTTGTTTTTAACCTGACAGAGGACTCAGTGTTTGCCACAAAACCCCACGTGATTCCCAGAATAGAGAAATTGTGTTTCTGGTGTTAGTGAAACTGTCTTTAGTGGTATTTGTCCGGCCCTTATAGCAGTGTCTGTACTCTTTCTCACTCTCTCCCTCTCTCTTTCTCTCTCTCTCTCTCTCTCTCTCTCCCCCTCTCCCTCTCCTTTCCCCCTTTGGGGCTCAGTTGGCTGGATCGTTGGTTTACAGAGCAGTCTGGGTTTGATTCCCACCACTGGTTTGAGGTTACCATAAAGGACTCTCCTTCTGAGAGGAGCTGGAGGGTGTTACACAGATAGGAAGGGGGGTGGAGGGGGCCACAGGTTTGATGACCCCTCAGGTTAAATCACCCCCAGTCGCTTCTCTCTCGAATGAGGGAGCAGCCCCGATGGTCTGGTAAGACCGGGAGGGAGAGGGGAGCTAGGGGAGGGGTTGGTGAGGGAGAGGGGGAGGAGAGGGTGGTATGTGAGGGGGAAGTGAGGGTGGGTGAGGGGGAGGGGATTTGGGGGTGGAGGGGGCTGGGTGAGGTCGGGATGGAGGCGGGAGAGGGTGTTATGTGAGGGGGAAGTGAGGGTGGGTGAGAGGGAGGTGGGTGAGGGGGAGGGGATTTGGGGGTGGAGGGGGCTGGGTGAGGTAGGGGTGGGGGCGGGAGAGGGTGGTATGTGAGGGGGAAGTGAGGGTGGGTGAGGGGGAGGGGATTTGGGGGTGGAGGGGGCTGGGTGAGGGGGAGGTGGGTGAGGGGGTGGGGATTTGGGGGTGGAGGGGGCTGGGTGAGGGGGAGGTGGGTGAGTGGGTGGGGATTTGGGGGTGGAGGGGGCTGGGTGAAGGGGAGGTGGGTGAGTGGGTGGGGATTTGGGAGTGGAGGGGGCTGGGTGAAGGGGAGGTGGGTGAGTGGGTGGGGATTTGGGGGTGGAGGGGGCTGGGTGAGGGGGAGGTGGGTGAGTGGGTGGGGATTTGGGGGTGAAGGGGGCTGGGTGAGGGGGAGGTGGGTGAGTGGGTGGGGATTTGGGAGTGGAGGGGGGTGGGTGAAGGGGAGATGGGTGAGTGGGTGGGGATTTGGGGGTGGAGGGGGATGGGTGAGGGGGAGGGGATTTGGGGGTGGAGGGGGGTGGGTGAGGGGGAGGTGGGTGAGTGGGTGGGGATTTGGGAGTGGAGGGGGGTGGGTGAAGGGGAGGTGGGTGTGTGGGTGGGGATTTGGGGGTGGAGGGGGGTGGGTGAAGGGGAGGTGGGTGAGTGGGTGGGGATTTGGGGGTGGAGGGGGGTGGGTGAGGGGGAGGGGATTTGGGAGTGGAGGGGGGTGGGTGAAGGGGGCTGGGTGAGGGGGAGGTGGGGGCGGGGGCGAGGGGTGAGGTTAAGTGTGTGTCCTGGAGACCATTGTTACTGAGGCCAGGCTGGTCATCACCCCCCTCACTCCCCTCAGTCTGTAACAGCCCCTCCCTCGCTCTGTCCCTCCGGGAACCCTCCCCTCCCACCGAGGGCACTGCCATTGGTGATGAAGAGCTCTGTGGCATTGCCAGTGTCGGCCTGGCTCCTTCTGGTGGTGTTGGTAAACCCCGTGGGATCCTGCATGGACTGTGACTCCAGGCTCTCGAGCAACTTCCTGGAGATGATGAGGAGATGCCTCCTGGTGGCCAGTGAGCAGGACTGCAGCGGGCAGCTCGATCCCCTTCTCACCACCAGCAGGGAGTTCACACTGGGTAGGCCCGACTCCCTCTACCTCAGTGTCCCTCACCTCACCCTCAGACTCCCTCTATCTCAGTGTCCCTCACCCTCAGACTCCCTCTACCTCAGTGTCCCTCACCCTCAGACTCCCTCTATCTCAGTGTCCCTCACCCTCAGTGTCCCTCACCCTCAGACTCCCTCTACCTCAGTGTCCCTCACCCTCAGACTCCCTCTACCTCAGTGTCCCTCACCCTCAGTGTCCCTCTATCTCAGTGTCCCTCACCCTCAGACTCTCTCTACCTCAGTGTCCCTCACCCTCAGTGTCCCTCACCCTCAGACTCCCTCTACCTCAGTGTCCCTCACCCTCAGACTCCCTCTATCTCAGTGTCCCTCACCCTCAGACTCCCTCTATCTCAGTGTCCCTCACCCTCAGTGTCCCTCTACCTCAGTGTCCCTCACCCTCAGACTCCCTCTACCTCAGTGTCCCTCACCCTCAGACTCCCTCTATCTCAGTGTCCCTCACCCTCAGATTCCTTTTACCTCAGTGTCCCTCACTTCACCCTCAGACTCCCTCTACCTCAGTGTCCCTCACCCTCAGACTCCCTCGCCCTCAGTGTCCCTCACCCTCAGACTCCCTCGCCCTCAGTGTCCCTCACCCTCAGACTCCCTCTACCTCAGTGTCCCTCACCCTCAGACTCCCTCTACCTCAGTGTCCCTCACCTCACCCTCAGACTCCCTCGCCCTGTGTCCCTCACCCTCAGACTCCCTCTACCTCAGTGTCCCTCACCCTCAGTGTCCCTCTACCTCAGTGTCCCTCACCCTCAGACTCCTTCTACCTCAGTGTCCCTCACCCTCAGACTCCTTCTACCTCAGTGTCCCTCACCTCACCCTCAGACCCACTCTACCTCAGTGTCCCTCACCCTCAGACTCCCTCTACCTCAGTGTCCCTCACACTCAGGCTCCCTCTACCTCAGTGTCCCTCACCCTCAGACTCCTTCTACCTCAGTGTCCCTCACCCTCAGACTCTCTCTATCTCAGTGTCCCTCACCCTCAGATTCCTTTTACCTCAGAGTCCCTCACTTCACCCTAAGACTCCCTCTACCTCAGTGTCCCTCACCTCACCCTCAGACTCCCTCGCCCTCAGTGTCCCTCACCCTCAGACTCCCTCTACCTCAGTGTCCCTCACCCTCAGTGTCCCTCTACCTCAGTCTCCCTCACCCTCAGACTCCTTCTACCTCAGTGTCCCTCACCCTCAGACTCCTTCTACCTCAGTGTCCCTCTACCTCAGTGTCCCTCACCTCACCCTCAGACTCCCTCTACCTCAGTGTCCCTCACACTCAGGCTCCCTCTACCTCAGTGTCCCTCACCCTCAGACTCCTTCTACCTCAGTGTCCCTCACCCTCAGATTCCTTTTACCTCAGTGTCCCTCACTTCACCCTCAGACTCCCTCTACCTCAGTGTCCCTCACCTCACCCTCAGACTCCCTCGCCCTCAGTGTCCCTCACCCTCAGACTCCCTCTACCTCAGTGTCCCTCACCCTCAGTGTCCCTCTACCTCAGTGTCCCTCACCCTCAGACTCCTTCTACCTCAGTGTCCCTCACCCTCAGACTCCTTCTACCTCAGTGTCCCTCTACCTCAGTGTCCCTCACCTCACCCTCAGACCCACTCTACCTCAGTGTCCCTCACCCTCAGACTCCCTCTACCTCAGTGTCCCTCACCCTCAGGCTCCCTCTACCTCAGTGTCCCTCACCCTCAGACTCCTTCTACCTCAGTGTCCCTCTACCTCAGTGTCCCTCACCTCACCCTCAGACTCCCTCTACCTCAGTGTCCCTCACCCTCAGACTCCCTCTATCTCAGTGTCCCTCACCCTCAGATTCCTTTTACCTCAGTGTCCCTCACTTCAACCTCAGACTCCCTCTACCTCAGTGTCCCTCATCTCACCCTCAGACTCCCTCGCCCTCAGTGTCCCTCACCCTCAGACACCCCCAACCTCAGTGTCCCGCACCCTCAGACTCCTTCTACCTCAGTGTCCCTCTACCTCAGTGTCCCTCACCTCACCCTCAGACTCCCTCTACCTCAGTGTCCCTCACCCTCAGACTTCCTCTACCTCAGTGTCCCTCACCCTCAGGCTCCCTCTACCTCAGTGTCCCTCACCCTCAGACTCCTTCTACCTCAGTGTCCCTCTACCTCAGTGTCCCTCACCTCACCCTCAGACTCCCTCTACCTCAGTGTCCCTCACCCTCAGACTCTCTCTACCTCAGTGTCCCTCACCTCACCCTCAGACTCCCTCGCCCTCAGTGTCCCTCACCCTCAGACTCCCTCTACCTCAGTGTCCCTCATCTCACCCTCAGACTCCCTCGCCCTCAGTGTCCCTCACCCTCAGACACCCTCTACCTCAGTGTCCCGCACCCTCAGACTCCTTCTACCTCAGTGTCCCTCTACCTCAGTGTCCCTCACCTCACCCTCAGACTCCCTCTACCTCAGTGTCCCTCACCCTCAGACTTCCTCTACCTCAGTGTCCCTCACCCTCAGACTCCCTCGCCCTCAGTGTCCCTCACCCTCAGACTCCTTCTACCTCAGTGTCCCTCACCCTCAGACTCCTTCTACCTCAGTGTCCCTCTACCTCAGTGTCCCTCACCTCACCCTCAGACCCACTCTACCTCAGTGTCCCTCACCCTCAGACTCCCTCTACCTCAGTGTCCCTCACCCTCAGGCTCCCTCTACCTCAGTGTGCCTCACCCTCAGACTCCTTCTACCTCAGTGACCCTCTACCTCAGTGTCCCTCACCTCACCCTCAGACTCCCTCTACCTCAGTGTCCCTCACCCTCAGACTCCCTCTATCTCAGTGTCCCTCACCCTCAGATTCCTTTTACCTCAGTGTCCCTCACTTCAACCTCAGACTCCCTCTACCTCAGTGTCCCTCACCCTCAGACTCCCTCTACCTCAGTGTCCCTCACCTCACCCTCAGACTCCCTTTACCTCAGTGTCCCTTACCCTCAGACTCTCTCTACCTCAGTGTCCCTCACCTCACCCTCAGACTCCCTCTACCTCAGTGTCCCTCACCCTCAGACTCCCTCTACCTCAGTGTCCCTCTACCTCAGTGTCCCTCACCTCACCCTCTGACTCCCTCGCCCTCAGTGTCCCTCACCCTCAGACACCCTCTACCTCAGTGTCCCGCACCCTCAGACTCCTTCTACCTCAGTGTCCCTCTACCTCAGTGTCCCTCACCTCACCCTCAGACTCCCTCTACCTCAGTGTCCCTCACCCTCAGACTTCCTCTACCTCAGTGTCCCTCACCCTCAGGCTCCCTCTACCTCAGTGTCCCTCACCCTCAGTGTCCCTCTACCTCAGTGTCCCTCACCCTCAGACTCCTTCTACCTCAGTGTCCCTCACCCTCAGACTCCTTCTACCTCAGTGTCCCTCTACCTCAGTGTCCCTCACCTCACCCTCAGACCCACTCTACCTCAGTGTCCCTCACCCTCAGACTCCCTCTACCTCAGTGTCCCTCACACTCAGGCTCCCTCTACCTCAGTGTCCCTCACCCTCAGACTCCTTCTACCTCAGTGTCCCTCTACCTCAGTGTCCCTCACCTCACCCTCAGACTCCCTCTACCTCAGTGTCCCTCACCCTCAGACTCTCTCTACCTCAGTGTCCCTCACCTCACCCTCAGACTCCCTCGCCCTCAGTGTCCCTCACCCTCAGACTCCCTCTACCTCAGTGTCCCTCATCTCACCCTCAGACTCCCTCGCCCTCAGTGTCCCTCACCCTCAGACACCCTCTACCTCAGTGTCCCGCACCCTCAGACTCCTTCTACCTCAGTGTCCCTCTACCTCAGTGTCCCTCACCTCACCCTCAGACTCCCTCTACCTCAGTGTCCCTCACCCTCAGACTTCCTCTACCTCAGTGTCCCTCACCCTCAGGCTCCCTCTACCTCAGTGTCCCTCACCCTCAGACTCCTTCTACCTCAGTGTCCCTCTACCTCAGTGTCCCTCACCTCACCCTCAGACTCCCTCTACCTCAGTGTCCCTCACCCTCAGACTCTCTCTACCTCAGTGTCCCTCACCTCACCCTCAGACTCCCTCGCCCTCAGTGTCCCTCACCCTCAGACTCCTTCTACCTCAGTGTCCCTCACTTCACCCTCAGACTCCCTCTACCTCAGTGTCCCTCACCCTAGGGCTCCCTCTACCTCAGTGTCCCTCATCTCACCCTCAGACTCCCTCTACCTCAGTCTCCCTCATCTCACCCTCAGACTTCCTCTACCTCAGTGTCCCTCACCTCACCCTCAGACTCCCTCTCCCTCAGTGTCCCTCACCCTCAGACTCCCTCTACCTCAGTCTCCCTCACCTCACCCTCAGACTCCCTTTACCTCAGTGTCCCTTACCCTCAGACTCCCTCTACCTCAGTGTCCCTCTACCTCAGTGTCCCTCACTTCACCCTCAGACTTCTCTACCTCAGTGTCCCTCACCCTCAGACTCCTTCTACCTCAGTGTCCCTCATCTCACCCTCAGACTCCCTCTACCTCAGTGTCCCTCACCTCACCCTCAGACTCCCTCTCCCTCAGTGTCCCTCACCCTCAGACTCCCTCTACCTCAGTGTCCCTCACCTCACCCTCAGACTCCCTTTACCTCAGTGTCCCTTACCCTCAGACTCCCTCTACCTCAGTGTCCCTCTACCTCAGTGTCCCTCACCTCACCCTCAGACTCCCTCTACCTCAGTGTCCCTCACCCTCAGACTCCCTCTACCTCAGTGTCCCTCACCTCACCCTCAGACACCCACGCCCTCAGTGTCCCTCACCCTCAGACTCCTTCTACCTCAGTGTCCCTCACGTAACCCTCAGACTCCCTCTACCTCAGTGTCCCTCATCTCACCCTCAGACTCCCTCGCCCTCAGTGTCCCTCACCCTCAGACACCCCCAACCTCAGTGTCCCGCACCCTCAGACTCCTTCTACCTCAGTGTCCCTCTACCTCAGTGTCCCTCACCTCACCCTCAGACTCCCTCTACCTCAGTGTCCCTCACCCTCAGACTTCCTCTACCTCAGTGTCCCTCACCCTCAGGCTCCCTCTACCTCAGTGTCCCTCACCCTCAGACTCCTTCTACCTCAGTGTCCCTCTACCTCAGTGTCCCTCACCTCACCCTCAGACTCCCTCTACCTCAGTGTCCCTCACCCTCAGACTCTCTCTACCTCAGTGTCCCTCACCTCACCCTCAGACTCCCTCTACCTCAGTGTCCCTCACCCTCAGACTCCCTCTACCTCAGTGTCCCTCATCTCACCCTCAGACTCCCTCGCCCTCAGTGTCCCTCACCCTCAGACACCCTCTACCTCAGTGTCCCGCACCCTCAGACTCCTTCTACCTCAGTGTCCCTCTACCTCAGTGTCCCTCACCTCACCCTCAGACTCCCTCTACCTCAGTGTCCCTCACCCTCAGACTTCCTCTACCTCAGTGTCCCTCACCCTCAGACTCCCTCGCCCTCAGTGTCCCTCACCCTCAGACTCCTTCTACCTCAGTGTCCCTCACCCTCAGACTCCTTCTACCTCAGTGTCCCTCTACCTCAGTGTCCCTCACCTCACCCTCAGACCCACTCTACCTCAGTGTCCCTCACCCTCAGACTCCCTCTACCTCAGTGTCCCTCACCCTCAGGCTCCCTCTACCTCAGTGTGCCTCACCCTCAGACTCCTTCTACCTCAGTGACCCTCTACCTCAGTGTCCCTCACCTCACCCTCAGACTCCCTCTACCTCAGTGTCCCTCACCCTCAGACTCCCTCTATCTCAGTGTCCCTCACCCTCAGATTCCTTTTACCTCAGTGTCCCTCACTTCAACCTCAGACTCCCTCTACCTCAGTGTCCCTCACCCTCAGACTCCCTCTACCTCAGTGTCCCTCACCTCACCCTCAGACTCCCTTTACCTCAGTGTCCCTTACCCTCAGACTCTCTCTACCTCAGTGTCCCTCACCTCACCCTCAGACTCCCTCTACCTCAGTGTCCCTCACCCTCAGACTCCCTCTACCTCAGTGTCCCTCTACCTCAGTGTCCCTCACCTCACCCTCTGACTCCCTCGCCCTCAGTGTCCCTCACCCTCAGACACCCTCTACCTCAGTGTCCCGCACCCTCAGACTCCTTCTACCTCAGTGTCCCTCTACCTCAGTGTCCCTCACCTCACCCTCAGACTCCCTCTACCTCAGTGTCCCTCACCCTCAGACTTCCTCTACCTCAGTGTCCCTCACCCTCAGGCTCCCTCTACCTCAGTGTCCCTCACCCTCAGTGTCCCTCTACCTCAGTGTCCCTCACCCTCAGACTCCTTCTACCTCAGTGTCCCTCACCCTCAGACTCCTTCTACCTCAGTGTCCCTCTACCTCAGTGTCCCTCACCTCACCCTCAGACCCACTCTACCTCAGTGTCCCTCACCCTCAGACTCCCTCTACCTCAGTGTCCCTCACACTCAGGCTCCCTCTACCTCAGTGTCCCTCACCCTCAGACTCCTTCTACCTCAGTGTCCCTCTACCTCAGTGTCCCTCACCTCACCCTCAGACTCCCTCTACCTCAGTGTCCCTCACCCTCAGACTCTCTCTACCTCAGTGTCCCTCACCTCACCCTCAGACTCCCTCGCCCTCAGTGTCCCTCACCCTCAGACTCCCTCTACCTCAGTGTCCCTCATCTCACCCTCAGACTCCCTCGCCCTCAGTGTCCCTCACCCTCAGACACCCTCTACCTCAGTGTCCCGCACCCTCAGACTCCTTCTACCTCAGTGTCCCTCTACCTCAGTGTCCCTCACCTCACCCTCAGACTCCCTCTACCTCAGTGTCCCTCACCCTCAGACTTCCTCTACCTCAGTGTCCCTCACCCTCAGGCTCCCTCTACCTCAGTGTCCCTCACCCTCAGACTCCTTCTACCTCAGTGTCCCTCTACCTCAGTGTCCCTCACCTCACCCTCAGACTCCCTCTACCTCAGTGTCCCTCACCCTCAGACTCTCTCTACCTCAGTGTCCCTCACCTCACCCTCAGACTCCCTCGCCCTCAGTGTCCCTCACCCTCAGACTCCTTCTACCTCAGTGTCCCTCACTTCACCCTCAGACTCCCTCTACCTCAGTGTCCCTCACCCTAGGGCTCCCTCTACCTCAGTGTCCCTCATCTCACCCTCAGACTCCCTCTACCTCAGTCTCCCTCATCTCACCCTCAGACTTCCTCTACCTCAGTGTCCCTCACCTCACCCTCAGACTCCCTCTCCCTCAGTGTCCCTCACCCTCAGACTCCCTCTACCTCAGTCTCCCTCACCTCACCCTCAGACTCCCTTTACCTCAGTGTCCCTTACCCTCAGACTCCCTCTACCTCAGTGTCCCTCTACCTCAGTGTCCCTCACTTCACCCTCAGACTTCTCTACCTCAGTGTCCCTCACCCTCAGACTCCTTCTACCTCAGTGTCCCTCATCTCACCCTCAGACTCCCTCTACCTCAGTGTCCCTCACCTCACCCTCAGACTCCCTCTCCCTCAGTGTCCCTCACCCTCAGACTCCCTCTACCTCAGTGTCCCTCACCTCACCCTCAGACTCCCTTTACCTCAGTGTCCCTTACCCTCAGACTCCCTCTACCTCAGTGTCCCTCTACCTCAGTGTCCCTCACCTCACCCTCAGACTCCCTCTACCTCAGTGTCCCTCACCCTCAGACTCCCTCTACCTCAGTGTCCCTCACCTCACCCTCAGACACCCACGCCCTCAGTGTCCCTCACCCTCAGACTCCTTCTACCTCAGTGTCCCTCACGTAACCCTCAGACTCCCTCTACCTCAGTGTCCCTCATCTCACCCTCAGACTCCCTCTACCTCAGTGTCCCTCACCTCACCCTCAGACTCCCTCACCCTCAGTGTCCCTCACCCTCAGACTCCCTCTACCTCAGTGTCCCTCACCTCACCCTCAGACTCCCTCTACCTCAGTGTCCCTTACCCTCAGACTCCCTCTACCTCAGTGTCCCTCACGTCACCCTCAGACTCCCTCTACCTCAGTGTCCCTCACCCTCAGACTCCTCCTACCTCAGTGTCCCTCACTTCACCCTCAGACTCCGTCTACCTCAGCGTCCCTCACATCACCCTCAGACTTCCTCTACCTCAGAGTCCCTCTACCTCAGTGTCCCTCACCTCACCCTCAGATTCCTTCTACCTCAGTGTCCCTCACATCACCCTCAGACTCCCTCTACCTCAGTGTCCCTCTACCTCACTGTCCCTCACCCTCAGACTCCCTCTACCTCAGTGTCCCTCTACCTCACTGTCCCTCACCTCACCCTCAGACTCCCTCACCCTCACTGTCCCTCACTTCACCCTCAGACTCCCTCTACCTCATTGTCCCTCTACCTCAGTGTCCCCCACCCTAAGACTCGCTCTACCTCAGTGTCCCTCACCTCACCCTCAGACTCCCTCACCCTCAGTGTCTCTCACCCTCAGACTCCTTCTACCTCAGTGTCCCTCACCTCACCCTCAGACTCCTTCTACCTCAGTGTCCCTCACCACACCCTCAGACTCCTTCTACCTCAGTGTCCCTCACCTCACCCTCAGACTCCTTCTACCTCAGTGTCCCTCACACTCAGACTCCCTCTACCTCAGTGTCCCTCACGTCACCCTCAGACTCCCTCTACCTCAGTGTCCCTCTCCCTCAGGCTTCCTCTACCTCAGTGTGCCTCACCCTCACCCACAGACTTCCTCTGCCTCAGCGTCCCTCACCTCACCCTCAGTCTCCCTCTACCTCAGTGTCCCTCACCCTCAGGCTCCCTCTACCTCAGTGTCCCTCACCTCACCCACAGACTCCATCTACCTCAGAGTCCCTCACGCTCACCCTCAGGCTTACTCTACCTCAGTGTCCCTCACCTCACCCTCAGACTCCCTCACCCTCAGTGTACCTCACACTCAGGCTCCCTCTACCTCAGTGTTCCTCACCCTCAGGCTCCCTCTACCTCAGTGTCCCTCACCCTCAGACTCAGGCTCCCTCTACCTCAGTGTCCCTCACCTCACCCTCAGGCTCCCTCTACCTCAGTGTCCCTCACCTCACCCTCAGACTCCCTCCACCTCAGTGTCCCTCACCTCACCCATTGACTCCCTCACCCTCAGTGTCCCTCACCCTCAGATTCTTTCTACCTGTGTCCCTTGCCTCGCCCTCAGACTCCCTCTACCTCAGTGTCCCTCACCCTCAGACTCCCTCTACCTCAGTGTCCCTCACCTCACCCACAGACTTTCTCTACCTCGGTGTCCCTCACCCTCACCCTCAGACTCCCTCTACCTCAGTGTCCCTCACTTCACCCTCAGACTCCCTCACCCTCAGTGTCCCTCACCTCACCCTCAGACTCCCTCACCCTCAGTGTCCCTCACCTCACCCTCAGACTCCCTCACCCTCAGTGTCCCTCACCTCACCCTCAGACTCCCTCACCCTCAGTGTTCCTCACCCTCAGACTCCTTCTACCTCAGTGTCCCTCTCCCTCAGACTCCCTCTACCTTAGTGTCCCTCACCCTCAGACTCCCTCTACCACAGTATCCCTCTCACTCACCCTCAGACTTCCTCTACCTCAGTGTCCCTCTCCCTCACCCTCAGACTCCCTCTACCTCAGTGTCCCTCTCCCTCTCCTCAGACTCCCTCTACCTCAAGTGTCCCTCTCCCTCACCCTCAGACTCCCTCTACCTCAGTGTCCCTCTCCCTCACCCTCAGACTCCCTACCTCATCCTCAGTCTCAATCTCCCTCACTCTCACTCCACCTCACCCTCATTCTCACCCTAACCCTCAGACTCCATCTCTTCACCCTCAGACGTGCTCTACCTCACCCTCCCTCTACCTCACAGTATCCCCCTCACCCTTACCCTCCCCCTCGTACCCGCTCTGCTTCACCCTCAGGCTCCATCATCTTCAATATCGACCTCAAACCCAGCACAGTCTCTCCTTCGCTCTGCCTTGAACTCCCTCACCTCACCCTCAGACTCTCTCTACCTCAGTGTCCCTCTCCCTCACCTACTCCCTCAGCCTCACTCAGGCATTCTCACCTTCCCCTTCTTCTGCCTCGGATTCACTCCACTTCACCTCACCCACACTTAGCCAACCTCTCACCCTCACTCACCCTCACTCTCCCTCACTCTCCCTCAACCTCACTCCACCTCACCATCACACTTAATGTGCCCTCACCCTCCCTCTGCCAGTCCCTCACACTCTCCCCCACACCACCTGACCCATTCCTTCACTGTCCCCCTCTGTAACACTGTCTCCTTATCTCTCACCCTCATCCTCTCCCTCTCCCACTCTCAGCGGAACAGAGCTCTAAGGTTTGGGGTTTAAATAACCGTCCCCGCACCCACTCCACATTCTTGGTGACGGCCACAAACTGACAGTGCTGGGGGAATGGGCACTGTCGGAGGGTCAGTGCTGAGGGAGTGGACACTGTCGGAGGGTCAGTGCTGAGGGAGTGCCGCACTGTCGGAGGGTCCGTGCTGAGGGAGTGCCGCACTGTCGGAGGGTCAGTGCTGAGGGAGTGGACACTGTCGGAGGGTCAGTGCTGAGGGAGTGGGCACTGTCGGAGGGTCAGTGCTGAGGGAGTGCTGCACTGTTGGAGGGTCAGTGCTGAGGGGAGTGGACACTGTCGGAGGGTCAGTGCTGAGGGAGTGCTGCACTGTTGGAGGGTCAGTGCTGAGGGAGTGCCGCACTGTCGGAGGGTCAGTGCTGACGGAGTGCCGCACTGTCGGAGGGTCAGTGCTGAGGGAGTGGGCACTGTCGGAGGGTCAGTGCTGAGGGAGTGGGCTCTGTCGGAGGGTCAGTGCTGAGGGAGCGCCTCACTGTCGGAGGGTCAGTGCTGAGGGAGTGCCTCACTGTCGGAGGGTCAGTGCTGAGGGAGTGCCGCACTGTCGGAGGTCAGTGCTGAGGGGGTGGGCACTGTCGGAGGGTCAGTGCTGAGGGAGTGGGCACTGTCAGAGGGTCAGTGCTGAGGGAGTGGGCACTGTCGGAGGGTCAGTGCTGAGGGAGTGGGCACTGTCGGAGGGTCAGTGCTGAGGGAGTGGGCACTGTTGGAGGGTCAGTGCTGAGGGAGTGGGCACTGTCGGAGGGTCAGTGCTGAGGGAGTGGGCACTGTTGGAGGGTCAGTGCTGAGGGGGTGGGCACTGTCAGAGGGTCAGTGCTGAGGGAGTGGGCACTGTTGGAGGGTCAGTGCTGAGGGAGTGGGCACTGTCGGAGGGTCAGTGCTGAGGGAGTGGGCACTGTCGGAGGGTCAGTGCTGAGGGAGTGGGCACTGTTGGAGGGTCAGTGCTGAGGGAGTGGGCACTGTCGGAGGGTCAGTGCTGAGGGGGTGGGCACTGTCGGAGGGTCAGTGCTGAGGGAGTGCCGCACTGTCAGAGGGTCAGTGCTGAGGGAGTGGGCACTGTCTGAGGGTCAGTGCTGAGGGAGTGGGCACTGTCGGAGGGTCAGTGCTGAGGGGGGTGGGCACTGTCGGAGGGTCAGTGCTGAGGGGGTGCATGTCTGCAGGTGAGACTGAAGTGTCTGATATCCCCCCTCCCCCCCCCCTCTCTCTAGTTTTACACGGACAGTGTGATCCACGCCTTCAGCAAGCTCCTGGACCTCATCTACCCCTTCATGTTTACCCTCGGTGAGTTAGCACTGAGGGGGCGTTTGGGGGGGGGGGGGGGGGGGGGGGGAGAGAGGGGTGGAGGGAGAGGGGAGCGGGGTGTGAGCGGGGAGGCAAGGGAGAGGGAAGGGGTGAGACGGGGAGGGGGATGGGGAGTGAGGGTGGAGGGAGAGGGGGAGACAAGGGGGAGACAAGGGGGAGGGAGAGGGGGAGGGAAGGGGGGAAGGGAGAGGGGGTAAGGG